>NC_052534.1:110004455-110320392 GCF_016699485.2 Gallus gallus
ACAGGAGGCCACATCAACCTTCCAGATCCAGGTCTGCTCTGTCACATTGGTCAAATCTTTCTGCTTCACCTTCTCAGTCTCTGGAGTGCATTTGTATTGCAGGGTCCGGAGGGTTTGGAATGGATCTCACACACTGGGTCTGTGCTATGAGCTCAGAAGCAATAAAAGCAGAAGCCAACAGCACAGCTGTTGCAAGCTATCCCAGACAAATTAATTTTTGAGGCAATTCCAGTGACTTTGATAAACTGGTATGATGAATTCATAGTAAGAAGACTTGGAGAGAATAGCTTGATATCTTTCATTACCAGACTGATTAATTGAGAAAGCTTATGGGAGAAGAGGGATGGGGAATAATGCTGGGGGTGAAGTAGAGAAACCCCTTCTGTGAAAAACCACATACGTATTTCACACTGTGTTCCTCTCTCATCCCAGCACCAAAACAGCAAGTCCCTCCTGACACCCCAGAGCAGGATAGGCTCACCTGGCTAAGCATTGCAGGGTTCGTGGGATGGAACTGGAAGAAAATTTCCCACTCTATCTTTACTTGCTGCTTGGGTCCCCTGCTGCTCTTTGCAGAGAAGATGAGGACTCAGCTGATGTCAGAAGATTATTGTGTCTGACTGTTTAAAGAACAGTTCTCAGACATGAAAAGGCAGAAAGGAGACTATGGATTATAGTTTGACAAAGTCATTTCTTCTGGGGATTATCAGCATGTGCAGCACTTCCATACAAGCATGGTTGCACGGAGAGGTTGGCAAGGATGCTACCTCTGAGGTAGTCGTAAAAGGTGGTTATACTGAGGTTTTAGGAACCAAAAAAGAGATTGATATGCAAAGGTGTTAGATGTAGCTCATGGTCACAAGTCATATACTTAATGCAAATAGGAATCAAACAGACCAGAATTGGATGCTGAACAGACAAGGGCATGAAAGATCATCCAAAAGAAGAACATTTGATGAGCTACATGGACCATGGGAAGCATGGAGGAGGAGGCAAAAACAGCTTGGAAGAAAAGTGTATGATTTGGTGAATCTGAGGAAGGGAAGAAATGATGTGGCAATACCTCAGCTGTGACTTAAACTGCATATTTTGTGTAAAGCAGCACTTTCTGATGCCCAGAAGGTGCTAGGCTCCAAATGATTCGGGTACTGCTTTAGTCTGTCAAGCTGGAAATGAAGTATCCAGCAGTGATTTGAGGACGGCAAGCTACCAAGAGAAACACAAAATTGAATAACCATGATAAGAAAAGATCTGTTTTTCCTTTTGTTACAATCTGAGACTGGATATGGGCTTTACTCTGCTATGAAATCCAGGCTTCGGTTGTCAGCATAGCAGTGTGTTAAGAAGCACGTGCTGCAGCTCAGATCACAGACCTGAATTTTAACTCTTACCATTAGTTCTTCCATCACTACATTCCATGAGGCTTCTCATCTACTGTACCACTGTGAAGGGAATGTGGTGGATGGGAAGCTGGACATGAGCCATCAGTGTGCCCTTGCAGCCCAGAAATCCTACTGTATCCTGGACTGAATCCAAAGCAGCATGGCCAGCAGGGCAAGGGAGGTGATCCTGCCCCTCTGCTCTGCACTGGTGACGCCTCACCTGGAGCACTGCATCCGGATGTGCAGTCCTCAGTGCAGGAGAGACATGGAGCTGTTGGAGTGAATCCAGAGGAGGGCCACAAAAATGATCCCAGGGATGGAACAGCTGTCCTACAAGGACAGGCTGAGAGAGCTGGGGCTGTGCAGATGGAGAAGAGAAGGCTGCGAGCTGAGCTGAGAGCGGCCTGTCAGTATCTAAAGTGGAGCTACAGGAAAGAAGGGGACAGACTCTTTAGCTGGGTCTGTGGTGACAGAACAAGGGGAAATGGTTTCAAGTTCAAGGAGAGGAGATTTAGGTTGGATATAACGAAAACATCTTTTACAGCGAGGGTGATGAAGCTCTGGCACAGGTTGCCCAGAGGTGATGTGGTGGATGCTCCATCCCTGGAGACTTTCAAGGCCAGGCTGGATCAGGCCCTGGGCAACCTGACTTAGCTGTGGTGTCCCTGTGCAGTGCAGGGGAGTTGGACTCAGTGGCCCTCAGTGGTCCCTTCCAACTCCAAGGACTCTCTGATTCTCTGAATTATGGCTGTGACCAGCTTCATGTAATAGCTGACAGTTTTCATTGCAAAGACACAAAAAGGGTTGTCAAAAGACCAAGGGGGTGAAAAACTAATCATGATGTTCATCTAAAGAGACAGAGTGCAACAATTACTTACCACTGAAACTAGCCTTCATGTCTAGACAAAAAGAAAGATAAGTATTATGCAGGAATATCACGAACAAGATACCTGATAAGGGAAGTAGGTGAAATCAATCTCTTTGCTGAGGGGCAACACATGATGTAATGGATTTATGAGCACTTCACAGGCTCTTTGCTGGGACTCCACCCAAAACACAAGGTAGTAACCACTGGATGGGTTTGTGAAAGAGAAAGAGTAGCATCAGTGTGCAGCTGGAAGGAACTGGGAAGTAGGTGATAATGACAGAGATACGTTAGGACTTGATTTGAGAGAGTCCCTGTGAGGTACCACCTCACACCTTCCTGCCATTATATGAACTGAAGCAAAACGTGAGCCATGTGAATACTGATACACTTCCAGTACTTCTGGGGGTGCTGGACAGAAGTGAGTACGAAGACATGTAAGCCTAGAAGAGCTCACCACATCGGAGTCACAGCTGTGCTGAAAAGATGAAAAACTAGAAGAAATGCCTCCCCAGGACAACAATAAAATAAAGAGCTTAGAAACCTCCGTCTATACCCAGTTGGAGCTTAGGCTCGCCAATATGGCTGCATTAAGAAGAAATGTTTTAGGAGTGACTTTGGAGTTCTGTTAAGTTGGTTGTAAGGGACCTTCCTTAAAAATACTGCTAAATAACAGAATGTTTTGCTTATAAAAGTCTTGCAAAATGAAGAGTACCTAACACAGCGATATAAACATAAGGACACTCTGCAGGAATACTTGCAGCAGTCTGGTGAATCAAGGCAATTATCTGAAGTTCCCTAAAGGCGGCCATAAAGTAGGAATAGTTAAGAAGATGAAAATTTAGGATGAATGTAAGCAAGGCAGTGATTTATTACACAGACGGAAGACAAAACTGCTGCCCCTCTATAACTGAAACTTCATAGGCTCTAAGACCAGGTATAACTATTATGGCAGAGAACTGTGTCCTATCATTTTTGTATCAAAAACGGTTGTTGAGGCATTGCTTGCTCCTAAAAGAATGCTGTAGGATATGGAAACAGTCTTGTTATAACAACAGAGACCTTGAGAAGTGGCTGCGTAGGACGTGGAGCGGAGGAGCACTGCCATAGGGCAACAGGAGGTGGGGCACAACTCGGCACTGTGGACCCTGGGTTACAAAGAGCTCACCTGATGTGAGTAGAAGGAATGCAGACCTGGAGCCGGAGGGAACCGTGCTTGGGGTAACCATGAGAAGAAAGAAATAGTGTCTTGGACATGGAAGGGCACCACATTAGGTAAAGTGGAGCGCAATGGGGAACTGCAGACCACTGGAGAAAGCACAGAGTTGTACAAGTGTGTTAGCAAACACATAAAAACAAGTCCAGTGGGATCACAGAAGTAGGAGGAAGACATAAGAATCACCTCATCCAGTGACAGACTCCAGCGTCCCAGTCTGGTTTTGGTACATAATCAAGGAAGTGATGAACAGTGCCATATGGATTTCACATTCTCACCACCAGCTTAAAGGAGTCTGTGGAGATCAGCTCAGCAACTGGTACTGTACACAGCACAAATCTACATGTGATCGAGTGAGTCAAAACCAGAATGCCAATTAGCATCTTGCTATCACTGCTCACTGAACTGCTGCCACCTTCCTCTGCCTCCTCCAACAGGTTTGCAGTGTCACCCTCCTGTGCAGCACACTGGGAATTCCCACTCAGGGCACTCTCTGCCATGATCCCGTCAGTTTTGCTTTCGGGGATGCAATTCCTCATCTTTCAAACATGAATGCCATCTTTGTTTCTCCATGCAGCATCCAGCACTCAGATGTGATGGAGCACATGTCGGCCAAAAGAGACGTGCCTGATGATGTTCTTGCAATGTGTTCTCATTATTTGTCTCTGCCAAAACTCAACACTGCTGCTATTGATTTCCTTTGCACTCCAGAACATGGGGAAGGTATTGAATAGCATAAAAGAAATGCCTTTTGGCCTGATTAATAATGTCTTCACAAGAGGAAGAGTGCACAATTATAAATTAATATTTCATGATTGCATTTAATAGAAGCTAAGATGATTTAATATAGTACAAGCACATGAATGTACCAAAAAGCTGTGCAGAATGAATCAAATTGCCATTAATTGAAAACACTACAGCAGCATGTTCTTTTCATATGTAAAGTTTTAGATTCATTTTTGAGAAAAGTAAGGTTTATCTGATAAGGCCTGTTGTCAGTAGTATGATGGGAGTAATATCGGCACCATTTACAAACCCATTTTATGTCATAACATTTCCTGATTTTTCCTGATATATCTTGGATCAAAGGGTTAAAACTTACTATTCCTGTTGTTCTACTTAATATTAAGATTTTCAGACATAAAACTGTTGGATTCTTTTCAGTTAAATCTTTTATATATTAAATATGTTGCCTTCATTCCTGTAATTCTGCAGTTTAAAAAGCAAAAACAACTCCTGGCAGCGTTTATTTCTTCATCTCCTCATACACTGTTTATATTTTCTCTCACTTTGTCATTATTTATCTCCTGGTAAAGGAGAAAGAAAATTTGAAAAAAAAAAAAAAAGAAAAGGAAAAAAAAGACTTTAGAGTGGAATGTAAAGAACTTAAAAATAATGAAAACTGGACACAGGTATCTTTCTTCCCCCCCCCCAGGAAAATCAAAGTTTCTTACACTTGGACAAACAATACCATTTTTTACAATCTTCTTTCTGCAGTGCAGGAATGGTGACGAAGCAATGGCACAGGCTGCCCAGAGCAGTGGAGGAGTCTCCTTCTATGGAGACATTCAAGACCCATCCAGACATCCACCTGTGCGACCTGCTGTAGGGAGCTGCTATAGCAGAGGGTTGGATTCTATGATCTCCCAAGGTCCCTTCCAGCCCCTGCAATTCCGTGATCTGAGATTCTGTGATAAAGCTCAGGTAAGTCTCAGTAACATCATGCTAATTCAGGTATAGATAACAAGAGTCCGTTTGGATTGACTGCAGACTTAATCAGGGGCTACAAAACTCTGCTAAAATCTTAGGGAGAATCATCCAGTCCTTGAATCACCAAGGCTGGGGAGGGGCCTCCAAGATCATCCATTCCAACTGTCCACCTACCACCAATATTTCCCACTAAACCATGTCCCTTAGTACCACATCTACACAGTTCCTGATCTCCTCCAGAGATGGTGACTCCACCACCTCCCTGGGCTGCCCATTCCTGCTCCTGACCACTCTTTCAGAGAAGTTTTTCCTGACGCACAACCCGAACCTCTCCTGGTGCAACTTGAGGCCATTCCCTCTCATCCTACCGCTGTTACGTGGGAGAAGAGGCTGACCTCCACCTCTCCAATTTGTACAATTGCCTTGTAATGCTGGTCCATTATGACTTTGGCTCCCCAGATAGCAACTATGTTTTAAGTTGGAAATATTTATGTTCCAAGTGTATTTCTCGATTACAGGGACAGTTTGTATATTGTTCTGTGAACCATCTTTTTTTTTTTTTCCAAATTCTGAGAGAGAAATTAATAATTCTCTGTTTTGGATACCAAACTTTGTGCATAATCTTGGCCCCATGGCTTTGAGCACATTTATCTTCCTCTGAGCAGTTAAGTCTTCAAGACAGCAGTTTTTCTTTATGAACTTCATATTCCTAAAAATATTTGGGTTTGACTTCTCAAGGAGGTTTCAGAGAGCATGGATTCTATTTTTATTAAAAGTTCAAACCCCCATGTAGTGTTCTCACACGACACATTTAAGCTGAATGTTCTTCACCACTCATGTGGAGGAGAGGGTTATAAAACTGCGAATGATACTGGGAAGATCTCTATGGAGGACATGTTTGCTACGTCTTCCAACACAAGAACTCAGGTCATCAGTGACAATAGCCACTGAAACAGCAAGCTCAAAGACATAATGCTTTACAGAGCTAAGCTGAATATGTGGATGTTACAAGTTTATGTGGCAAAAAAGCGACAAAATCCTAGGATGAAAATCTGTTGAGAGCTGCCAGCAGCAGTTATTATCTGTGGCTCCATGAAGCAGAGGAATAGTCTAGGAACTGTGTGCTTGCCCTGTCTTGCTGTGCATTCCAGAGTTTCCAGCCATCTCCAGAAGTAAGACGTTCAGTTAGAGGAGTCTGTGGACTGGCCTGACAATCATTCTTACATTCTGTGTCCTTACGACAGCCGAAATGACCCTTGAGTTTAGAGCAGATGCCCAAATTTTTATAAGACTGAAATTATCTGGGACAATATTCATTCTCTGAGCATTAGGTCTAAGAAGACATTGTAAGAGGAAGATTTTCCAGTCACGAGAAGCTGGATTCAATGAGCTAGCCTTTGAATCATGCATTATGCCACGTATCAAACTCAGTAGAGGGGTATTAGACAAAAATTTATCGTCTTGAGACGTGTCTTATTTGTTTTGTCATATAAGGTTAAAACAAGTGATCTCCATGGGAGAATCATGAGATCATCCCTAACAAAGTCAGAGTAACTTTGTTGATGAGAAACTTCCAATATATCCAAGCAATCAGCAGGCCAGTGACCCAGCCACAGACACCATTAAGACAAAAGCCAGGGAAAAATGTGACATGTAAGTAAAAAATCTGTTTTTCATCTGTTTCTGAGATGTATTCACTTCTCTGTGTTAATGGCAGGCAAGCAATGATCTCTAAGAGTGAAAAAACTCACAGTGTGGTATTGTAAAAGGCAATAAAGGCCTTAGTTGTGTTAGTGACTAATGAAACTAAAGATACTCCTATATTTCCAAATAAACTTCAAATAAAGTCAAAGGAAGGTTGATTACTAGCTAAAATAAAAGGTTCCGTAGGAAATATATTGTTCGCTGTGTGTTTGGTAACACTGTCATGTCCCAGGGAGGTGGCATGCAAACATGACAGGATTGGTGAAAGAGGTCACAAAAGCCAAGCAAAGTTCTCCCAGAACACCAAAAATACTCTCAGAGCTGACAAAACTTGTGAACAAAAGTCTCAGGTGGATGAGGTTTAATGGTTTCATTGCTGTGAAAACTGAATCCTGACTGCTTGTGGAATATACAATTTCACTTTGCTGGTGGTGGTACTTTGATACTGCAAGTCTGGAAAGGGGATGAATATTTTTGCCTTTTTCTTTTGTCTGATGTTTTATGTGAGTGCATGGACAGTGTCTGGATGAGGTGCTACAAGATATGGTTTAGTAGCTTAGTGGGTAATAATGGTGATGGGAGGATGGTTGGACTGGAGGATCTTGTAGGTCCTCCCAACCCTGTGATTCTATGATGATTCTATGCATCTGGGTCCAGTTGTCTCTCCATGAGCATCCATTACTTTGATACCTCCCAACCAATTTCAAAAGTTGTGGCAGAGGAGAAGAGATTGTAATAATAATAACTTTCTACTTTTTTTTTTTTTTTTTTTTTTTTAAATAGTCTGAGAAGAGATTCTATTCCTTTCCCCTCAGGGAAAGAGTAAGAATATTAGAGGCCAAAACCCACTTAAAAGAGACCTTTGGAGACTTCCTCCATTGGCTGCATTGTGCAGAGTTTGACTTCAAACAGCCTAAGGAAGAGGTAGCACACGTAGCTATGATTAGTAAAGCTTTCTCTCCCTCAGTATCCCGCTATGGTTATTCATTTAAAAGCTGGCTAATGGCTCTGATGGGAGAGACCCCAAAAGCCCAGAGAAGGGACAGCAGAAGGCACAGAGACACAGACTAGGTCAGCCCAGCAGCTCTTGATCCTCAAAGCTGTACCTTGAGGCTGCCTGGCAGTGCGATGCAAGGGGCAATCGCTCTGTTTTTGTCTGATATAATCTCATTAGCCACAACACCACGCTTTCTGGCAGTGCTTTCATCTAGCAGCTCTGCTCTGGGGTCTTCTCTTTCAGCTGCTCCCACAAGAAGGCTGTGCACTGGAATGGTTTTGGTTTTGCTCTTTCTGTAGTTGCAATTTTTGCTGTGGTATCTACTCTAAGCACACAAAGCCTTTTTGCCCTCAGGGCTCTCAGACCAGTTTCAGAAGGTTTAAACTGCCTCAGCTGAAAACTCCGTGCCATCTTGTTTTAAATGTTACTGTGGCAGGATGGAAGGTTTCAGTGCTCTGCACTCGGTATGCACAACACCCCTCTGCATTCTTCTCCTGTAACTGCATCCTCCCTCAAGGATAATAGTTTATCCAAAGTAATAATAACAATATCAATGAGAAACGTAAAGAAAAAGAGGAAAATTCACCTGCTGGGGTTTGGCAGGGCGTGCAGCAATCTGCTCTTTGGTACTCCTCATAAAACAATGCAAGTGCTCCCTCTAGTAGGTTATACCTATGGTTCCCAAATTTATGTGAAGTACGTCAAATGATACAGTACTAATTGTGGCTGTGCTAGCAAAATAATTTTCTCCATACACAGCAACTGAGTTCAAATGCCAAGATGAGATACAGCATTTAAAATCTTAGCGTTTGAATGTGGGTTGGGTAGTGTAGGTTGGGTTTGTCCAAATGCACATCAGGCCATAAGGAAATGCTTCTGTGCACTGGGCCTTAGGGGCAGAGTGTGAGCATAAGATTCCCAACTGCTGAAATACTGCAGCCAACTGCAGGGCAGTGTGATGACCACGTGCCAGGATGCAGTTACCTGCTCTCAGAGCAAACTGCTTTAGATACTGCTAAGCCGTAAAATGTGCTCATTGCATTCTCCAGTGAAATACAGCCATATCTGGGTGAATGTGGCAGCTGCTGGCAGTGCTGCATGGAGCACCACCTGCATGGTGCTGTGAGCCTGGTGGTGTTCACCACCACTGAACCCAGCATCACAGCAGGGGGAATCCAGAGAAGTAGAAATGCAATTATTCATGCTGAAATTTGGCCAAGACACTGATGACAGTATGCCCATTCTGGTAGAACAACAATTAAAGGGCATTTCTACTGATCCGAAACTGCAAAACTTGAGGTTTTTGTCTCATCCAGTTGATAGCACAAGCAGTCCCATGCAGACAGACATCACTGATACCACACTCAGGTCCAGAGGAGGGGCACTAAGATGGTCAGAGGGCTGGAGCACTTCTTCTATGAGGAAAGGTTGAGAGAACTGGGCTTGTTTACCTTGGAGAAGGCTGCGGGGAGACCTCATAGTGGCCTTCCAGTACTTGAAGGGAGCGTATAAACAGGAGGGGAAACGGCTGTTTATGAGGGTGGAGAGTGATAGGACAGGGGGGAATGGTTTTAAACTGAGATAGGGGAGGTTTTGGCTGGATATGAGGAGGAAGTTTTTCCCCCAGAGGGTGGTGACGCACTGAACAGGTTGCCCAAGGAGGCTGTGGATGCCCCATCCCTGCAGGCATTCAAGGCCAGGCTGGATGTGGCTCTGGGCAGCCTGGTCTGCTGGTTGGCGACCCTGCACATAGCAGGGGGTTGGAATGAGATGAGCATTGTGGGCCTTTTCAACCCAGGCCATTCTGTGATTCTATGATTCACACTCAGGATCATGCTGAGCATCCAAAACAGCATATTCCTTCTCTAAGCAGTTAGCCACGTATGAGTGGAACACTGCCTGCATCAGCACACCTAGCAAGGTGAGCATGTGGAGTGTCCCATCTACTCGGTATGCCTCTGTCTGAAGGCCAGTAACAGCGAATCATGCCAATGTTACAGCAGATAGCTGCTGGATGACATCATCTGCTTCTGTTATTTGGTTATGGTCACAGAAGGACAAACCTGCAGCAGCATGGCTTCCTCCTGTTCTGTGTCCTGCTCCTTACTCTTCAGGGGAAGACGATCGGACACAAGAGAGCAGCTATGGGAATTTTTTTCACAAGTGTCATTTCCCTGTGACAGGTTTTGTTCTGCCTTTTGAACTCAGTCGTTAATTTTTATCGTTCTTCCTTACCACCAAGTTTGAGTGCTGCATTGCTATTTGAAATAACAAGGATGCTGTAGCCAGCTGTGTAACATTCCAATCCTTTCTGACTCAGGCTGAATTTGGGCCACAACCGTATCTTGCAGCAGTGAGTTCCAGGGGCTGATTGTGCAGAAGAGATATTTCTGGAGAAGGTCAATGCTCTTGCTGCCTTTCATTTTCACTTGAAAACCAGAGGCACAACTTTGTGTTTCCCTATGTACCTATGGAGAGCAGACCGTGTGCTTGACAGAGCACAGGATCGTTATTTGCCCCTTCAGGCAGCAAAGCCCACACTTCCTGCCCAGCAGGGAAGAAAGGACAACGTAAGGTTTCATCTTTCCTCCGCACACCAAAGAGCACAGGACAAATCCTTCTGAAGCTCATCCTGTCCCACTTCTGCTCTTTCCCACGGACCCACAGTGCTCCAGCAGAGATCAGAAGCCATCACAGAGCTCGGAAGAAAGCATGAGCTACTGTAAAATATCCAGGAAATAAAAATCTGGTATGAAATTATATCCATGCTGAAGTAAGAACAGCCCCACATATAAAACATCCTCAAAGCAGATACTATGAAAAATTACACTGCACCGTCTGGCCAGACAGACTCTGAAATTATAGGCATAAACTACAGCAAGGAAAATATTAAGAAATACCTTTACAAATGTATAGCTATTTAAGCACTGGAACAAGCTGTCGAGGCTGGTTATGGAATTGCTACCAATGATGCTATTCAAGGCTGTATTTGACATTGCCCTATTAGGGATGATATACGTAGAGCTAAATCATTTCTGCCATGATGCAGCTCCTTTCCAGCCCAAATGAACCAAATGTAAATGTGACGTGCATCAGTACATGCTAAGTACAAGGAATGAAACCCCTGTTAAATGAGATCAACGGACAGGAAAGATCCATCCAATAAAGAACCTTAAAAAACCCATTCACAGGAATGAGCATTGCCATGAAGAGGTAGAAAAATGAAAGCAAGAGGTGTTCAGACAAATATGGGAGGCATCTGAAAAGGAAGCATCCCTTACAATCTGAACAGGATTTGTGTATTAAGATTACTATAAACGTGCATTTTCAACTGTAAAAGAAAAGCATTCCCTTCAGCCTTTGACACTGTAACTCAAAACATGTCCTCTGCCTTTACCAAACTACTTTTTTAAAGAGCTTGCAGAAATGCAGCAGGTTGGAAGCAGCTGCATTTCGGTAGGAGAGCAGGCTGTCAGCTGCGGATGGGGAGCTGTGGAAGTCAATTTTATAAGAGACTTCTTTTTTTTAAAGAAAGAAACAATGGTATTTGGAGTCTGCACCTTGGACAACTGGGTTAGTGCAGTTCACGCTGGAATCAATAGGAAGAAGAGTTTAACTGTTCTCAAGCAAGAAACCCATGTGGAGGATCTAGTAGCAAAGCACTGTGCTTGGGCCATGCACATGGTCAAATGTTTTAACCTGAGCTGAGCCTCAGAGGAACTGACCAGCAGACCTGCAGAGCTGCTGGGTTGGGGTAAATGTCCTAAAGGTTGATCAGTTTTTGCGTCGATAGGAGGAAAAGAGACTTTCCCCTAAGGCTCTAAAAGAAAAGGAGAGCTAGTCTGCCATCTGTAATGAATTAAAGTCCATTTATACCTGCATGCTATATATGTATACATGAGAACATACACACAACTTATATCTTATACAATCACAGAATCATAAAATCCTGGAATGGCTCAGGTTGGAGGGGTCCTCACAGCCCCCAGCAACCCCCCTCCTCCCCTCCATGTGCTGGGTGCCCCCAGCTCAGACTGCCCAGGGCCCATCCATGGCCTCGGGCACCTCCAGGGATGGGGCACCACAGCTCTGGGCAGTGCCAGCGCCTCACCGCCCTCTGAGGGAAGGATTTCCTCCCAGTATCTGACCTAAATCTCACCTTTTGGTGTAAAACCATTCGCCCTTGTCCAACTACTATCTGCCCATGTAAGTAACATGAGGGGTTGAAGTATAAGCATTCTCTCTGGCTCTTATAAATGGACCATCCAAAGATTAACTCAGCTCACCCCAAATATCTCCATAACCCTAATAACTTTGGAGTTGCCAGTTTCTCTCAAAACTCTGACTAGGAAAGACATTGAGAATGTGTCACTTGAGTTAAGGGAGGAACAGATGGGACATCCAAAGAGGTGATTTAAAACTTCATTTTATCCTTCTCATTTTTTCCTTTCTCCTTTCCTGTGTTGTTGTTGTTACTCTCGTGTCCAGCTTTAAGAATCAAGAATGGACATTTTCTAATTAAGGACAAGGTATTTCAAATCCTTGATTGATTTGCTCAGTAGGGGGTGGGGCATGCACTTATGTAAGATAAAGCAGCAGATTCTCTGGCTTATAAGACATGGAGTGGTGAGATTTACGGTAGTGGTCTGTGCTCTAAGGAGTCATTATCCTGCTCCTTACACAGACAGGAGATGATCAAATGATGACATGAAATTCACATGCAGTTTGTTTTACTGCTGAATCAGAGGACAAAACCAGATTAACTCCTGAAATACTATTTCTAAGTTGCAGCTGAAATCAGAAAATCCATTGTTTAAAGCAAGGGTTAGAAATGTTGTGGTCCTTCCATAGACATAACATACTTTGGCACTCACACGTTTCCTGTCAGATTTCAAAAAGTACTTTCCTCATTTGTGCTATGCCTACTTTTGCTGCCATTTCCCATGAATTACCCCTAAGGGTAATACCATGACATCTCACGTTTACTCAAAGGTGATCATCAGCCCTAATTGTAACAACTGCTGTAGTCATCCACTGAAAGAGGTTAGATGGCTTCTGCCCGAAATATGGCAACTGCCTGTAGCCCTGCCAGCTGCCGCCTTGTTTCCTCCTTCCACGTGAGTTTCTCAGTCAGAGGAGGGAATTCCCAGGAATTATAGCAGAGAATATTTGCTCAGGGCCATGATTGAGAGGAGGGCTGTTAGAGTTAGGGTAGGATGGTTGGGTTGGGGTTGGACTGGATGATCTTGAAGGTCTTTTCCAACCTGAGCAATTCTATGATTCCACGATTCTATGAAGTCTGCATCATAGCTACAATCTACATTTGTCACTTTGTGTTCTCACATGGGGAATAAGGTTATTCCTAATGCTGGAGACAGGTCATCTACTGCTTTCTAGAGAGTTTGTTCCTCTTTACTACCTTGCCAGTGTATTATTAGCAGTATAATTATCGCTATTAGTTGTAGAAACAGTGTTACAAGGTGTTGTATCCATTGAGCTTAATGCCTTCTATGGATTCAATGAAAAGCTCTTCCCATGAAGATCTTAAAGCCTTCGCAGTCTGGACTACAAAGGGCAGGAGATATTTCTTATATTCAGTCACCATGAATCCAGCCAAGAAATGCGTTAACTTTTTAAAACAATAACCATATTTACACTCTATTACATCGTAGCTACATTTTTTTTAGGTAAGATTTCCACTAAGATACATGGTGAAGTACTTCACTGAGTAGCCAAACATAATTACGTGTAAAATCACATAATTGATATACCTGCATTTAAAAACACACAGCGAGATCCTCAGTTGAGTTAAATCATTATCTCCATGATGGTATCAGTCTGGTTCCTGTGCATTAAAAAGCAAATCATGGGAGCAATACTATCTCAATTATGTAGTTAACCTTCTGGTTGTATTAATTAGTGATGATTAGACAAGGGGAACCATAATTATGTCACGTACATAACAACCCTTTGAAACTGTATTGTGTATCTGAACACAAAAGGCAACGTGAGCACCTCGCCAGGTGCACTGCTCAGGTCTGCACAGGGTCTCTACAAAGACTCAACAAAACAGTGCAGACACTGAACTGGAGAGACTGGTTTTCCTGAGGCATCTGAGGAAATAATATTAGGAAGGAGGATTTATATCGTATCATATCATATCATATCATATCAATCATAGAATCACAGAATGGCCTGGATTGAAAAGGACCACAATCATCAACTAGTTTCCACCCCCTGCTATGTGCAGGGTCGCCAACCAGCAGACCAGGCTGCCCAGAGCCACATCCAGCCTGGCCTTGAATGCCTGCAGGGATGGGGCATCCACAGCCTTCTTGGGCAACCTGTTCAGTGCGTTACCACCCTCTGGGTGAAAAACTTCCTCCTCATATCCAACCTAAACCTCCCCTGTCTCAGTTTAAGAGTTCCCTAACACTCTCCTATTGTCTTTTTTAAGGCTGAAGTTTCTCACCACGAAGAACAAAGTAAAGCCAATCTCAGCTAATGCTTCTATCCCAGTATCTCTGAGATATCTCTGAGATATTTTACAGGTAAGACCTCCATAGATAGTTAATGGCATGAGGAAACAGTCTCCAGTTCCACTATGGGAGGTTTAGATTGGGTGTTAAGAATTTCTTTGTAAAGTGAATGGTCAAGAATAAGGATGACCTTCCCAGGGAACTATTGGAGTTACCATCCCTGGAGGCATTTAAGAAATGTGTGGGAGTGGCATTAAGGGATATTGTTTAATGATGGGACTTGGTAGGTCAGACTGATGGTTATATTTGATGGTATTGAAGGCCTTTCCATGGGCACACCATGGGCTGTGCAACATGTCACTACCTGGCGTTAATTCAGGGGACCAAAGGCACATGTATTTTTGCAGGATGTAATGCTGTAGGACTTTGATAAGTCATACATCCCATATTTTAGTTGATCAAACTGTAAAACTCTCCTAATATTTTCCAACAGCAGTTGGTAAGCAGCTGTTTCCTAATATATTTCCAATTCAGTCTGGCTTTCAGAATGAAATTTCTGTAGAAAGTTTCTTAAGTGTATTCTTTTTCAACTTGAAGTTTGTTCAATATAATGTTATAGAAGCAATTCTTGCAAATAATTCATTTCAAGAGAGTTGTTTTTCTTTTGCTCTCGGCAGTGGTTGTGACAAGAGTGACAGCACAAAATACAAGAGAAAGTTGAAAGCATTTTTTTTTTCCTTAGCCAATACACTTGGGGAGTAGGGTGCTGATGCTTTTAAGGCATATCAGTAGGATGGGGCCAGGCTGTTTCCTGTTGTGCTGGGCAACAGGACAAGAGGCAGTGAGCTCAACAATGTGCATCTACACATGGGAAAACTTCTTCACTGTGAGGTGATGGAGCACTGGCACAGGCTGCCCAGAGAGGCTGTCGTGTCTCCTTCTATGGAGACATTCAGAACCCTCCAGGATGTGATCCTGGGCAACGCGCTCCAGGTGACCCCACTCGAAGCACAGGGGTTGTATTAGATGATCCCAAATGATGCCTTCCAACCTTAACCATTCTGTGGTTCTGTCATCCTGTGAGGTCAGCCTGAAGAAGAGCTTCACCTGCAGGCTCTGTTTGGTGCTCCACAGGAGTGACAACCTGGGGGCCTGTCAAGCAAAGATCCCCAGATTATGCGTCCTGACCACCACAGCCATCTGAAGAGCCACCAGCAGAAGAATAAATACCTGCAGGAAGGTGCTATTCACTACTTCACAATTCTTTTTCGGCCTTCAGTTCTATTTGCTGTACAAGCAAGGCAGCACCACTTGGCCCTGTTATCTGACCCATAACTCCTGACACCAACGAAAAGGTTGCCATGTTCTGATAACGAGCATGAGTCTTCCCTTTGCCACTGTCCACCTTTTCCCCTTCCTGACACACAAGTTCCTAACTTCACTCAGGTCAGAAACAAGGAACAAATGGAGCAGTCAGGTCCCCTTCTCCAGTCTTGAAGACAGTAAACACGATCCAGATCAAACCAAACTCCATTTTCCCCCAAACCAAAAGTTGCACTCAAACCACACCATCTCAGCAAACCACCAAAACATACCTAGAATACACACGAAAGAGTAAGAATTGGCACAGATCAAACTTCCTGGAGTCACTGTCACAATTTAACAGTCTAGATGATTGAATTAGAGGCTTCAGCATGGCTTTGTATGTCTGTATTAATGAGGCTGAACCAATCAAACAATTCCTTGGTGTCTTTTGCCTTGTTCTTCCCTTTTGTGGCTGGGCTACCGGTCATCCACTGCATTCTGCTCCCTTCTACCTTGGCCAGCTGCATCTACTTTGGGTGCGGCACAGAAGGCAGCAGCCTGCTCTGCTGGTAGGGACAGGGATGCATTAAATGATTAAAGAAGAGGCAGAAGGTGAAGGATGCACCTACCCCTACCTGCAGGGGTTTACTTTAGAGAAAGAGCAAGAGTAGGTTTTTTTGGATAGAGAGCATTTTAAGAAAAATATAGGACACTCTAAACCTTGACTCCATCTTTGCATGCTTAGTTACCCCTCAGTGTAGCAGAGGGCTGTTCTTGGCGCTACAAATATGAATGGACTTAAAAAATGAACTGAAAAGAAGCAGAGTTATTCCCACAGATAAGGTTCTATGACACCCAAAAGCCAGCAGGAAGCTCGGAGGTATGGCTGTCTGTGCTGGGACTCTGCACAGAGCCATAAGGGGGGTTCAGCCTCGTGGTATGGAGCACCCCTGGCACACATGGCTGTGATTGCACCAAGCACTGCTGCCTCTGTGAGCCATCTGCTACACGCTGCTCTGCTTGCCAGCATCCCTTCTTAGCAAACTCATTAACCACACAGATGCGCTCAATGTGCTGGAACAGAAATGAGAATGGGAGTAATGAGAAAAATTCTCCTGCTAAAAGAACTAGTTTCTACATCTGTTCTTTGACTGCACCTTCCCCTGCCCGGGCGCAGCACAGAGGAAATCTCTGCAACTGATCTCAAACTTCACAAATGGAGGGATTATGCGCTACAGATACTGACAGCTTTGCTCACAGCCTGGCAAACACCACAGCTTTCATCTTCTCTCTGCAATAAAGTCCATCAATCTTATTCACACACCAACCCGTTCCCCTTTGCCCCTCAGACAGAGCTGGAAGAGAAGCCTTCCTTGGGAAGGATGCTGAAATCTTTCCTCCTCCTTGCCCTCCCATTTTAACTGGCTCTTTTGGCTAGCCTCCCGTCAAAGTCAGGTCAACACTCATCTGCTTGCTGTGCTGAGCTGACTAGTTTTCAATAACAATTTCTCCTTTGTTTTGTAACCGAGATCAATAAAACTGCCCCCTCTCTCACATTGGCCGAGATTCCAGCAGTGTCATTCGCTCCTTATTGTTGCTACTGCTCCATTTTGTTTCCCTTTTTTTTTGTTTTTGGCAAGGCACAGATCAATTTAACAAGATGAAAACGACTTAGAGTTTCACTCAAGGTAAAATCTGCACTTTATAACCCAGGATGTAATTTACAATCCTGTCATTAAGCTCTGTTAATCCTATTATTATGAAGATAAATAATTACCCATAGCGAAGAAAGGGATTCCCAACAGAGTAGAATTATATTTTCCATCAGTAATGAAAAATATCCCTGCCGCAGTGACACTGGAAATACAGATAGTGAGTACTCCCAAGAGTCCCAGGAAAGGTTTGCTACGCAGGCAGTCCTTCATGGAGCTCGAGAGGGTAGCAGTCAGGAGGATCAGCATCAGGCTCACCAAAATCTTGCCCCTGGCCAAGAGACTGGTCTGGTGGAAGTCCTTCCAGAGGCTGAAGGACGCCAGCGAGTAGAGCTGCAGATCTTGGTGATCCAGCTGCATCTTGTGCATCAGTTTACAGAATTCACTCTCCCACTTCTCCCCAATGAGGTCCTGGGTGACAGAGCCATACGTTTGGAGGTAGTAAGTGATTTGGATGGCTCTGGCTGATTTGACTCTCTGGTCCTTGCTGTTGGGCACTTCCATGACCCCTCCAAGCTGGTGGCCAATAAAACTGCTCCTTCCATCCTGGGAGGGAAAGTAAAAAGATGAGCATGTGGTTATCCTGCGCAAGAGGTATCACAGCGATACTGATTGGCTCTGCCTTTCTATCACAGACAGGCTGAGAGCTTGACACAAAGGCCACTGCAGTCAATAGGAGCCACGCCTTTCACTTCAGTGGGCTTTTGGTCACGTCCCTGTCCCTGCCACATCTCTCTCTCTGTTTCTCACTCATTACAGTCTCATTTGCAATTCTGTGCTGCAGTTCAGGGACTGCCCAGATACTCGCTGCAGTCCCAGATGCTTGGGGACCAAAATGTTGCATGCAAGCTCCTCAACCCAGGGGAGAAAATCATTTTTCCACATTTTAACTGTGACAGAAAACAACAGAAGTTTGCTATAAAGATCAGTTTCTGGAAGACTTGAGATTTCCTGACACTCAGAAAACTGTCTCAGCAAGTTGGAAATGTACAGAAAATGAGGCCATAGGTCCTCAGTACGCAGATGAGAATGTAGGTGGGTCCACAAAGTTGGATGCTTACTCTGTCTCTAAAACAATATCCTTTAAATCAGACTCTTTCAACTGCTTGTTTGAGCTTTTATGGATTTCTATTGGAGATACAGAAATAGAAATGACCTTAAACCTCAATTTAGCTATAATTATATACATACATCTTTCAAGAGCATAAAACATACCTGGTCTCACTTATTTCAGTGCATGCTAGGACATAAAGACTCCATGAAAATCAATGAAAGACACATGTGGTGTACACAGGATCATCCCCCATCTATTTGCCAGGCCAGACCACTCTTTTGTTGACTTGTCTGGTCCCATTTAATTTTCTTTGTCTCTTTGTCTGCTTGTTTTCTTGTTTTTTGGTTTTGGTTAGATTTTTTTTTTTTTTAATAAACAATAAGATTTGTTAGCCACTGGTTATTCTAGTTCTCTAGAATAACTATGATCTGCCCCTTTCAATCAGGGGAAGCTCATGTGGATTTAGACTATCAAACCTCATTGCAAACTGGGGAAGAGGACCCAGCAGATTGAATAAAAATGTCCTGGCAAAAGTAGTCTCTTTGACCAAAATAACACTAAAGCCAGGGATTAAATGCCTGCTGCACACCAAATAACAACATTTCATGTTTTTCCCCCCTCTAAATTGGATTAAGAGTTCTCAGTTTACTTTTGTATTTAATGAAAATATGTCTAAAATTCTCAAGATATGCCAAACATCATGCAGCACTGAGGTCATGGCAGACAGTACTCTTTGCCTAGATGCGCTATGGGATGGAGCTTCAGCTTGGGAAATGCTCCACCCTACACACACACATGGAAGGAACCACCAGCAGCCCCAGAAGTGTTTGGGAAAGGTGTCAAATGTGGACCATGCCCAACATTATTCACTTCTAGAGACAGCTGAGCTGCACAGGACGCTTCCTCTCATTGCATTGCTGTGTTTTTCATCCCAAGGAAGAAGCAATGAAGCATGGTACCAGGTTTCATGAAACTCAGTTGTCTTATGGTACATCTGCTCACAGAGCCCTTAAATATCAGAAACTGAGAGACAGTCCTCAAAATGCGTAACAAACCCACCTTGTCTTGTCTCTGGTATGCAAAGGAGGCAGTTCTCCCCATGAATTTCCTGACTATGCCTGCTTGAAGGCAGGAGCTTATGCTGCTTCCAGCATCTGCCCAGGGAGCGTGAGAAAGTGCTTTTCAGAAGTCCATTTTTTCCCTATTCCCAGTTGTTATTTCCCATTGAAATAATGGCTTCTGGCCAAGTATCCTGGCACCAGCCAACAGACAAGGTGATTTTCAGTCTGATGCCAGCTTCTCAAACCACCTGAAGCCTCATTAAGATCGTCATCGAGGCAGAAGCTGCTGGTGCAGAGGGGCAGCTGGTGCTCTTCAGGATCAAAAATTCCTCCTCTCTGGCTTTTCGTACTAGAAACCTACTTTAATTCATTATTCCTACTTTCTTTTTTCCTAAGGAGAGTCATACTGACACTCACGCTCACAAAAGGTTTCTTTCCAAGCTGGCAATTCAGGCTTGAGCAATGCAGTCCCTGCTAACATCGGATGCAGCTCCACAGCTGAAAATCCCCTTCGGCACTGCTTAGAAGTTTTAGGAAGAAATGCCATATTTCCTCAGCATCTATGCAGTGTCGACATTCAGGTGATTTCAGCCACTGCAGGATACCTCAGCAGCACAGTCCCCATCTCAGACAACGGGCTGCAAGTCAGATCTCATTGATTGGCTATGCAGCACGCACCGCAAGGTTGTGGGAAACTTAGCGCTGACCATCTGCCTTCCTCTGTGAAAAGTACAGCCAGTGACGGCAGCGCTTCGAGAGAGGCTTCAGAGCAGGCACAGATAAAGCACGTTCTGCCGTACCTCCCACGAGGCAGAAGGTAACGGCTATTTGTTACACCGACGTGCAATAGGGCACCTGGCTCCTATGGCAGCAAAATAGAGAGTGGTTTCAGAGGGAGCCGAGGAAATCACGGACGCTGAATTGCTTTGAGGTCATTTTGCCCGTCTCCTTCCTTCCGAAGGGGTCCTATGTGAGTGTTTTGCCTTTGATACTTTTATAGCATGTAGACACGTGTCTACCACCGTGGCACTTGGAGAACAGACCCTTTTCTAACACAGCTCACACGCTGGCTTTCTCAAAAGCTCCTAGAGAAATAAAGGTTTGGACAGCTCTGACACATCAATGGTGACAAACGCAGCAAGAAAGAAAGGTGTGAAAATATACTGTCACTCATCCCATTTTGCAGATGGGGACTGAAGTGTAGGAAAATGATGACCCAGGACGGGCACCGTAACCTTTCCTGGAGCCCCGAGGGCAGACACACAGGAAAGCAGATCCCACAGATAGAGCACTAATGATACTTATTGGCTGTGGACCATTTTACACCCTTGCATCTCCAGAGCAGCTGCAAAACAACATAACTGTCTTCAGCAAGGTCACTACAGCACGACTGGAGCCTGAAATTCAGGTTCCCTGTGTGTCTTCATTTTCTTTCATTTTATTTATTTATTTACATATTTTTTATGTCTAATGTCTCTCTTCTTCCAGAAGGTAAAAAGGGCCATAGTCCATCCTGACAGCGGACAATTCTTTTCAGATCTGAGCATGTTTAAAAATGGTATAAAATATAAATGACTTGCTAGGACATGCAATATTTGGTCTTAAACAGGGCCAAGCAATGATCTTTGCTTCAGTGGAGACTAATGGCTTTGCTCACTCCTTTCTATGTTTCTGGATACCCCAAAGCCATTTGATAAGATTTTACAGGTTGAAAACAGCTGCTACTACTGAGTGACGTATCTTTTATGAGTGCTAACCCAGGCACAGATCCTCTGTGAATTCAGCCCAGAGGGCACCACCAATGGTCCCTTCCTACTAAATTGCAATAGGACCCTTTTCTTGGACTCCCATCCCTGATCCTACATGATCTCTGCCCACGGTTGTGCCCGTCCTGCACAAAACATCTATCTTGAAGGACACTGACCTTCACCAGCTTCTCTCAGGGAACAGTGGGAGATATAAGGTATTTTTAAGTGGTGAGAACATAGTGTTATTTCCTCTCACCACCCTGCTTAGTGGAGCCCGGGGCTGGAAAAAGGTTCACAATTTGTTGCAGATCCCTGGCGAGGTGGAGAGCAGTCCTCACACCCTACTGACAGGTCACTCCCATTCTAAGAAGCTTCACAGTGCCATGGCCAGCCAGCGTCTCACTATGCTTATTTTTTTCTGCTTTAACTGGTACCTCTAATCAGATGGAGTGATAGATAATTACCAAGCTGCATTATAGCAGACATGATTCTTAAGGACATGATTTGTTGGTGGACTTGAGAGTGCTGTGCTGACTCCAACGTAAATAATTCTGACTGTGATTCAGAGTACTGCTAGAATAGACCATGCAACTTAAACTCTGTTTGACCTCAAAATCTAAAAAATACTCCACGGAGGGCAACCAGAGTTGTCTGTTGAAGCATACTGGGTGATAAACTTCCTAATGAGATCAGTGCAGGGGCTGCTTGCCATGGTAAGGACATTCCTACTCCACCATAGCAAGTATTACACCAGAAACCACGCAGGTAAGGATGAAGTTGGTTACTGTAGTTCAACTAAGGTTTTCAAAGTAAAACAAAAACAGACAACAAAACACCACCAACATAAAGAAAAACACATAATCCTCCCTTTGAAATATGAATTAAGGTATTGGGTTTCTTCTGCCTCCCTCTAGACTTACTGTAAAGCTTTGGAGGCAGTATTTTCTCCTTCACCAAACGGATTTCTCTGTCTCTGCAGGTCTCTCTCCATTTCCAGCAGAGCCACAAGCTAAGAAGCCAGTGGTGGACAAAGCACCTTAACTGATCTGTACTGTCATCCCTGGTTTATGTCAGCCCCTTCACTGGCGTATCCTGCAGGCTAACAAACACACACAGCTTGAGTGCCCTACCAGGGATATTAAGGACCACTGGCGTGGTTTTTAGGAGCAGGACACATACCCAAATACAACCAGGAATGCCTGCACCTCTCTCTGATGGGTCTAGGCTCATGCTCCTTTCTCTTACTGTTTTGGGTATTCTAGCTTTCAGTCATCATTTGAAAAGAGACAAGAACAGGTGAAAAGTATTTCAAGAGATTGATGTATCCTAAGATTAATAACAGAGAATGAGAAGTGTTCCTAACCCAGATCCTTTTCTTTCAAGTAAATCAGATTATGGATGAATTCATATGGGTGTAATGGCAAAACATGATTGCTATTAGAGATCATCTTTTATGTGAAGGAGATTCAATACTCCTTTACCCTCAAGGTTAAACTCCTGCTTGTTCCATGTCAGATCCCACTCAGTTCCTCTTGGAATTACTGCCCAGCTCAGTTCCAGCTTAGTTTTGTTGCCCCAACCTGTGCTAAGTACACAGCAGGGTCCTTGCAGCAATATCCATGCTGGCTGTGACTATGTGCCACCCTACATGGAGAAGGGTATTGCTGGAACACAAGGGTTACAGGCAGCACAAAGAGGACTGCAGACACTGAGAAATAGTTTGGGGGCATTGCTGACCTATCTGCCTTTTAGTTCTCCCCTCCACCAGGGGCAGGCACAGGAGGAAAACAGCTCTGGCACTGGCAGTGCAGGCAGCAGGAGGGAAGTGATGCTGTACCCCAGCCCTGTGGGATGCTGGGTTTGAGTATGCAATGGTTTGTTCTTTAGGAGAGGAAGACTGGTGGAGGTTGGGTCTGCACAACTTGCTGTTGGTGACACAAGCTCACCTTCCCCAGGGGCTTTTTGTTAGAAAGACCTCTCAGATCATGCCTGAAAGCAGATGTGTAAATTGAGCAGGTCAGTCTTAAAGTGCTGCTGTCCTCTTGTCTCCAGCAGCTGCAGAGCCACAGCTCCCTCCCCACTGGTCTATTGTCCTTCGAGTTTGTCTGTCCTGTCCAGGTTGGCAAGCCCTGAAAGCAGTCACTCCAGGCTCAGCACTCTGCATTTAACAGCCTCTACCTAACAGTGCAGTTTCTCCGCTTAAAAGAGCAAAATGTTGGGCTGCATCTCAGCCCCCCAGCTCCTAAATCCCCTGTAATGAAGGATGACCACAGACCAGCAGTTTCCTCAGCCCATCCATGAATGAATTCATGTCCAAGGGATGGCTTTGTGTATGGAGCTGCGTGGGGAGGTTTCCAGCCCCATGCCTACTTCTAGGGGTCCCCCCCCCGGCCTGGAACAGATACAGGAATTTCCTTCAAAACTTCTATCCAAGGACCTCCATGCTTTTTCATATCACCAAATAGAACAGTATTTATATTTTCATATATTCAAACTCTACTTTATGACAGAATTCTGCAATGAGATGCCATGTAGCTTTAGGAGTTCTGCATTTTGCAGCACAGTTGCAGCCCTCCAGTTGTACAGATTGGGACCATCTCTAAGGTGCTAAGCCATGAAGAATTTGGCTAGCCAGATCTCATACAAAAAACTGAGCCTTTTCCCCTTGTCTTGCACATAGCTACTGCTCATTCCAAAGGATTTTCTTTATGTCAAGAGAAATGTAGGAATGAGTCACGAGGGAGGGAGCACTGGCCTGAGGGAGATGTGCAAAACAACAGTGTTTGGATATATACCACTAGCTTATCACACATATGCAGGCATGTCTAGGAAGAACACATTTTCCATCTTCCATATTTGGCAAACTCCAGGAATCTAGAGCATGAATATTTTATATTAAAGAACACTTCATATAAATTCTGATTTCATCTGCAGTTTAAAGTCAATACTAAAAATATTCAAAGGAAAGCAAGAAAATGGCAAATTGTGTAAGAAGACAAGAAATGCTTTTTTTTTAGTGCAGGCTAATGGTCCATCTAGTCCAGTGGTCATGTTTAAGGCGTGATACATCAAGACTGAGTTTTCTATAATATGGCTGGAAGATGTCCTTGAGGGCCCCATGAATATTGTGGATGTCCTCCTGCACTTTAATAGAAGCGTGAAATGAGCTATGGGATGGGGGAGAAAGAGCAGAGCCATCCGATTCTTAACAAACAGGTCTTTCTCCTAAATGCAGGGATTTGAATGGAATTGGCACTAAGTGTAAGTGAGATTAATGAAGTACAGCCGTCCTGTCCCCAGTGACATCCACGAGAATTTTGTGATTTCAAGAGTGTTGTGGCTTTCTCCACATGGATGTAAATAGGACAATATTCCACCAGAACGCTTTCTGCTTCTGATGTTGGCTTAATCTTAAAGCTTTCCTGAAGTCCATAGAGTTGAAGTCTAAACAAGAAACCAATTCCTAAAGTAAAACAGCAAAAAGACAACAGAAAACACTGCAAATCAATAATACCTCCTTTTCTTCCTTCTTTCTATATCAACTAAAGCAGAAAGGAACAAAACTGTACTGGTTTGCCATACACTCTTACAACCAAGCAGAAGGTTTTTCTGGGGGCAATAATTGTCCCAAAAGGAAACCCAGAAAGAGGTCATGGGTTTTGCTGGAAGGTTTGTGGGTCCCCAGGCTTTGTGAGCGGATATCCCGCTGTGCACTCCTCCTTAGGTGTTCTCCCCACATTGCTTTTCCCAACACACACAAGAAACACAGAGAAAAACTGACAGGGGGCAAAAGCATTTGGGGCTGCCTGGTTTTATTTCTTCATCTGATAGAAATATGAAAAAATAAACAGTGGAGAAAAAGAAGTGGGGAGTAAAGTAGATCTGCAGGAATCTCTTAAGCTCTTACAATCTGAAAATTCAATAATGACTCAGAAAAGAGTTCTTTTTTTTCTTTTTAAATTATGTTTTATGTTGGCAAACATCTCTTTAATTTTCTCTTGTCTCTGCTTTTCCCCGTCCCTCTGGGGACCGGCAGCCAAAGTACTGAAAGGCTGTGATAATGTTTTATCAAAGGCGAGGCAGAAAGAAGAGCTGGAAATCACAGAGCCAAGTGCGATGCAGCAAGATCTGGGGGCCAGCACAATTCCGAGGTTAGCTGCCATCTGCAGCGTGCCCTCAGCTCAGCCCAGCTCTGAGGCAGGGCACAGTTTGCTCCCATCCAAAGCCCGTCCAGCAGCTGCCACTTGTGCAGCACTCTATGGCACAGCAATGCACTGCACGAAGCAGCTGTGCTCAGGAACATCATGCTCTGCTGGAAATTCCCCCCTTTTATGTGGCATATCATCAGTTTTACCTCTTTCTTTTTCCTTTGATACTTATTTTGCCTCAGATTTGACATTGTGAACCATTTCTCTACTTGAAGCACACCTCCTTCCCTCCAGCACACAGTCTTTTAATGAGTTTGGCCATTTGGAAGCTGAATAGAGCCAAAAAATGTCTCATTTCAGATGGTTTTGGGTCTTTCTTTTCCTGAGGTTGGATCAGAATCTGGAAAGGGATTGTGGGCAGGAGGCGTTCCAGTAGGCTGGTGTTCATGCACTAAAATATAACTTCTGCTGTGATTCTGGGTCTGCATAGGAGATAGCTGACTCCCACCCAATGTATTTTGGAATTCAGTATGTTCAAGATCCTTCACTCCCACATAGGAGTATCAGCAGGTAGCTCTTATATTTGCAAAATCTTCCTCAAGATTGCCTTGTAAAGAATGCTCTTCTTGATAAATTCTTTTCTTCATAGCAGTCTATAACACTGAAAGTGGTGTCTGATGATTCTATGCTATGTTTCCCTTAATTCTTATTCTTATACAAAAAAGAAAACAAGCTCATGGCACAATCTGCCATTTGGGTTTCTCCTTGCCTCCTATTACTGCAGATGTCTCTCATGGGATGTTAGCTGACATTACAACAAGGCTGGGGAAGGGCTTGGAGAATATGGCCTATTAGGAGAGACTGAAGGAACTGGGGCTGTTCAGTCTGGGGAAGAGGAAGCTGAGGGGAGACCTTATTGCTCTCTTCCAGTAGCTGAAAGGTGACTGCAGCAGAGCGGGGTTGGTCTCTTCTCACTGCTGACAGGTGACAGGACGAGGGGAAATGGCCTCAAGTTGTGCCAGGGGAAGTTTAGGTTGAATATCAGGAAACACTTCTTTACAGAAAGGGTTGTTGAGAGGTGGAATGGGCTGCCCAGGGAGGTGGTTGAGTCACCATCCCTGCATGTGTTTAACAACTGTTTGGATGTGGTGCTCAGGGCCATGACTGAGCAGAGGGCTGTTAGACTTAGGGTAGGATGGTTGGGTTGGGGTTGGACTGAATGATCTTGAAGGTCTTTTCCAACTTGAGCAATTCTATGATTCTATGATTACAGGGCCAGCAGCTCTTTATCTTTTTCATTCATGCTCTGTGGATGAGGTGCCCATTGCTGAGGCCCGAGAGGATGCACGTGAGGTCTCAATGCAGACAACAGTGACTGGTGACCATGAGGTTCTGGGATGGCTGCAGACCCTGCTGTGCAGGGCGCTGGGCAGATGCACATAGAATCATAGAATCTTGGAATCAAAGTTGGAAAGGACCTGCAAGATCATCTAGTCCAACTGCCCTCCCATTACCCCTGCTACCACAAGCCACTAAACCATATCTCGTAGCTCTTCATCCAGACGCCTCTTGAACACTGCCAGGGATGGTAACTCCACCACCTCCCTGGGCAGCCATTCCAGTGCCTGACCATTCTCTGAGAGAAAAAGCTTTTCCTTATGTCCAACCTAAACCTCCTCTGGTACAACTTTTGGCCATTTCCTCAGGTCCTGTTTGTTGCCTGGGAGAAGAGGCCCAAACCCTCCTCACTACAACCTCCCTTCAGGAAGTTGTAGAGTGCAATGAGGTCTCCCCTGAGCCTTCTCTTCTCCAGACTGAACAATCCCAGCTCACTCAGCCACTCCTCTTTAGACTTGTGCTCCAGACCCCTCACCAGTTTCATTGCCCTTCTCTGGACACGTTCCAGGGCCTCAATGTCTTTCTTGTAGTGAGGGGCCCAAAACAACACAATACTCAAGGTGCGGCATCACCAGTGCTGAGTACAGGGGGATGAGAACCTCCCTGCTCCTTCAGGCCACACTATTTCTAATGCAGGCCAGGATGCTCTTGGCCCTCTTGGCCACCTGGGCACACTGTTGGCTCATGTTCAGCTGAGCATCAACCAACACCCCCAGGTCCCTTTCTTCTTCACAGTCATCCAGCCACTCTGCCCCAAGCCTATAGTACTGCATGGGGTTATTGTGGCCAAAGTGCAGGACCCAGTACTTGGCCTTGTTGAACCTCATCCCATTCACCTCAGCCCAGCAATCCAGCTTATTAGATCCCTCTGAAGGGCCTCCCTACCCTCAGGCAGATTGATACCACCTCCCAGCTTGGTGTCATCTGCAAACTTACTGAGGGTGCACTCAATCCCCTCATCCAGGTCATCAATAATGATATTAAACAAGATGGGCCCCAGTACCAACCCCTGGGGGACACCACTTGAGAGGTCTTAGCAGCTGGACTTAACTCCATTAAACACTACCCGTTGGGCATGGCCCTCTAGCCAGTTCCTTACCCAAAGGAGGGTAGCCCTGTCCAGGCCATGGGCAGCCAGTTTCCTCAGCAGAATACTGTGGGAGACTGTGTCAAAGGCTTTGCTGAAGTCTAGGTAGACTACATCGACAGCCTTTCCCTCGTCTACCAGTCTGGTAACCCAGTTGCACAAGGAGATGAGGTTGGTCAAGCACGACCTGCCTTCCATGAACCTGTGCTGCTGGGCCTGATCCCCTGCCGTGTGATCTCACCCAAGATGATTTGCTCCATAACTTTCCCTGGTACCGAGGTCAGGCTGACAGGCCTGTAGTTCCCTGGATCCTCCTTACGGCCCTTCTTGTAGATGGGAGTCACATCAGCAAGCCTCCAGTCCTCTGGGACCTCTCCAGATAACCAGGAGTGCTGGTAGATGGCGGAGAGCAGCTCGGCAATCACCCCCACCAGCTCCCTCAGCACCCTTGGGTGGAGCCTGTCCAGTCCCATGGACTTGTGACAGCCCAGATGGAGGAGAAGCTTTCTAACTGTCTCCACCTGAATCACTGGGAGTGTATCCTGCGTAGCATCCCACACTTCCAGATCAGGGCGTAAAGTGCCCTGAGCATAACTGATCTGCCTATTAAAGGCTGATGTAAAGAAGGTGTTGAGGACCTCAGCCTTCTCTTTATCCTCCTTATAATCCTGTCACATTCCCAGCTGCATCAAGTAAAGGATGGAAATTCTCCTTGGTTCTTCTCATACTGTTGATATATTTGTAAAAGGATTTCTTGTTCTCTTTTACTGCAGTGGCCAATCTGAGTTCCAGTCGGGCTTTTGCCTTCCTAACTTCCTCCCTGCGTACCTTAGCAACTCCCTTGTAATCTCCCCAAGTCTCCTGTCCCTTATTCCTGAGGACACAGGCTCTCTTTTTCTTCCAGAGTCTCAACAGCAGTTCCCGGTTCATCCACACCACCACACAGGGGTCTCCTTTCCCTACAGCTCACCTTACAGCACTCAGGGACAGCCTGTCCTTGTGCCTTTAAGATTTCCATCTTGAGGAGCATCCAGGCTTCCTGGACCCCTTTACCCTTCAGGAGTGAATCCCCAGGGACCCATGCTACAAGCATCCTGAACAGGTCAAAGTCCGCCCTCTGGAAGTTCAAGACAGCAGTTTTGCCAGTCACCCTTCCGGCATCTCCAAGAATAGAAAATTCTACAATTTCATGGTCGCTCTGCCCAAGACAGTCCCCAACCTTCACATCTCCCACCAGTCCCTCACTGTTAGTGAAGAGCAGGTCTAGCAGGGCACCACCCCTGGTAGGCTCTCATACAGCTGCATAAGGAAGCTATCTTCCATGCACTCTAGAAACCTCCTGGACTGCTTCCTCCGAGCTGTGTTACATTTCCAACATATATAATAGATGTTGAAGTCTCCCATGAGAACGAGTGCTGGCGATCACGTGACTTCTGCAAGCTGCTCATAGAATGCCTCGTCCATCTCTTCATCCCGATTAGGCAGTCTGTAACAGACCCCACCAGGATGTCGCTCCTACAGGCCTTCCCCCGATCCTTACCCACAGACACTCAACTTTATCATTCTCAGCCCCAAGCTCTTCAACATCAAAACAGTCTTTAATATAAAGGGCTACACCACCAACCTCCCTTGTCTATCCCTTCTGAAGAGCTTGTAGCCATCCATCACAGCACTCCGCTCATGGGAGTGGTCCCACCACGTTTCAGTAATAGCAACTAGGTCATAGTTAGCCTGACGCACAATTGTATCCAGCTCCTCCTGCTTGTTGCCCAAGCTGCGTGCATTGGTGTAGATGCACTTCAGCTGAGTCATCTGCCTCTCAACATCTGGAGAAGCTGCCTATCTTCTTGGCTGATGCTGGAGTTTCCTTAGCTGCTGTATTTTGCTGTATGAATGGGTGGTGAGGGGTCCCTTCTCCCTCCTTCCTGAGACACTCCTAGTGTGGGAGCAGCAGATCCCTGTGGCATGGGGTGAACTGAACTAGAGAACTGATCCTGGTTTATGCAAACTAAATGAGAACTAAAATAAAACACAAAGAAGATAATTTCAAAAAGCTTTAATTCCCTCCTTGCTGCTGGCTGGCTTGGGATTTCTGTAATTCTTGTGCTCAAAGCCCACAGTTTGGTGGCAGTGTCAGCTCTGCAACACCTGAATGGTTCTCAAGGTGGCTGCACCTCACGACGGAGTGTTTGTCCTTCCATGTGCGCTCACAGCTCCTATTCATTCCAGGCAAGGTTTCTGATTTGGATGTGTCTTTTCAACCGGAACAAGACTCAACGTGTGAAAAGCCAAAGTTTAGTGTTGAAGCCCTAAAGAAACCTGACAAATCAGAAACACCAGGGCCCCTGGGCTACCTGCTAAGCTGGGGCAGAAACGTGGGCCTTTCAGTATACAAAGGGAGCTACAGGAAAGAAGGGGACAGACTATTCAGCAGGCTGCATGGGGATAAAACAAGGGAAATGGCTTCAAACTAAAGAGGGTCAATTTAGGTTAGATATAAGGAAAAAAATTGTTTTCAGTGAGGGTGGTGAGGCACTGGCACAGATTGCCCAGTGATGTGGTTGATGCCCCATCCCTGGAGATTGTCAAGGCCAGGCTGGATCAGGCCCTGGGCAACCTGGTCAAGTTGTGGTGTCCCTGTCCACTGCAGGCAGTTAGACTACATGGCCCTCAGAGGTCCCTTCCAACTCTGAGGATTCTCCAATTCTAAGATAACAGATCATTTTTCCCACATAGACCTCAAAGACATTTTAAAGTTAAGTTAATATAATATATGTTAAAAAAAAAAGTCCCTGGAGTGCAAAGTGAATTTGCAATTTGTATTAATATAATCTATTTGAAAAGATTTGGGTTCTGGCAAAAAAAACCTAAGATTTGGCCTTGTAATTTAAAAGAAAAATGCTTTACATGACGGGACTTCGTGGTAATCTCGACACCATTTTGTGGTAATCTTGACACTGTTGTATTTTAATGAAATAAATATTTGGGGAAAATCTAATAAGGTAAACCAAAGTATAATCAGAAGGAAAAGCACTTCCAGAGAATAGAATCTCAGCTTTTGTCTTTGGAGTGCTCTACAAAATCATAGACTCACCAGTAGCTAGCAACATATTGTGCAGGGGGCTGGCAATTAGTTTGAGTTCTTCTGATGGTAGCTAATTCCTTACTCAGATTTTAGATCTTTTGCAGCCGTCTGATAATAAATTCCATAGAAGTCTTCCTAAAGCTTGTCAGAGATTTGGCATGAGAAAAAGCTGCAACGAGCACTAGAAGAGACCTCAGATTTCCCCATGAAATGATGCTGGGAACTTTTCTCTCAAGTCAGTGCAAATGTAGATTACTCCCTTGGCCATTCAGAAGCACTTCACCTGACACGAGTCTTTGCTGTAATGTTCTCCAGATTTAGTAAATTCACATACTTATGGAAATTTGATGTGATTTTTTTTATTTCAAATGATTGTATAGTGGTATTCAGCTATCTAATTTTCACCAGCTGAAAGGTAAATGCATAATTGAAACATTCTCTCTCTCATCTATGATGTCTCCAGAGAGCAAGTTCATCTCCTCCTACCGTAGCAGTTAAAAAAAGTGAAATGCATTGCTTCTGGTGGTTCACTGTTCCCTTCTCTCACTACACACTGGGACCAGTTTAGATTAGATGATGGACAAAAAAGGGCTCAAAGTAGAAGAAAAAGCTCCTGTCTTTGGTATTTAGGATGAGTTTCCCTACCATGGGTCTTCGTATGTGTCCGCAACCCAACAGTTACATCATGCACTCTTAGTGGTAGGGCATGGCCCGAACTGTCTATGTAGACTTGACCATCCACTGTAGTTATGAAGTTATGGACATTCGTGAAGAGAAGGAGAAATGCTCTGACTCTACAGCCTATTTCACCAACATTGCCGACATACTCCTGGAGACTCGTGGCACTTCTGGTCTGCAGTCACGCTCAATTTGGTCAAAAAGCAGCAGAAGGGATCCAGCTGGATATTTGTGAACTATCCTGTTCAGATGAGTTTTAAGACTGTTTGCTACAAGAACTTTTCTCTGGCACAACCAGAATATCATTAATGAATGACAAAGTTCAACAGGAACAACAGAGTCAATTTGTAACATCAGGCTTATGAAGATTTTTGATTTAAGTGCTAGGGAAAAATGCATAACATGGCAAAACAGCTACAAGGCTGGCCCACCAAAAATCCACAGTCAGCAGAAAAATCCAGAAGAGAACTGGTTTCATTTAAAAAATTCAAAGTGTGGAGTGAAGTTTGCCCTGCAGAACTTGGTCTCTAATAAGATGAATGATGAATGACAACAGTGAAGGATTTCAAGCAGTGAAATTTCCGTATGTGCCAAGAAGTCTCGGAATCAGAAATAAAACCAAGTGCCTTCTCTATAGGGGCTGCAAAACCCTGACTTTAACATCAACTCTGTCTTTGACCTTGGTCGTACCACCTGAGCACTGTATCTTCAATACAACATTTGTGAAACTCAGCTAATAGGAATCTGTTTCGAGGGATAGGTTGCCCTGTGGGGACAGAATGTAAAACTCTTTGGAATCTTGTCTTATTTTCTGATCAGGTCCATAACTGCTCCAGTTCTGTCTGTGTAAATTCAGCTGCTACAGACAACTCTTTGTTTAATATTATCTGTGAATTCCATTTCCATGCAATACAATTCTACTTCTTAGTAATTAATAGAGATGTTAGATGAGACCAGATCTAACGAATTCCCAGGATACCCTAGCAAGATACCTTCCATAAACTTATTCTATTTTCATTTATCATGATTCTTCATTTACAGCCCTTCAGCCAGTTTCCAGCTCACATGACTGATTTCCCATCTAAGCCAATCTGAAGTAATTTTTCTATTAGCATTTCCTCACACTAACCAGTGAACAGGCCTCTCTGACCTTATAAACTTTTTACATCTTTGGCCTCCCAGTGTTACACAGAAGAATGAAATTGCTCACAGGGCTCCAACATCTCTGACCAAATTTTTCCAGATGCGCTCCTCTGCAATGGGGAAATCATTGTAAGGGTGAGGAGGACCCATAACACAAATTCTTGAATGTGTGGTCCCACACCACAGTCACCATTCCACTCTTCAAAGGGCTCCTTTAAAAAACAGTGGCTGTCTCAGTTTAAAACCATTCCCCCTTGTCCTATCACTATCCACCCTCATAAACAGCCATTCCCCCTCCTGTTTATACGCTCCCTTCACGTACTGGAAGGCCACAATGAGGTCTCCCCACAGCCTTCTCTTCTCCAAGCCAAACAAGCCCAGTTCCCTCAACCTTTCCTCACAGGAGAGGTGCTGCAGCCCTCTGATCATTTGATTCATAGAGTTCTATTCTGCGCTGTTCTCTATCCAGGTTGTCTTACTTTGCTTCCTTAAAGGAAGTGGGAAAAAAAAAAAAAAAAACAAACATAATCTCCCACTCTGTCTTTATTTTTTTCTGGTCATTTTTGCTACTCCAAAGATTATTTGGGTTTTCCACTCACACACAAAAGCATCAGAATCATTCCTAACTGAGCTTTGTTAAGAACTGTTAAGCAGTGACAAATGACCCCATTTTTAACTTTCCATTTAAGATGAATATTCTGATGAAAAGATCACTGAACATATGCTATTAGAGCATTTGCATTTATGTAACCCATTTTCCCTTCAAGAATGCACTCCTCTTACACTACAGCCATGGAAACTGTAAAATTTGCAATGATAAAAGCTTAACTCCATTTGATGGAAAAATAAGTAAAAACAAACAAAAAAAGAAGAGCCCAACATTTTCTCAAAAACTAAATTTAATTAAAAATAAATCTGGAAAAAAAAAACACCCCACAACAAAATATTGTAACAAATTTCAAGAGAGCAGGAAAATCTTCAGTTTTTCAAGCTTTTGACTTTATTTTGGGGTATCTACCGAAAGCCTAATACTTGTGCTAATCTTGAAGCCTGGGACAAAAGTGGGTTGGAGAAACATCGAGAAATGTTTATGTTTCTTTACTGCTGTCTCAGCTTCCTTTGCAATTTGCAATGATAATTGTGTGTGCATCAACTGGGTGATCTGCAGGTTTTATGTGCAGACAGAAAATAAGTCATCTACAGAATAATTAATGTTTGTTAATGAAGTAACACCACTGGTAGAGCAGGCTCCGGGGAGACCTCATTGTGGCCTTCCAGTACTTGAAGGGAGCGTATAAACAGGAGGGGGAATGGCTGTTTACAGGGGTGGATAGTGATAGGACAGGGGGGAATGGTTTTAAACTGAGACAGGGAAGGTTTAGGTTGGATATGAGGAGGAAGTTTTTCATGCAGAGGGTGGTGACACACTGAACAGGTTGCCCAAGGAGGCTGTGGATTCCCCATCCCTGCAGGCATTCAAGGCCAGGCTGGATGTGACTCTGGGCAGCCTGGTCTGCTGGTTGGCGACCCTGCACATAGCAGGGGGTTGGAACTGGGTGAGCATTGTGGGCCTTTCTATGATTCTATGATTCTATGCTTCTATGATCAAATGTCACACTTTCCAACTGCTTCTGAAGAGAAGTGAGTTGGTCAGTCGGATTCGAAGGGTGTGTGGTACTGTCTCTTCAGGGGGAAGCTTTGTGAATATCTTTGTGAAGATCTGTGACTAAAGCCTCACTTGGTGGAACAAGACTCAATGACAAAAAAAGCAAAGGTGTATTTCAAGGAGAAAAAGTGTACATTTTAAGCAGAAAAAATGAAAATCATGTTGCATCTGCTCATCATTGAAGTTGTTCACGTACTAAGTTAATGAATCAAGATCTGCTCTAAGAAACCATTTAAGAAAATGGCTAGAAATGGGGGATTTGTAGCTAAGTCTCAGGCCCTGTCATTGCATAATGAAGTACTGCTAACAGCATTTTTCTTCTCAACAAACTGCAAATTATTTCACAAACTAAACCCACTTGGAAAGCTGGGAGTGAAGATCACTTGGTCCATCCAGTATACTGCCTTGGTCTCCAAAGAAATCCAGACTGTCCTGCTGGGGACACATCCTTGTCCATAGGGAGTTGGTTGTGTCCTTGTCCTTGCAGCAAATCTACTGGGCTCTCCTCTTTCCTTCCTCCAATACAGAAGCTAAGGATAAGGTGGGCATTGCTTCGCAGAAGTTGCTGTTTTCATAAGTGCTGTAACTCTCATACAAACAGATTTAGTTGAAATGTTATGGATTCGTCCTACAAGCAGCATAGATAACACACAATTTAGCACAGAATTAGCAAAGCAGTCTGTGGCAATTTCTGATTCATAGTGCATTTATGTAGGTCTTTACACACGTGCAAATTCACACCACGTATAAGGAATGAATGACACTTCCCAGTCAGAATGACAGCATTTGTGTAACACTGCTGGGAACAGCTACACAAGGTGCAAGAGAAGTGGGATTCTGTCTCACACGTGGGCAGCTTTTCTGTCTTGCTTAGGCTCCTGACTTGGGTGCAAGTTTTAGGCTGAACTGGTTCTAAAGATGACCTCTATGCTCCCTGTACGTTGTGAGAGGATAAGGGTTAGGTGCTCTGTATGGAATGGGTCAACAGTTGGATTAGATGACCTTGGAGGCCATTTTCAACATTAATCACTCTGTGGTTCTATGATTCTGTGATAAGCCTCTGGGACGGCACATTGCTCTCCAAAGGACAGACATGCAGGATGCTCCAAGAGCAGAAAACCGCTCTGGCTTTAGGGCTGGTGCAGCAGGTATTTTTAAAGAAAATATATTTGGAGAGATGCCCTAACATCTGCCATCATATGAACTTACGAAAGTATACTCCTATGGCACTGAATGACTTTTTACACCTTAGCTGTAGCCTATTACCAGAGCAAAACCATTTTGCACTAAAAGCCAGGGGGTTTTCTGCTGTCTACTCTGCTGTGGGACGACTTTGCCAGCAGAGTGTAGTTGGGGAGGCTACTTCTGGGGACAGAAAAACTGATCTGGCCATCTCAGAGCTGCGAGAAGCCTGACCAAGGTCTGCTAGAGCTGCTCCAGACAAGTGGAGCTGACCTCATGCAGGAACTACCCTGCAGTAGTTGAGGTGAGTGAGTGGGTTCAAGGAGAACAAAATCTGCAGTGAGATCTCTGTGCCATACTGGAGCTGCCCACCGACAAACTACTCCCTTTGTCCTTGAGTTTGTTATGCAGAAGTTCCTTATAGCTGGAAATCTTCCTGCTGCCACCAGAACACACTTGCTAGTGCACCTGAAGGCCTCAAAGCACAACACCTAAATCTCCCGCTCCTTAGTGGCCCAACCAGTGTGAAAGTGGGACTGATGCACACCCAAGCTGGGGTCAGGGCACTGATGTGCACCACTGCACGTGATGATCTCTGCAGTGCCCAGGAGTGCTTTCACTTCTCTCTCCCTTTGCAGGATGCCTCACGGCCCCTCTACCAAGCAGTTCCTTTGCTATCTGTTCTCTACATGAAACTCTTCTTCCTTGGTAGGTACAAAAATAGAGACCACGACTAAAGTAGTGAGCAACAGAGTTATAAAGACTTTATAGCTTGCCCTTTCTGACTCTTGCCTTCTTTCCTTCCCATCTCACACAACATCTGCTTTGTGAAGCAGTCAAAAGCTTTGTTTCATTTGTATCTAGAGCTGCTTTCCAGCTGCAGCCCCAACACCCACAGCACGCATGGCTGTTTGTACCACGAGTGTGCAATGGATGTGGGGTCTGCAGCAGTTAAAGGCTTTCTGTACAAATGCATGATTGTGGTTTTAAAGACTCACATTGCCCGTCTCAGAAAACCAGTCAACATGCTTCCTTCACCATTGCTTTTCATAGAATCATGGAATCATGGAATTGCTCAGTTTGGAAAAGACCTTAAAGATCATCAAAGCAAAACCTGACCATACTACTCTAACTAACAGCCCTCTGCTAAATCATGGCCCTGAGCACCATTACATTTTTGTGATAACTGTAAAAGCTTTTTTTTCCTCTTAATTTCCAATAGAGTTTAACACAATTTTTGTTTCTAGGTGAGTATTTTCAAAATATCCAGCACAACATAAGTAGTGTTAAATAATATAATGACTTTTTGGACATACTCTCCTTATGCCTACCACTTTTACAGCAGAACATATATTTATTTATCTATTTATTAGTTGAGTTTTAACATTTCCTCTCCTCACCAAGGAAAAATGGGCACAGGGATGGTGAAGATTAGAAGCTTTTCTGCCAGTGTAGAAGCACTGGTTGAGGATTCCTTGAGCAAATGAGGGATTTTAAGTGTCCTGCACATGATAAAACCAAGTGATGAGTTTAACTCAGAATATTTAGTAAATATTAAAAATAAATATATATTATAATACATATAACATTTAATATATAATATTAATATATAACATAAAGTAGTTTTCTATCCACAGAGGAATAGCTATTGTCGAGAGATAGCAAAGTGCTGCTGGACTTTCTGTCTGCAGGAATTGGTTGTCACACCCCAGCAGTCCCATAGAGGTGAGCAGTTGCTACAACCAAATGAACTTAGATGTGTGTCTCCTTTTTCTCTCCACCCAAACGAACTTCCAAATGCTTCTTTGCAATTAATCCTATCGTGGCAAGGTCTCCAAAGAGCCTGACCATCCCTCTCCTCAAATGCTGACAATATTAAAGAGTGTAATAGCTTGTAATAGCTTGGGAGGAAAGGCATGAAGAGGCTGACCAGGGTCATCCCGAGATGAGGGGCAAAGCCCAAATTAAAATCAGCATCTGCCATGATAGAGGGAACCACATCCTTTGCCTGCTACCCTGCCTGTGCCACAGCGTGTCTCACAGCACCTGATTCTGTGCCTTTGCCTCTGTGCAGATCTGCATGGCAGGCAGATTGTCCACAACTCTGATGGGATGAAGGTGGAATGTATTTTGGAGGCTGATGAAGAAAGTTCAGTTTGTGACTTGTTGCCCTGGAGAACAGCAGAGCAAAAAGAGCACACTAAAATCCACCACTGATGTTATACATTTCTCCTCTGTTCTTGCTGCTTGTTTACCATGGGACAGCTTGTCCTGGTACAAGTTAATTCAATTTCATCTCCCTGGCCCTGCCAGGATGGTCTGCTCTCCCTTTTTGGTAAATCATCTCTGCAGCTGGTCTTGCAGAGCTTAGGGAAGAGACCTTTCTGAACATTTTAAGTGCAGAAAGGAGTCAAGAGTGTTCCTAAATATGCAAGAAATGCTTAATTTCTTGCCCACAGTGGGTAAGCAAGGTCCTTTGAAGCTGAAAGCTGCAGGGACATCCTGCAGCAAGGACACAGGCGCAGCTCCAGGAGCAGACACCAGGTGAGGAGCTCTGCCTCATCCACCCTGAGTGTGCAAGCACACATGTGAGCACAAGAAGGTCCTTGTTGCTCTGTTTTGATTCATTTTCAAGGAAGTCCTCCCAGCTTCTGAGCCAGGAGGAGCTACTTGCCTTCATACATTTTTTTGCCTTGCTTTCATGCTACCGAGCAGCTGCTCTGAGCTCAGCCTGCCCAATCCTGCCTTGATCTGAGAGGCTCAAATGAAAACTATCCGCTGCCTCCAGCCTTCCTCTTCTGATCCTCTCCCTGCTCACATTGTGTTAGTTTGATTTGACTTCACCACCACTGCCAACCACAGAGCACTTAGCAGGATGCTGAGCCACAGGCTTGGCTTGGGGCAGGCAGGATCGGGATGGTGCAGAGATGCACTGCCTCCAAGGAAGCCTCTGGAGAGCACTTGGCCGGTAGCAAACCTGCAATTACAGGTTTTAAGATGCAAAGTGAATGCACGCAACTTTTCTGCTTAAGCAATAAAAGATCCCATATCCAAGAGATACGCTTATCATAGTTGTGGAAATAGAGATGTCTCTTTTATTTGCTGCTGTTTAGTGCAGCGCTCATAAGTGACTGATAATTAATTGAAGGCAGTGTTACAGCAAACAATCTGCCCACAAACACTGCTTTTTAACCAGCAGTTGTCATTTTTGTTGTGATCTCAAAGAAATAAATTTTGAGTTATTGTCTTTTCTCAGACAAACTAGCAAATAAACATGAAAACAAACAGTAAAAGTGAAATGCTTGGAACAAAATGCTTTTGTGCATGTTCCCTTTTCCAGGTCAGAAATGTATTTAGAAATGATTCTTAGTAGTGTTCTTTATATTTAACCTGATGAAGACAGGACATTTGCAGGGCTTACTGACAGTGAGGAGTCAGAAGTCCATAATCCCCTTTCTCATATCTGATATTGCACAAGAAATATCCCCAAGTAATCAATAGGTCTGTCCATATTAATAAATAATATGAACCTCAGCCTGTACTGTAGCCACAGGGCAGAGGCACAACGTATCCAAGCAGATACACACTGCTGTCCCCAGAAGGGAGGCAATATACATACTGAGAATGGACTCTGACTCGTACTATCCCTGAAGCCATGCTCCGGCACTGCTTGGGAAGATGAACAGATAAAAATCATACCTGGGAACACACCTGTGAGTTAACAGCTTTGTGCACGATCTGTGCTCCTTGTAACCTTGCCTGCTCTACATGGCAGGGGCTCAATCCAGACCCCACGTACAGGAACTTTGCTCTGTCGCCTGTGGCAGGGAGAGCGCGAGCAGTCTTGCTCCATGACTTATCCCAGAAGTCTCCATCCAGACTCCATTCATCCAGCTCTGATTTCCTGCTCTGCCACGGTCTGTCTGCATGACCTTGGCCAAGTCACTTTCTGGCTGGGCTGCAGACTGCAGCATGGTGGAGCAGCAGCTGTAACTGCACTGACCACGGTCCCGAAACCGATGGCAGTAGGGATACAGCTTGTTTCACCTAGCATCTCAGAAAAGCAAACTACAGCGATCCCTGCATTGCTAAAGTGGATTCTGAATGCATTTTAAGCGTTTAGAACAATGCTGCAATCTGTAAGTGCCATCTCTGTGCTCTTCCTCTGTCAAATGGGGAGACCAAGACTTCCCTCCTTAGGGAAGGGCAGTGAAAATAGATGTACTCAAGGCTCTAATCACTTCCAGCTCTGAATAATGAGTAATCGTTACCTTACACAGACAGATTTTCTTAGAAAAGGACAAGCAGTTCTGTTAGACTCTATGGCCCCATCCAGCCCTTTCGAAATCAGAGCAGTTTGCAGAAATTTGGCGCATAGAATGCTCCTGTGAAAGACGTGGCAAGAGCTTACCCACAGCCAACCATCAGCCCATCTTACCTAACTGAGAGACAAGAAGAGAGACAAAGTGAGAGCTGCTCACAAGATTCGAAGGGGAGGGAAAACTACAAGAGGTCTTTGCAGGTCCCAGGTTGAGCAGGAGAGGGGATTGGAGCGGCTCAAGACTGTCATTGCGCTTCCCAAGGGCTTGTAAACCCAAAGTGTTGTCCTTAGAAGAATTTTCTTCAAGCTATGGTCATTCTTAAAGGAAGATGACAGACTCTACTGGTATTAACCAAGCAACAAGTCATTGGAGAAAGTGAGGCAACCTTAGAAGACCCTGGTGGGTCCCTATGGCTACAGGTAAGTTTAGCTGAGAAAGCTCCCAGGGACATGGACCAGTCATGTGGTGAGCACTGATCCACACCACGCATGGCTGGCAGCCTTGGCTGTCTGGTTTGCACTCCCATTAAGTTCTGACACAACTGCTCTTTCATGTCACGACCCAAGTGAAAAGAAATAGAAACCTTATAGCTACGATCACAGAAGTAGTTTCCTCTGCTGAACATTCAGACACTGATCAGCTCTTGTGATGTAGCATGCAACATATTCACAGTTAAATACACCTGGACAACCCTGGAGCATGTGGCACAGACCTGGGCTTCCACAGCTTTTGCTCAGAGGTCAGACAGGGAAGCCAATAAATAAACCCAGGAGCCCATACTAAACTGTGATTTTGGCCATTCCTTGTGGTACCAGAAAAAGAAAACCCCTCTTCCTAGCAGTTACAGAGACTCTTTTCCTTACCACAGGTACGGGTTGCCATTTTTAGCCTTCATCTGAAGTACAGCACAGCTTTTGGTGGCCTTACATCCCCCTGCTGAAAAGTGGCTGGAAGGCACCCAGCTTTGTCCCATGTTAAAACCAGACACTTAAGGGCATCTGTTCCTTCTCCTGGATGATGATACACAGCAACTAATGGGGGATTGGAGGTGCTGGGCTAATATTTGGCAATGCTTAGAACCACGTTTTGAGAAAAACTTTGTGTGTATGCATTATCTCCCAGTCACTGTTAGTCCATTACATCTCCAATCCCAGTTGACTTTTTTTCACTTTATCTTTACAAAAAAAGTAGAAATGGTTAAAAAACACATTGCAAATGACCTCATCCTGATTGTGATGGGCTCAGCTGAGGTATTTAGACATGAGGAAATTAGTCTGGACTGAGGGATTAGAATCACCATCTCTGTATGAGGATGGACGATAGCGATATTAATCTGGATTATTGGTGTCTCCACTGAATTAGTTTAATTTCAACATCAAAACAATCAAAATAGAAAGAAAGCGCTCTTATTTTGTGTGATAGCAGAATTGACTTCATAATGAATTAAACAACAACAATTATTCAGGAGTATTTAATCCAGAGTCACTCATAGTGTTCCCAAACACTGCCTGCACTCAGGACTTTCTGACAGCACCAAGGAGACCTTTACATCTCCACCAGCTCAAACAGCCACAACTGTACATCGGGCAATTACTGTCACATCTACAGCAGTGGGACCAAATCCCATGTGTCCCACCTGGCCCTTTTGCTGAAGGAGAAAGACCAATAAAATCAGTCCATATTTCTGCTCTAGTTTTTTGGGCAGCGACTGGCTTTACTTTTTTTCCCAGTAGCAAAGGATAACTTCAGGACCTGGCCGGTATCTGCAACAGCACAGAGGGGCAACAGGAAGGGCCGTATTCTTTTCCCTATGACTTGTGTAATGAGGGACCAGCAACCGAGGGATTCTGTTCAACTCTGTTAAGTAATCCCTGCCTCTGGTGCAATGCCTGGGGAGCATGCAGATATGCCACAATTTGCAGAAACTTCTTCCACCATCCACCTGCAAACTTTCCGCCCTATTTGCTCCCAGCAGGTTAGTGAGGCAGACTGCTCCTTGCGAGAGGGAAAAGGGTGCGTGTGTGCCAGGGGAATATTCCTGAGATACCTGTGCCAAAATGTTTATTCTTTTAATTGGAAGGGCTGACGCTTCTATCCCCTTTTACCTTGTTTCGCCTTTGCTGAAAGCCTCGAGCTGATGGGATCTGTCCCAAAACTCCAGCCCATCCATCAGCACCAGAGCTAATTATTTTCATACCGAGAGAAAAAAAGATCCACCTTCCTTCCCCTTCTATGCATGCAGGTAAAGAAAAAGCAGGCAGAACGCCCGAAATCACTCCTCACCCAAACCTCCTGCTTCTTCTATGGCACTCGCAGGGGCAGGGAGATACAGCAGCTCATCGTGCCTTACTGGAAAGCCTTTTTCTGGCCATACCAAAGAATAGTTACCCTACCACGTCACTGGGGCTGGAATAGGTGACAGCAAAGCCCCAGTGAGACCCCAGCCAGACCCCAGCTCTCCTCCCCACACCCGGTTTCCGACCTCCTGTCCCTCTTCCCGATGCATTAACCCCTCGAGGCACCGCAAGGTCTCCCGGTCTCCAGGCTGCTCTCCACTCCCTGCTCCTCCTGGCTCAGTACCGTGCGTCCCCCCACCCTCCCTCCTCGCACAGAACAATAGCAAGGCATCAGCTTCAGCTGCTTCCCGAGGAAAGCCCAGATCACACATATTTAGACAGAAAGAGAGAGATATGACTATATTTCTCTTGCTGTTTAGGACAAGAAATGAAGTGCTGCCTCTTTAATTGGCAAAAGCATGCAGTAAGAGCATACCTTTAATTTAGTGTTGGGATAGCTCACTTGCACCCTGGCTGTTGTCTTATTGGAGAGGGCAGCCTGCCTCAGATCCTCTAGCACTGAAATAATATCATCCAGCACGCATTTCTTATCCTGATTTCTCAACACACACAGATGGGAAAAAGTATAATTATAGCCTTTGTAGTTCACCTTCATTTCCAGCACGGCTCGGTGGATCTGCAGGATCACATCAGCCTGATGCAAAATATTGCCTCCGGGTTTGGAGAGGAGAATCACCCTGCCATACCTCCCCGGGGTGTGCAAGTCCGAATACAGCTGGCTTTTGGATTGATCGAGGGAGAACAGGCTGCTGGCTAAGCTCCTCTCGATCTTGGCCAGGCTGTGGCTGGGGGCTACCAGGCTCTCCAGGTCAGTGTCAGGCTGGAAGCGGTTGAGCAGGCTGAAGCCGAAGATGATGGTCAGGACTGCGGGCACAGTGAGGAAAAACACCGGATGCCTGCTCACGAATAAGCCCAGCTTGTAGAAAAACGACTGGAGCCCTCTGTGTATCACCTGCCGCAGCATCCTCCACCAGATCCAGCCTGCAGATGCTCCTGGCCGTCTTAGAAAGCACATGTGACATGTGTAGCTCCTTACCCCTTCCTGTCAGTTTCCTTTTCCCTCTCCCTCTCTCTCTCTCTCTACTACTCCTTTAAAAGACTGCAGCAAGTTGCAGCAAGACAGCCAAATATTGATCAATGGGGTGTGTGTGTGCGATCGTGTGGAGTGTGTGTGGAAGGGACCGGGCAGAGCAGGGAGGAGGGGGGTCCTTGCTTCTCTCCTTTTTTTTTTTTCCCTCGCTCTTTTTCCCCTCCTCCCTCCCCGTAGCCAACGAGCAGCTCCCCCCGCCCGCCGGGGGCCCCCCTCTCGCGGCCGCTGCTCGGGCATTGCACCGGGAGCGCTGCCGGCTCTGCAGTGCCCGCTCCGAGCCGAGCCCCGCTTCCCCGGGCGGGCGGCGAGCGGCCCCCCCCGCTGCAAAGCGCCGCTGCCCTCCTCCTTCCCTCCCTTCCCTCCTTCCCTCCCTCCGCACACACACGCGTGGGGGATCGGCTGGGGCGGGAGGATGATGCTGCATTTTAACATCCCCCGATCCCTCCCTCGTCGTCGTCGTCCCCCCCGGCCCATCCCTACCGGGCACCCCCCGCTCCCTTTCCCCGGGGGGAAGGCTTTGCGCGGGGATTTTGCGGAGCGGCAGCTCCCCGCGCCCCGGTCCCACGGCTGCTGCATTCCCCCGCGGCACTGCCCCGGGATTCACAGCCCCGCATCGCCGCCTCTCCCCTTCATCCCTCGTTTGCATCCCGAGGTCGCCCGCGTGGAGCCGCCCCGTGGTGCTGTGAGGGGGACAGGGACTCCGCGAGAGGTGTGGGGTAAAGGGCACGAGGTGCCCCGCCGCTTCCTTCTGCAGCCCGACCGCCCGGAACCTCTGCCCTGGCCAGCAGCCCTGTGAGCAGTGACCTAGCAGCTCCAGGACAGGGTTCCTGACCCCCCTCCAGCTGGAAAAGACGTTTTTCAAGCAAAGCCACCAGCAGCCCATTACATAAGAGCAGAGAAATTCTGCAGCTCCCAGGACGGAGGGAGAGCAGCAGAGAAATGTATGCGCTTGCAGAGGAGGGCTGCCCACCAACTCTCCAGGCAGGAAGCACTGCTTCTCCAGGAGCTACGGCCAAGGCTGCCTGGGACAGCGGATCCAGCCCTGGCAGTCCTGGCAGCCCAGCAAGCAAGGCAGGAGAAAAGGCAGGACTGTGTGCAGGAGCTTTATATTTAAATCGTAAGTCTAAGTCATAGGAATATAACCCAAAACAACCCCCTTCGATATGGAATCTCTGCTTGGTGCATCCCCTCCATCCAATTCCTGCTATATTTTAGGCAGTACTGTCAAGCAGAAATTGATTTCGTTTGGGGAGGGGACCAAGGACTCTGTGCAAAGCCTGAGAGAGCAAGGTTCTGCCATAATAAACCCCAACTGAAACAAGGACAGGAAGAGTGAAAACTGGGAACTAGAGCTTGTCACAGCACACTCTGCCCAAGAAAAGCAGCAGGCTGAGCTCAGCTTGAAGTAATTATCAGTGTTTTGGCGAAAAACAGCTTATTTCAGCAATCCCTTTCATCCTGACACCTCCCACCTCCACCTCCCACACTTCTGTGCAAATGGACAGGACATACACAGAACAGCCCATCTTTGAGGGCTCCTGGGCTTGCATTCAGTCAGAGCCAACAATCCAGTAACACTGGGAGCCCGGGGTCCTGCAGAAGTCTGAAATGATGACATTCTCCCACATGATGCAATAGTGAGGTCGGGAGCAGTGGTTTGGAAACCCTCCTTACTCAAGTCGGTGATTCACAACTGCCTTGGTAAAACGGGTTTAATTTTGAAGATTTGAATGGTTTCTGCAAGCACATCATGCCTTTCCAAATCGGGCTGCTTTTATTTAGTGGCCTAGATACTGCTGATCTGGAGGTCCTTGCTGGCGTTCTTACAGAGAGCAGGAAGGAGAAGCCGAAGGAGGGAAAACCCATACAAAAGGCCCTATCAGCCTCCTGCTTCCTCAGCTTGAGGCACTGCCCATAATGGAAATCTGCCCCAGGAAATGCTAAGCTCCATTGGTACAAATTACAGCTCTCTGTCTATTTTATGATGCACTTATGCCGATGGTTGAGTGCTCCCAGTGAATAAAGTCTGAGTGTAAAGACTTTATTGAGCCTTTGTACTTACACACATGAGCGAGACCTTGAGTGGGAACTTGGAACCCAATTCCTCCTTGCTACACAGGCAGGTTTATGAGAGCCTTTGACAGAGTGTGTCATTGTATCACAGCATATCCCGAGCTGGAAGGGACCCCGGAGATCATCGAATCCAACTCCCGGCCCCACACAGCACCCCCAGCCCTGTGTCACAGCAGTGTCCCAGCGCTCCCTTTGACAGCTTGGGGCCGTGCCCACCTCCCTGGGGAGCGCTCTCCCCAGCGCTCGTTATTTCTCGGGATGTTGGCCAGATCTTCTTGTTAATCACAGGGGGAGTTCAGGGCCCAACACAAGCAATCCAGATCACCCTGGGAGGAGAAGTGCCTTCTGGTGTCTAAATAAGGTATCACAAAGACTGCTTTTTCTCTGTACCTTCTCGGGGTGCTGCACAACTTCTGCTTGCCAGGACACTGCCCTACAGGAACACCCTGATGTGGCACCACTGAATCACTGATCATACAAAGGGAGGGCAGAGGAAGATGTGTGGTGACAGGTGTGATTGAGTGCATGCTGATTCCTTCCTGGGCAGGAAAGCAAAGTGCTATTGCCAAACACTGACTATTGGTCTTGCCCATCCCTTGGACAGCAACAAAGTGTGATGTGGCATCTGTACCCCATAGATAATAAGGATGATGAAGTGACCAGTGTGTGGTGCTGGCCATCTTGAATGGCAAAATCCATAGAGGATCTAAAAAGTCAGTTTGAAGTATGTCTCGGAAAGAAGTAGGGCATCAACACCTATTCTGAGAGCAGCATTGGGATATGCTGATATTTATACCTACCTGAGTGTCATCCTATGAATCCTCTGTAAATGAGGAATACCTGACATGTCAGAATGATAGCTGGGGAGCTGAGTGTTGGGCAGAGTCAGGAGCCCACAGAATCATAGAATCATGCCCAAGGTTGGAAAAGACCTCCAGGGTCATCCAGTCCAACCGTCCGCCTTCCACCAATATTTCCTCACCAAACCACATCCCATAGCACCACATCTACACGCTTCTGGAACGCCTCCAGGGATGATGACCCCACCACCTCCCTGGGCAGCCCATTCCAGTGCCTGACCACTCTCTGGGAGAAGAAATTTTTCCTAACGTCCCACCTGAATACTCTCAGAAATATTTGAAATAAGGCTCAGCTTGGAAAAATGCAGTTCTTGCTAGAGAAAATAATTGGAGATGCCTACTTGCAGAAAGGATGCAACTGTGGGAACAGATCATACTGTACAAATAATAACGACAATAATAAAAAGATGCTACAGTACAGGGAAAGAGAGATACGAGTTGGGAAAAACAATATGTAGCAGAAAGGCAACACAATACAAATTTACTTGCAAATGTACTCTATAGCATAGCTGTGCTGATAGAGAAGAAGGAAGAGTCAGATACCCAAGAGCCAGATGGCAGTACGTATGTTGATTCACAAGTAAGGAAATACACAAACAGCCCTATTGACATAGTGATTTTAAGTTGTTGTGGTTGAATTGCAGGGTGGATACAGGAACAGTTAAAGGTACTACAAGACATAAAATGGTGCCATTAATTACAGTAAGCACAAAGGCTATCTGTATAAGCATAGGTAAAAGAGGCTTGAGACAGACTGGTAGTTCTGTGTCCATACACATACATGAATTTCTACTTCAGCTTTATTATAAAAGTTTTATTCCTCCAGTCAAGTATAGTTTCCTTAGGTGGGTGGCTACAGGGCAGCTGGTGAAAGTGCTGAAATAACAGCACTGTCCTCATACATGTAACGGTGCCAGCCGACGGGTTTCAAGTGTTAATTTGTTTTAATTAATTTGTTAATTCAAGTGTTGGTTGAATAAAGTCGGACAGCACTTTCACATATGAAAATGTTTTTGAAAAATACTGTGCTTAAAACTACTTCATTCTATATATAGATTGGATTGTTTCATCTCTCCTGGAATACATCTGTAGTTTTGGAAAGCAAAAACTGAGAGAGAGGAGGTTTAGGTTGGATATGAGGAGGAGGTTTTTCCCCCAGAGGGTGGTGACGCACTGAACAGGTTGCCCAAGGAGGCTGTGGATGCCCCATCCCTGCAGGCATTCAAGGCCAGGCTGGATGTGGCTCTGGGCAGCCTGGGCTGCTGGTTGGTGACCCTGCACATAGCAGGGGGTTGGAACTGGATGAGCATTGTGGGCCTTTGCAACCCAGGACATTCTATGATGCTATGACTCTATGAAAACAGTCATCAAAAATCAAGCTGTTGAGAACAGAGTTTAAATACTTCTTTTGATGATGAATTATCTAAAGATTTTTGGTCTCAGTTTTTCCAAAAAGTGGAGACTTTCTTGGAAATGTATTAAAAAGTCATTTTTTTCTCCTGTTTAGTGGCTTTTTTTTTCTCTCTCTTTTTTTTTTTGTTTTTTGATGGGCAGCAGACAGTTAAGTAATATCTTTATGTGGGTGGGGATGTTATGCTGTGCTTTGCTGTGGTTTTGTTTTCTTTTGTGAGAGAGAAAACATTGATTCAGCTGAGGAGAAAATGGAAATGACTGAGGAAGCAACCTCGGATGAGTGAAAAATCAAACAAAGACATTCCTACACACGCTTCTCCTTATCGCTACTGCAAAAATTAAAACTCGTATTTTCAGCTCTTGTTACTGTGCTTCCTACAGCCATAAAAGCTAACAATGAATATTCATTTCTTCAGGCACCATATGTCTTTATTTTCATGTTCCTGCCTATTTGGAAAAGTACTTTGAAAACAAAGGTGTCTCTTACAATCCATCTCTAGAAGGAGATCTGTGGAAGGGTAAATTAAACCTGCTATCAGTGTCCTCCTTGAGGGCTTTATAAAGAGATGATATCTATCCTGTGGGTTTTCAAGCTGACCCATTGAAGCTCCTGCAATCCATTTTTAATGCAGGATCTGAAGGAAGCAGGAAAAGACACTCCTAAGTACAGTCAGAAAATAGATGGCATTAATCCTTGTTTTAACAATGTTTTGGTTTCTTACCTTGCATTATTTCACTTCCTGTTTGTCATTTAGCCCCAGATCAGAGGGTGGTGCCAGATGCCAGTGTTGCTTTCTGTTTACAAAGGTGCATTTAAACCTTTCCTATAGGAAAGGCAGTACTGCTGGTACTGTAGAAGAGGTCATCTTCATAATATCATAATATCCTTATAAAATCTCCTCCTATGCGACTTCAGTGGTCTCTGCTTTATTACAGGGTACCTCTGCTAATTTTGCCAGCCCAGCTCTCTTGCCTCAGATGGCCTTTGTCGTGAGTGCTGCGAGGACAGGGCCGAAATGCAGGTAGAGAAGCTGATGCAGAAAACAAGGGGAAGGACCAAAGGAACCAGGAATCTATTTATTTAGTCTGACATGAAATCAGCATATATGCAATAAATCTGATCCAGCGCTGTTGTTTGCTGTTTAGTGGTATAAAGGGCACCTTCAACAAAGGGTAAAAAGGAGCATGAAGACTAATGAATGTGTTACCTAGAAAAAGATTTTCAAGATGAAGCACTTTACTATTACCAAAAGCTATGCTGCCCTAAGTTATTTATAATCATGGTCCTTAAAGAGTGAGCCTACATGGTCACGAAGCCAGGCAAAATGTCCAAATCTAGCTTTTTTATTTCTGTTTAATTTTTTTAAGGAGTAGTGCAGAATGCAAACCAGACAAAAAGGTGCTGAAGGAGGATGGAATTGAAGCAATTGAACAGTGGTTGGAGGAGATCTGGTGCTGTTCCTGCCACACACTTCCTATGGAATGCTACTCCAATGGCCTAAATCCAGTGAGGCTGTCAGTAGCAGCTTGGGATCACTGGGTCTATTTGGGCTGAATGTTCGCATGTTGAGTGGAGAATGTGACTGTCCTAGTAACCGAAGCAGCGCCAGGGCCCATTTTCCAGCCCTGGGCCAGTTGGCACAGCAATGCCTTGTCTGTAACACTTGATTGTCTCAACATCTGGAACAGGCTGAGCTGCATCCAAACCGACAGCTCAGAATGGTGCTGAACCTCGAACCATGGGAAGGTGCTGATTGTCCGGGGACAACATCATTCCTGGGGCCATTCTACAAGCTGAAGAATTTAGATGACTGCATTCCAGTGATTGAAGGTGTTCTCTGGCTTTGTTTGATTTACTAACAGAGGCAATTGTAGGATGGGATTTGCTTAATCAAATATGAATGCCCACACATGAGACAGTTTTCTGGGTCTACCTTCTTGTCGCCAGAAGAAGCACTTGAGCATAATTTCTCTCACCATTTCTCTCATTCACTCGTCATTGTAAGTATCTGATAAGGGCCACATGCACTGCACTACAAAAACTGCATTAGGTAACAGTGACTGTGAGAGGAGTCCAGAGATGCTGGGTCACCACCTTTAGATCAATGTAGATCACCCAGGGTAAATATATTCCAAATCTATGTCTTGTAGTCATTGGTAAAAACAAAACTGGGCAAAAGTCTGCAGCATAACAAAATATTCAGTCTTAAACTGAAGCTTTTACCTACTTAAGCAGTCCTGGGACCATCCTTTCTCACACTTCTTTAAATGTCTGTTTTTCTGCCCTTTCTCAGCATTTATCTTCTGTCTGCTTTCTTATGGTGTGACTGAGTCTGTGCACCCCTCAGTGCAGCGGGGCCTGATTCTGTCTGTGCGTCCCTTGGCAGCAGTGTAACAGCCATCACAACCATTTGCATTTATACACTTCCTTCCAGCTGATAGCCGCTGAGTGCTTTACAAATACTGATTGATTATATTTCACACTACTCATGCAGGATAGCTATAAAATAGAAAAATAGAAGAGTGGATTATGAATTACTGGAAGTGAGAGATAGACAAAGAGAAAAGAAAAGCATATCGTTAAGAAAAGGAAGGATCGTTACTTCTCCATAAAACCAGTAACTCAGTGATCTTGTCTACTTATACATCAGCTGGAAATTCAGTTTTAATGGCCCAAATTCCTAGCAAAGCAAAAATTTTATTTGGGATACATCTTGACCTAAATGGAAACTGAGTGCTTGTAGCTTCTGCCATGGCATATGCACTATATGCACCAGTAAAGACAGTTTTCTTCTGGGATCATGAATCGTAGAATCACAGAACCATAGAATGGCCTGGGTTGAAGAGGACCACAGTGCTCATCCAGTTCCAACCCCCTGCTATGTGCAGGGTCGCCAACCAGCAGCCCAGGCTGCCCAGAGCCACATCCAGCCTGGCCTTGAATGCCTGCAGGGATGGGGCATCCACAGCCTCCTTGGGCAACCTGTTCAGTGCGTCACCACCCTCTGGGTGCAAAGATATGAGGTTTTTGTTGCACAGGACTAATTTAATGGGCTTAATGCTGAGAAAAGCTGCTTAATCAGTTACTGTGAGTGAACAATGCAGAAACCCCTATCAACAGAGATGATATATCTTTATATAGGTCAACAGGAGACATTAGGAGACCAAAAAAAAAAAAAAAAAAAGGAACAAAAAGTGCAGATGTTTCTTCATGAGTCAAACCAGGCAAACTAGATCTCTCCTAAGGAAAAGATTAATTCGAAAAATCACATGCAAGCAAAGAGGTGGCCATGAGAGGGAAAAAGTGTGTTCTTCAGCCAAGAGTCACCTCTCCTGTTTCCTGGACTGCTCTCTACCAAGGCTGCAGTCCCTTTCCTGACCCACCGCTGCTCATGTGGAACAGCTCACATGCTAAGCTGAGAAGCTTCCTCTCCACTCCTGCTTGCTGTTAGCTACATAACCTTGTCTGGGATCAGCCTGCAGAGTGATGTGTATTGCTGTGCACTGTTGCTCCATTCCCTGCATTATTTAGCATGCTGATAGTCTTTTTGTTATCTGCAAATATTACCAACGGTGATTGTAAACTGCCTTCCAGAAATATGGGATAGCAACAGACCTAGCAACTGTCTGTATGGAGCCCTACTAAGAGCATCCTTTGGCCACCATGACTTCCCATTGACAAACCTTTTTGGGGGTTTGTGAATTAGTTATTAGGCATATAATTTATTGATACTAGTCGGTGCAAATTTTTTAGTCAAAATGTTGTGCAGCAAAAAGTCAAACACCGCATGGAAGTCTAAATATATTATATCTTTGTTGTTACCTTAATTAACCAGCTTTGAAAAATCATCAAATATTTAAATTGCATTTATTTTATGAGACATGTTTTCTGTAAAAATTTGGAGACGAGTATTAATTAATTATATTCCCTATTAATTATTTACACATTATCAATTTTGTTTTAAATGTGTCTTTTTTTTCCTCTTTTCGTTCTGTGATTGATGTCACATTGGCTTTCGCAGGAGGCCCCATTCATCGTTTGTTATTACTGATGTACATCAGCAGATTTCCCATGTTTGGAAGATCCCCTAAATTCTGTCTTCTCAAAAATGCTTTCCTAGAAACTCTTGGACATCAAAGTGGTCTCAGCCTCTGAGCTCTGCCTTGTTTCCTCACACAGCCTCTCTAATTTCTCATGACTCTGTTGAGTAACCGTATCAGAACCAGAGGTGTCATTTCAGAGAACGCCTAAGGGAGATGAGGAGCCCATACAAAGGAAGGAAGAGGGGTACCAATGTCAGGAAAGTGGCCTTATCCAAAATAAGTGGTTTTGGAATATGGGAATTAGTACAGAGAGCTAGAACAGGGAAAAGATCAATGGGCAGTTATGTCCTGATGTGACTGCACATCTCCACACTGAAAACTTAATATTAGCACATCAGTCACAACCTGCCCAGCTACACAAACACCGTGTCCCTCCATTCCATCCTCTCTCTTTTGCATATGCATGTATTGCTTTCCTAAAGCCACCTGCTTTAACAGTTTATTCTGTCTTTGTTGGAATACAGCTTCTGTCCTTTCTGGATCCCAGCTTTCACCAAAGACTTCAAGATTCTGCAAGTGGTTGCACACAGAACAGAGTCCTTCCTCTCAGCCCTCATTCTCTATTGCAAGAGTCCGCTACTATTCTGCGCTCAGAGAGGGAAATCTCTGCTGATTAAATCATCCCGTGAGGGAATGGGCACTGTTGTGCACCAAACTCATTAACATTTTCTTAGCTTGGGTCTTCTTGATCCTTAAGTAAGATGGGTATTTTAAGAAGCAGCTTTTCTTCCTTACTTGCTAGAAGCCTTAAGAAGGTTTAAATAATTGATGCCATTTCAGCAAGAAGGTCAACTGCAATCCCTTCAGATGGCCAAGAGGTGAATGTCAGAAGTAAAGGGCTGAAAATCAAAGCGGACCAAAAATAGATTGTAGAGAACTCTGAGATGCATTCAAATTGTATTCTTAGATATTCAGTACCTAAAGGGAGCCTACAAACAGGAGGGGAGTCAACTCTTTGAAAGGGAAGATAACAGCAGGACAAGGGGAAATGGTTTGAAGTTGAAGGAGGGAAGACTGAGGTTGGATGTCAGGGGGAAGTTCTTTCCTATGAGAGTGGGATATGCTGGACCAGCTGCCCAGAGAGGCTGTGGATGCCCCGTCCATCCCTGGAGGTGTTCAAGGCCAGGTTGGATGGGACCCTGGGCAGCCTGGGCTGGTATGAAATGTGGAGGTTGGTGGCCCTGCCTGTGGCGGGGGGGTTGGAGCTTCGTGATACTGGAGGTCCCTTCCAGCCCAAGGCATTCTGTGATTCTGTGATATTTTATGGAAAAATATCTGTGTTATTGTCAGACATCCATGAAGTTAGATGAGATTCCATGAGATAGAAAAAGCAAATACAGTGAATGTTCTTAAAAGGCAGAAGAGGAAGAAAAAGCCAAAGAATATCACCAGCCTGCTGAACTTCTGTTGGGGAGAAAGAAAGAAAAAAGAAAAAGAAAAAGAAAGGGGAAAAAAAGGGCAAAATTGAGCAACAACTACATGAAAAGACACAGGGAGAAATGAGTAGGAATGTGTTTTTTGTAAGAAAAAATTGTCAAATGAATTTAATTTCCTTTTATAGCAGACTGCAAAATAGGGAAAGGACTGGAGAAGGGGATAGAAATCAAAACGGGGTAGAAGAAATACATTCAGTTAAGCTGAATGCACATTTGTACATTCAAACAATGTTCAAGATAGGATAGAGAATATCTGAATTAATAGGTATTTTTGAATAAAAGGTTGTTTTGTTTTTTACTGCATCACAATCTGGTCTTATTTCAACAGAACTGAACATTTGTGGAGCGATATATCACATGGTATTGGTCTGCATGATATGTCACTTGTGCTTACATTTTAAGGCTTGATATGACTTAGCCTTGGTGTTGAAAGGCAGAAGAGATGAAACATAAGTACGTTTCCTTTGACCAGTGTGCGGATCAGTCCAGGACTGGGCATTAGTTCAACTCAAGAACCAGTCCCCACCTGAAAAATCCTATCTTAGTGTTGTTTGTGATATCCTGTCTGCTCTGAGCTGTGATTCCTACCTACTGACCACAAAAAGCCATCTCTCATTCATGTGTTGAAATGCCTTTTCTGTTGTTTATACATAGGAAACCATAAGAAGAGAAACAAAGCTGGTCCTTTAAACTATGTGACTGTCTCTCTTCTCCCACTCTGAAGAGGACAAACAGCATTGCAGTGTCCTTATTTTCCTCAAGCTGCTGAAATCCCCAGCTCTGCAGTACTGACCTCCTCCTCTCTCCCTTGTAAATTCATGTCTTTACTGTAGGAAGCATCAGGAACCGGTGCGCACTTCTATCATACTTTCTAGTCAAGAAACAGTCACAGTATGCATCAGATTGGCTTCATTGCAAGCAGGTTCCACTGCAATGCATGAGATGCTTTACCTCCTGAAAAAACATGAATTGATGCTTCAGTCAATATTTTCCCTCTGATGTTCTCTGCTGAATTTAATTATTGGGTTTGACTTCAAGATTCTGTCATCATCAGCATGAAAGTGATCGCCTGAGTAACTACCACAGCAGAAACCTCATCAGTTGGTATCAATGGCTTTTAATTAAATTGCAATAAAAGATAAACAAAACTTTTCAGAAGCAAATTCTGTTTAAATATTTCTTGTTCTATCTCTTACGAAGTCAAGTTGCCCAGCGGGAACATCTGTAATTATGAATGATGTTGGGTGCTTCTCCCCCACCTTTGTTCTGCTGACTCCAGTTACACTGTGTGTGCTGAGGCAAGGGACTCTGACACAGAGCTTCAGCAAACCATTAGTATAGAACTCCACTACGAGATAATCTAGTTGCCTTCTCTTTTATGTGAATGTCTCCACCTTGCCAAAAGGAGAATTTAGGTTGTCTTACAGGAATTAGGGGGAAGTTCTTAGCAGAGAGAGTGGTGAGGTGCTGAACAGCTGCCCAGAGAGGCTGTGGATGCCCCATCCATCCCTGGAGGTGTTCAAGGCCAGGTTGGATGGGGCCCTGGGCAGCCTGGGCTGGTATGAAATGTGGAGGTTGGTGGCCCTGCCTGTGATGGGGGGTTGGAGCTTCATGATCCTTGGGATGCCTTCCAACCCAACCATTCTGTGGTTCTATGACTGTGATTCTAGGAATGTCATGCCAAGATCATGAAGTGCTTTCCATACTTGGACCAACATATCAAATATGATATGATACTGAAAAATATCACACCCCTTACTCTTCCAAAGACTTTATTAATTTCTTCCTAAACCTTCTCTCTGCAGAATTCACAGCTTTTCATGCTTTACTTCTTTACTTTTACCTTGAGCCACTGCTGCGAACTCTAAAAAAATATTCCTTGCAGTTTGCATTTGCTAAGGTAAAGAACAATGGAACCCAAATAATCTTTTTTTCCCCCTCAAATACATAGAAATTAGATATTAAAAAAAAAAAATGTTTTGTGTGCTTGGTAAATAGAAAAACATCTAATAAACTTCAGCAAGAAGACTGTTAGATATTTCACCAGGATCTTCTAAGAAGAACCTCTGACATGAGGAACAGATAAGCACAGCACTGACTGTGCAGAGAAGGGCTGTGTTCTCCAGCACTGGAAGACTTTATGAGTTTGCTATGAGTTTCCAGACGGTGTCTGCCTGGACGTTCCTTCTAGTGGAAGAGTGATCCTCATGGAATTCATCATCCATGAAGCAGAACATATTTCTTCAGCCTCACCCTCCTCAAGAATGTGAAAATTATAGCATTAAAAAAGAAATCTGCATTATATTTTTTTCTTTAGTAAAATAAGAAAATGAAAAAAAAATGCAATATGTTCTTATGCATACATTCAGTTGTAGGCAGAATCTGGGACACTCTTTTGCAAATATTGTCTCTATATATGCAGTTACTTAAGCAAATACACAGAATAACCCAGAATAACTTACATTTATGTTACTTATTTTTTTCATTACTATTTTATTACAAAAGTGTGAATGATAAATTGCTTATTTACCAAAGAGTTAATTAACTTCCTTTTCCCCCAACTGTAAGTGCCAAATAGCTTTTACATGGATTCTGGAATTTAATTAAAGCACAGAAACCAAGCATTTTAAAAATCATTTTTATTAGCTAAATAAAATTATCTTGAATGTCCTAGATGAACAAGTAAGGCAGGAAAGATTTTAAAGATTTTTTTGCATCTGGGACGAATTTGAATTATAATCTGTACAAATAATTAGCACTGATTACTTCAGAACTCCTTATCTAACATTGTGCCATAGCAGAATTCATCCTTCCAGACTGTAATAAGAAATATTCCAACTTCTTTGGGTCCCAATTGGTTTCCTTACTTCAAATGAACTGGCATCTAAACAAGCTGATTGTATCACTGGAATAAATACTCTGTATTGAGACAGAGTGCAGTGCCACTGACATCAATTCAGCTCTTAAATTCTCCTTCCTGCTACTTGCTCCATGCTTTTCATGGGTTCAATTGTTTCATGCTTTTATAACTTTAGAGTGAACTCTGAAATGCTTGAAGTTGTTTTAGTTTATTTTACATGATTTATACAAATAGCAGTAACTATACATCTAATTTCCACACTGTTCTAAGTAGATTAACAGATGTGTCGCAATTTTATATTAAATATTAAGAATATTTATTGCTGAAGCAAAAACATAACAGAAAAATCCATAATTTTATATTGTATAATTGATCTTTAGCATTTTATTGGCTATTAGCTTTACCTATTTGTTCAATGTACACAGTTTATTTTGTATGGCAATGCTGAATTATTATGCAATCAGTAATCATGAATTTAATTTATAGGATGGGATACAGCTCACCTGTACAATGTGCCTAGTCACATCTAGTCAGGTGAGTATTCAATAATCAACAAAACAAAATCTTCACCAGGTGGTTCATCTTAGACTTATATTAGATCTTCCTCTTAGCATGGGATGAAATAGCCTTTAGATATGATTGTCAGTCTCTAGTGACTATTGATGGCTCCTGGATTGTACGTTCAGGCCATATGGCTAACCTTCATGTGGCTGGCTGGTAAAATGAACTTACTTTTAGAGACTATAGGGGTCTCGGTGTTGTCAGCTACCATCATTCATCCAAAAGGTCTACGGAATAAATCAGTTGTTGCAATGGGGATTAAGTGCTGTGTCAGGAAGAGCAGAAAAGTTTCCCTATGGGTTGAAATCGAGGAATATTTCAGTAAGTCTGTCTCCCGTATGTATTAATGTCAACACGGATCTATGGACAGATACGATTACAAATACAAAGAATTGTACTTATTTATCATGAGATAATCCTGAAGTGGCCTCATCATGACAGGCAGGCAGTTATTCTTGGTGACCACATCAATCTTCTCTCTGGAAGTAAATCCTTCACACACTGACCGTCAGATATTCAGGCATTCCTGCACGAGCTGCAGCCTCGGCTGCTGTCCAAAGAAGAGTAGGGCTCATCTCCAGATGAGCACTCCTCTGTGGAGGGTTATCCTGGGTGTTTTTCTTTCAGTAATAAAGAGAGTGTAAATAATAATAATAATAATAATAATAATAATAATAATAATAATGCAATGCCATTTTCCCAAGGCAGAAGGAGAAGCAGCCTCAGGAAAACCAGCAAAGGCAGAGGAATGGGCCAGCAGGAAGTCTGAAGGTTAATGCCATGCCCTTGATGTTCTCTGCACAGGAAATCTGCCAAGAGTTTCCTTTGTTAAGCTGCTTATTCTGGAGGCCTTTTCACTTCACTTAATAGGTGAATGGAAGATTGCACGTGAAATAAATGAGACTTGTCAGTCCAAACATCACCACAGCTTTCTTCTTTCATGCTGGTCTCTCCTTCTCAGTGCATTTTGCTTTGGAAATACACCTTTTGCCCCATTTCATATACTCCTACTTAATTTCCTTTGGATGCATTCTCAAAACCTGTGCTGGTGTGTCCTGCTCATGGTGTCTTGCCCACTGCAGCAGCTCCAAATTTTATTTGCAATATGCAACAGCAAATAAACACAAACAGCTCCTCCTTCCCTTCCCTTTTGTTCCTGTTGAGATGATGTTGGATTTACTAAATTCATCTCTACCAGCAGTTCAGATATAAAAGAAAATGCCCAGTATCCAGAAGCTCCTGGCCACTGAACCTGCACAAATACATATGTTGGACTGGCCATGGCCCTCATCTAACACCCCCAAACATCTATTTAATGCTCAACTCTTCTAAGCTCATAGATGTGCAGTAGTGTGATGAGAAATGTTGGCTCCTTGGTTGCTCCATGTTTGCTCCTCTTCTCTGAAATGCCGAAGGTTTAACTGCACTGGGAGCAATTTTTTTTTTTTTTTTTTTTTTTTGGCAGTTAAACACCTCATGGAAGAGACAAAAGACTTTCTGTTCATCTGAAGCTCTTGTCTGCAATTCAGAGCAATGCAGCTCCTCAACAGAGATGTGTATTGACATGAGGTAATGCCTTGCTGCAGCTGTCAGGCTGAGCTGGCTTGTGATTGGCCTGCAGGATATCTTATTCCTTACCATTCCTTATTCATTTAGCATAATGGAAAGAAAGAAATTGAAACAGGAGGGTCTGACAGAATAATAGGCTTGTGATGCTCTGAAAATAAACATCTACCTCTGTTTTGACATTTATTATCTATAAACGGCTTGGCTTCTTTTTGGCAGCTTTATTGTGTCAGGAGACCATTATCCTGTCACTACACTGCATAGCACTGACATTATCTCTTAAGCAAATTTTGGTGTTGAATTTACAGTTCTGTGTTTATTTCCAGCCCTACAGTGCCAAAGGCAGAAAGCAAGGCAGGGTGAGTCCCTGAACACATAGGTGATGGAACTGCACCAAGGAACATGGGATACACCAGTTCAGGTACCTGGTAATGAGGGATGGGTGCCAATGGGGAAGCTCCTGGGAACTGGATGGACAAGAAGAATATTTCCTTCCTTGCACAGCAGTAAGGTCTGCTATACTGCATCTCTGTGCATGAACAGCTTGGGACAGGCTTTCACTGTAGAATCAAATATCTCAGTGAACAGTAATAATATTAATATTGTGCTTGGTAACAAAGGAGGGGAACAAACAGCTAATATCATTCATCTTAGGGAGCATTATCATTCTAAGCATATGTCCAGTAATTAAATTTTAAATAGGATGTAATCAAAACTCGGAGTTAATTTGCATGAATTTACTTCTGTGTGAAGAGGATTCTGAGATCAGCCAGGCAGTTACTGGCCAAACTAGCCCACTGCAACATGAAAATTATTTTCACCCTGCCATAGGCTTTTGTAGTGTTTCCAGTGCCAAGCAAACAAAACCCTTTGTATGCCCACATTAAGATATGAATCCTGTGAAAAGCTGGTGTTTACAGTTTGCTAATGCCTGAAGAAATATCTGCTTCCTGAAAGAAACTGCAGAGGCAGATTCTCAATATCCCGAAGATGTATTGTTTTAGGGGAACTGATACTCCTCTATCCCATAAGATCTATCCTTCTTATATTAGCCTAACTAATGATTTCTCACGCTGTAATAAAACAAAATCCATGAAACCACTCCCCACAGACTTTTTCAGCCAACTAATAAAATTCAGAGAGTTAGCACACTGTCTAGAGAACTAAGGAAATTTTTCCCATGCTAAGTGTATATAGCAGCGTATCGACCATCCAGTTCAATTGCATTTATGAGATGCATTGTAGCTCCTAGACAATGGCTCCTACCTCCTTTGTAATTCTACATCTAGCTTTGAAAAGCTGTTCCTACTTGAGTTTTGACATTTTTATTTATGCTTTACCTGCAACCCAAGTTTCCTGCTTCCATCACCCTTCACAGTCCATGCATAGAGGCTAGCTACGAGCCTTCAGCCAGGGAACATAAATCCTACCAGTAGGGTATTGATGTTTGTTAGAAGTAGAGGCAATATTTTTTTGTTTCATTAAGAAGGCTTCTTTTCCTGCTGAGGAACACAATTTTAAATGTGTGACATGCAACCATAGTAAAGAGGCTGTGGGTGTTTGTTTGACAGATTTACTATCTCTTCTTTTTAGAGTTTCGTGCTCTGTCCTACTTGCTAAGATGGCAATGTTGCCATGCTTGCCTCCATCATTCTGTAGTTTTCAATGCCCTGTTTATGCCCCTCAAAACTGCCTGTCTGCAGCTTCAGAAATGGATAGTTTTCCACCGACTCCTTTGTGGTACCATCTAACTGTGACAGATGTGCACAGTTCTCAGCATAACCCCAGTGCATAGCTCTCATAACAGATGTAAAAGTCATCCTGTCTTTCAGTAGCAAGACAAGAATTTTCGAATTTCCATTGCTTGCCTTATCTTCAGTTGATAGAATATAACTTTTCTACACTCAGTAAGTGTCATTCGCTAATTTTGGCATTGGAAGAGTGTATGAATGTTAGATTCATGGGAACACCTTTCCACAAACAGTCATTAATCATAAGAATGTTCCCTCTTTCCAGAGTCAATGCCCTATTTTTAGTAGCTTTCCTATTTTTTAAGACAGTATTTCTTCTATTTTCAGCCATCTTCACTTCTCAGGAACACTAAGGAGTCATTCTCAGTTGGATGTCAGATGTTCAAATAAAGTCCTGTGCCAAGGGAGAAAAATGCCCAAAAACTGAATGGTAGCAACCATGAGAAAGACCACGTTTCTAGGGAGAGGGTACAGTGCTACCAGACCATGTGCTCAAGGTTGGTACATACATATATATATAATCCACAGAAATCGCAAGCATTTCATTAGTCTTGGAGTTTCAGTGCCAGTGATACCTTTTATACCAGCCTGAAAGTTTGCCTTGGGCAATCACCCCAGCACCACCCTCTGTCTGCCAAGGAGTAAATAATAAAAATAGCATGTTTGTGGTAATTAGGGATTCATTTCATTGACTGTGGCAAATTTTTGCAAGTGCCTTCCTGTCTCAAGGTATTCTTATTTTGCACAAGAAACCAGAGTTCTATCTCGACTGGCCTTCTGGGCTGCCTTGTGGTCAGTCCATACAAAAATGGTCCCTGAGGGTGCATGGTCTGTCTTGTTTCAAGGTCAGAGGGAAACATTTCCCCCCAGAGGTACCACTTTCCTCCGAGTGATGGAATGTCATTGTGGCATTTAGTACAGCATGAGCTGAACTGCTTTGCAGGTTGCTTGGCAGTATTGGCTAGGCTCCCACTGAGCATAAAGGTAATCTGAACACCTTCATGGGTCCACCTTTACTTGGATGTCACCACGGAAATGTCTGAAGCTGGAGATGACTCCCAGGATGTATGATTCTGAAAGAGCAAAGGTTGGGTGAGGCTAATCACGTTCTGCACAGCTTACCCTGCATGACTTGGTATTTGAGCTTTTTCAGGCAAAGCTGTTTTTTTTTGTTGTTGTTGTTGTGTTTGTTTATTTTCCAGTGGGCTGCGGAACATTATGCAATCCCTCAACACTTAATTGATTGCTCTTTGTCCAAATTAACATCTGTAATTGCTACCGTCAGCCAAAATCCTCCAGGATCAGAGAGCTTACAAAAAAAAAAAAAAAAAGAAAAAAAAAAAAAAAAAGAAAAAAGAAACCCCTTTTCCTGAAGCAAGTTGAGATTTTGCCAGGGATTTCAATGGAGTCAGATACTTCCTTCTGAAAGTTATGGCACTTTTCAATATGCTGAGGCAATCTGATTATTTATTTATTTATCTATAGGTAAGCTTCTATCTTCAAAAGGATGTTCTGAAATCTTCACTCCTTCCTGCCAAAAAATTTGGCAGCCATGCAATGTTGAAAAACGTTTCCTTTTCTTCCTCTCTAACTTTCCAGTGACACTAAATATTATGTGCATTAAAAAAAAGGCCAAATACGTAATTGAAAGCACAGCTGGTGGAGCAGGGTGTGGAAGAAGGCAATTCAGCTGTAGACCTCCCATTATCTGCTTTCTTCTAAATCATTTTTGCTATGACAGTCTGACAGACGGCCATGCCAAACTATAACTGCCACACCATACTGTAACACCAAGTCTGACAGATCAATAGATGTCAGAATTCATCAAATGCAAAAATATATGGGTATTTTAACCAAAAAATGCAAACCATGGCATATTACAGTATGTTAATGGTGAGCACAGCTGTAACAAATTACATCGGCCTTGTAGTGCTCCTCACTAGAGCAGGCAGATGCATGAGAGAAATAAAACCGAGGGAAGAGAACATCAGTGACTGAAAGAAGTTGGAGACAGGCACAGAGAGTTTGAAAGGCATTTTTCTTCCCTTTGCATTTTTGAAAATTAACTTAATGATCTACTATTAAAATAAAAAGCAATTTAAGTGAGAGGTAATTTTTATTTTATTTTTAAAATCATTTTATGTTATTTCCTTTATGTGCTCTGTGCTTTGATATTACTGCAGGACACGGGTACTTTTCTAGAATTTAGTGTGTTCAAGTGGTACAAAGAAGGCATAATATAGCCTGAAAGGCAGCCAGAAGCTACAAGAAAATAGATTGCTCTGCCTACTGCCAAAGCTGGTTAACATTTTTTTCATTGGCAATATTTTTTCCTCTGAAATGTGAGCTTTTGTTAAAATCAGCATATAATCAAATGCAATCAATGTTAACACAGACTGTCACAGGAATCCATTTCAGTGAGGAAACCAATTCTTTACTGAAAATTGCATTCTCTTGAAAAACTTGCATGTCTTCAAAGTTTCTGTGGAAAATTGCACTTTCCTCTATAGGTGGAATCTTGATGCAAAAACAGTCAACTTTACAGATTCATTCCTAAAAATGAACCCTCCTAATAAGGAAGAAAACTGTAGAGCATACAGACAGCAGCAGTGGAAGATAATAGCTCTGCTGATGAAGAGGACCAAGCATAAAAGCTCTGGATGTCTCAGAATAAAGCTTGACAGTCTATGAGTTTCTCGCTCACAGTAGTTCTGTAGTTTCAGTCTTCACTGAAAGTTCTCTCTGAAACACCAGAAGAACACAGTTTTCTCATCTTTAACCTTCATGATTAGGATGAAACTGTGCCAAAAACTCATGCCAAGGTTAGGCTCTAATGATCAAAATTAACCTCATTACTGCCTCACAGAATGGGGTAAGCTCATGATAGACAACTTCAACAGATATATGGGCTGACACCACGGACTGTAGACAACAGGCCCTTGAGGGAGCAAGGAGGAAGAAGTGATACGGAACTGGAGACCTGTTGCAACAATTTACTAAGCCTGGGGCAAAACCCTTAGCCAAGTGAGAGCTTTTTCCCTTGAAGGAGAAATGTTGGATGGAGGACACTGTCTTTGCAGACATTTATACATAGCATTTGTCGAGTCTGCAACTCAAATGAAATCTTGAAGTTTCATCTGGAGGGAAATACTGAGATTTCCACACCCAGAAAATGTTTTCCAGAAGGTTTTTATCCATAAAGTAGGATGAAAATTGAAAGCAAAATGTCATGTAACTCATTACATTTTCAAATTGGGAATCGTTACTTCATTGAGAAATGTCAAACCTAAATTGCTTTCTCCTTTTTTTCTTTTTAAACTTCTATGAACTGTAAATTTCGTTTCTGTTTCCACAGAACCATGAGCCACTACAAGTCTGCCTTTGATCGATTTTTTGTTCTTTTAATGTTATTAACAATACCTTGTGCTGCCAAAGATGAAGGAAACTTGAGTCCTACACAAGCGTATAATACATGTAAATGTCATCAAGCAGGGACTCAGTCACTATTTGTAGCTATCTTAATGTGTTGTCATGATAAAATATTAAGGAATAATGGTAATATATATATGCTAATGCATTCAAATAAAGTTCATATTAAATCTTGTAGTAATGAAGGATAATCAAGGGCAAACTGTCTAAGCATCCCAAGTCCACCTAATATGTTGATCTTGCATGTGCTGTGCGTGCATAAATAACTTCAACAATCACGTTTTTTGCCTCCTGATGGGCCAGAGATCAGGTCAGCTGTGCTCTGGGGCTGACACAAGGCTGTCATAAAACAGTAAAATCATAGAATCGTTAGAGTTGGAAGGGACCTCTGAGGGCCATCTAGTCCAACTCCCCTTCAGTGAACAGGGACAGAACAGCTACATCAAATTGCCCAGGGGCTGATCCAGCCTCACCTTGAAAGATTCCAGGGATGGGGCATTGCCCACAGCACTAGGGAACCTGTGCCAGTGCCTCACCAGCCTCACTGTAAAAGATTTTTCCTTATATCTAAGCAAAACGCACCCTCTTATTGAAACCATTTCCCCTTATTCTACTAAGCTCAAAGGTAGTTCAAGAACAAAGGGGGTATATTCAAGGTCAGAGAGGGTAGATTCAAGATGAAATGTCATTGATGAAGATATTAAAGAGTATCAGTCCCAGCACCAATCTCTGTGGGGCACCACTCACCTCCATCCAGACATGGAGCCATTGATCACCACTCTCTGGACTCTATCCTGCAGCGAATTCTTTGTCCATTGAACAGCCCACCCATCAAATTCATGTCTTTCCAATTTGGAGAGCAGGATATTGTGGGGTACCATGTCAAAGGCCTTACTGAAGTCCAAATAGATGACATCAGTGGCTCTTCCGTTGCCCATTAATGATGTCCTTCTGGAGTCTTTCCAAGGATGGTGTTTGCATGATTGAGGTTGATATGACTGCACTCCTGTTTCTGAGGGTCAGTGATGATGGAGAACAACATGCTTCAACATCTTCTGCATGAACATGTGAGCTGACTCATGCTTCAAGCTGACAAGAAGCTGCATAGTCACCATCAGTGAGACACCACTTCTGATGCTGTGCTGAGAAATGTGACATTGTATTTCAAAGTCAGTGTCATGCTGCCCTTATTAACAGTGTCTAGCTTTTGAATGTTTTGAGTTGAATGAACTCATACCAGCTTGCAAAAGGCCATGAAATCTGTTACAAAACAGGCAGATTAAAAGCATATTAATTGTGTGTATCTCCAATCCAATCTATTTAAAGTAAAGCTCCAACAACTGCAGTGATATTTGGATTAATCCTTAAAGAATGCGTTACTTTTCTGATGGTGGTTACTGATGAAAATCTTGGAACCTAATATTTGGAGTATGATGGATTATTTAAGGTAGATGGGCCCTGACATATTAAGATGTGAATTCCAGTCTGATACAAAAAGTCTCAATAATCTCAACAAATCCAGGCATCAACTTTTAATCATGCTTTCCCCTGGAGCATAAATCCCCTTGAGGCCATTGATTTGATATCTTCTACTTCTGAAATGTGCCTGAAAACCAAGCCTTGCACTCAGAATAAAAATCATCAGGAATGTTTGGACTGTGGCCACTGGATGAAATGAAGAGTCAACTAGTAAAGTTGCTCAAAATTTCTTGGTTTTACTTTTTCTCCAGCTCTTTTGGGTAAGTGTTGGATCAAACAAGCTTTGTAGCAGAAATTGTCCTGGAGAAATGTTCTTAAACAGAAAGTAGAAAGCACTTGCAAAAGCAAATTCACAAACCATGCAAATTCACTTGAGAAATTATCTAAGATACCACGCTGAGGATCCACCTCACCTATTGCCTAAGAAGTATGAAGAATCTACTCTACATTACACTGACATAACTCCTGTCCAAGACAAATGGTATAGGGTGTCATTCAATTTTTCAAAGCCAAAATTTTACCAAAAAAAACCCAAAAATCTCACATTTCAATATGAACGGATAGTAGTATTATAAAAGGAAAAATAGTAGTGTCAAAGGAAAAAAAAAGTTACTTTACTATTCATTTTCTTGACCAAGCACTAAAAATGGGGTAAAACCAAGTAATAAACAATGTTGCGGTGCAGAAAATCATGTGAAACCAAGAAACAGATAAACCCACCTGTGAAAAAATTGTGAGGTTTGTGAATACCAAAATTCAAAGCAAATGCACAATGAGGCAAAAGACTCAAATTTTTTGATTGTTTGCTGGAGTCCCAGGAGATGTGAGCTTCAGCACCACCAGGCCTGCCACCTTGGCTGCTGATGTTATGTGGATTTCCTTCACGTCACTGGGTAGGAGCTTCAGCAGGCTTAACATGCAGCACAGCGCCCATGGTAAGCACTGGGGAGTGTTACTCCTGATTTAAACTCAGGGGTGTGATAAACTGTGTAATCAAACATCAGCTCTGCATGTTGAATGTGATCTCAGCTAAAGAAAGCAATGCAGAACAGAACGTTTTGCATGCAAGGAAAATTAGAGCACGCTGATGGATCAGACCTCTTCAGCATCCTCTCTTCTCTCCAAGAATAGTGACAGATTTAATTCCTTCCCCACACACATTTCCTGTGCGAGCTGAAATTGGAAAACTGATTGTTCACATGCTAAATATTGTGACCATTTTGTTCATTGCTAAGAAGCAACACTGTGAAGTCCATTGATTCGAGGGAAGCATCAACTGAAGCCTGAACGAGTCAGTACAGTCCTTCTGGAGAAGAGGAGCTGTGTTCAATGGGAGGAGATCTCAGTGGCAGCTGGGAGAAGATGGGGATCTGGAGTGCCACCAGCTTCCAGCCAGAGTGCACAGTGGATGCAGGTGTAAGAAACTGCTCTTGTCATAGAATCATAGAATCATAGCATGGCCTGGGTTGCAAAGGACCACAGTGCTTGTCTTGTTCCAACACCCTGCTATGTGCAGGGTCGCCAACCACCAGACCAGGCTGCCCAGAGCCACATCCAGCCTCTCCACACTGCTGAGAGTTTCTGTGTAGAGGCTATGGGTCATCCAGTCTGACACTGGCCACCATATCATGAATATCTGTATCTCCTCCATCTCGTTTTTTACCCCCACACTGTCCTGTTGAGTGGCAAGGACAAGAGGGCATTTCATTGCCTCTCGGTTAAACCACAGCTTCTGGTCAACTAGACACAAAAGTCTTCAGGGCATGTCCAAACATCATTTAATTTTAGTTCCTGTGTCTTAACAGGGACTGATTCATTTTCAGAGAATGCCTTTCTTCCTGTATGCCAGTCAGTGCATGGTAACATCTCACCTAAATACAGATGTCTTCATATTACAGATGTATACATGACACTGGGACTCAACTGAGCAGTTAACACATCAGGCTTTAACTCCTTTACAGATGTGATACAGCACACAAAATATCCACTCAGCACTGCAGATGTGACAGAGGTCCTATGGACACCGATGCATCCTTGCACCTCTGTTCTGGGAGAGCTCCAGAGGGACTGCCCATCCTGCTGGTGCATGCGGGATCACAATGGCATGACTGTTTGCACTGGAACAGGTTGCCCAAGGAGGCTGTGGATGCCCCATCCCTGCAGGCATTCAAGGCCAGGCTGGATGTGGCTCTGGGCAGCCTGGGCTGCTGGTTGGCGACCCTGCACATAGCAGGGGGTTGGAACTGGATGAGCACTGTGGTCCTTTTCAACCCAGGACATTCTATGGTTCTATGATTTTTGATGACTTGGAGGAACAGTGAGGCTGCAGATGTTTTTCCCACAACTCTATTACTGACAATCAAATTACAGCTAATACAGCTTGCCACTAGACTGCAGCTGAAGCTAAAGCAAAAAAAACCCTGACATTTGCTAGAGCAACCTGTGAAAATTCTCATTGCTGGTATGCTATGTCCTTTTAAACCATGAAGTTGCAATTCAGCACGTAATGATAAATATTGCACAGCCACCATTACTTTACTTATTCATTTATGTAAAATTCATGCAAACATGTCCAAGCAGCAGAGCATTCTGTGCCAGCCCTTATTAGGAGACATTAGTGTCATTTTGTAGAGTAACCAAGCTGGATTAAAGCAAATGATCAGTTCAGTAAAGATGAGAGGTAAACACCAATCCCATTTAAAATGTGTGCCCTGGAGTCTTGCAGAGAAAGATGACTCCAAGTGTTCTTTCTCAAGTCAAATGACCTATTTGAAGGTCATTATCTCCAATGAAGATGGGGACTTCTTGCACAGGATTGCTGTGATATTTGGCTGGAATTGAGCTAGATGTTTAAAAGCATTTTTTAAAAAGGTGTTCACTTTCAGAAACTGTTCAAGTAATTGGGTTTAAATATAGCAACTATAATTTTTTTTTAATCTTACTGTAGTTCCTGCAGCTACTATGCCAACATTAAGGAAAAAGTAATTCCTTTCCAAAAATCCTAAGACAGGTAATTTCTAATAGAGAAGTGAATCAGACACTCGTAAAAACCCTGATATAATAGGCTGTGGTTTGCAGAACACAACTGATCTGAATTCCATCAAGTTTTATAGGTATCAGAGTAAAAAAAAAGAGTCAAGAATAGGAACAAGGCAGAAAACATGACCTTGCAAACCATTGGCAGATGTTGCTACTTGGGTATTTTATTTTAGATTCTATGTTCACTAGCAAATAGTCTCTATAGTTCTATGTTGTAAGCAGTCATATTAAGGGATCAGCTTAACCTTCCCATAGGTTTTTACCATGATCAGCCAGATGAACATTACTGAGCAATGCCTCCTGATGCATAGCAGACCTACAGCCTGAATGCCTGTTACCCTCATGCATTTTACTTTTGCTCTTAACATAAATAGATGGAGATTGGATCATTCTACTGAATTCAATACCATAAACAAGATAAAAAAATATTTCCATCCAAGAACATCTGTTAAATGGGTCTTTCTTTTCCGTCACTGCAGCGTGTGCCAGTTTATTCATCTCTGCTACTGATGTGCCACAGTCCTCCCAATACCGGTCAGTAAACTCATTGACTGGCATCAAATTGGTTTTCTGGATGTTTATGCATATCCAGATCCATGTTGAGCTGAAGGTTGTTTATGGGGAGCTTTCTCCAACTATTTGGGATGAATCAAGGGGAAAATATAATGCTATAAGTAGACATTGTTTGAAGCAGAGGGAGGAAAATAGATCTTTCATTGTTTAGTGAGAGGGAATGAGTTAAGACAAAGGGAGCTAAGCAACACCATCAGGAGGGAGAGAGCTTTCTTATATTTGGTGCAAGATCAAAGACACAGCATATTCAAAGGAATAGAAATAAACTATATGCTTAAAACAATGTAGTAGGAAAATTACATTTTCACCCAAATTCTGGATAGACATTAAGAAAACAAAGATACTGAGTCTTGCAACATCAGATGCTCAGAGTCTGGATGCAATTTATCTGGCTGGCTGGATGAGCAGAAGAACTTCTTTTTCAGGAAATGTCTGTGAGATTTAGAAGGAGCTCGATGTGATGGAAAGAAAAGCCTGAGAGAATATTATGAACAAATGATAAGCTTGATTGACAAGGATGATGGTGCTATTTTTCAGAATGACTGAGAAAGAGAGAATTCAAATACAGAGAAGGGGTGGTGATTACAACAGTTGTTTTAGCAATGTTGAGTTTGAACAGAGACATGCCAGACTAGAGATAGACTAACACCTTAACTGGACGTGAGAGATAGATTATGACTCTTTTATGTAAGAGTTTGTTTCATTTTTGTTTTCCTGGCATGAAGAGAATTGTTTCTCTATTGGCCCAAGGAGGTTGTGAATGCCCCATCCCTGGAGGCATTCAAGGTTGGCGACCTCGCACATAGCAGGAGTTGAAACTAGATGATCACTGTAGTCCTTTTCAACCCAGGCCATTCTATGATTCTGTGATTCTATGATTCTATGATTCTGTGATACTGAAAGTCACCTAAGGGCTTACATTTCCAAAAGAGTCTCCATTTTCTGGCTCATCAAAATACGTGTCATGGCCAAAAGGAGACAGAGGACTTGGCTGCGGAGTGTCAAGCATGGTTCTAGGGGAGCTGTTACATTTTTATATACTAAACTGCTTTGAATATTGGGCCCACCAAAATGACCAGACTCCTCTGGATATGTAGGCCATGTCATCCTTCCATTGGGTTGGTGTCTGGTAGAGCTCGTAATAGGTACCAGGAACATTTCACTCCATTCTTCCTGTTGTGCTTTTCTATGGCAGTTTTCGTGAGAAAGATCTTCAAAGTTTTCTTGGATATAAGAAACCAACATGTTCATTCAAGGATAAACCTCTGGGAAGAAAAATCTTCACTTTTGTTTTTTTGGCTTTATATTTATTCCACTACAGAAATTCTCCATTTTCACACAGATAAATAAAGCAGCAAAAGAAACACTCCTCTAACATTGATGACTTTGTAGGATTTTTAGGGTCAACACTAGTCATTTGTTGTAGCTCTTCTACTTAAATGATCCATTTCAAAGAGTGCCAGAAAAATGCCTCCCTTCCAGCCATCTCAGAAAGCAGCCATCCACTGCAATATTTGGATTCACTGTCATGAGTTCCAGCATTTGCTAAATATGATGATTAGAAATAAGAAAAATGTGCTTTTCACCAAGTCTGTTATATAAAATGAAAGAAAGAATATGAAGAAATCTCAACAGTCAGCAAAGGGAGGAAAAAGGTAAACACTGACTTGGAATACTTTATTCATTTACCCCTATCAGCTGCTGTAAATTCTGACAAAATACAGCACACATTTTTGCTCTCTATCTAATCACAGAAAAGACAGACTCTATTTTTCATGTAATGCAATAGAGCACACTGCAACTACCAGACAACAACTGAAGATACCATAATGGTTAAGCTGTTAAGAGCACACATTTTTGTTGTTGTCAGACACTGGTGGTGTGGGAATAAACAGAATGTAGCTGAAGACAATAAATAATACCGAAGCATCACCTAGCAAGCATCATAAAGGGACACCCGTGTTGGGAACTATTAGAGAACTGTAATTCTATTAGCCCTATATGTCCACCTCCCTCAGATCCAATGCAATGTTTCAGTCAGGATTCTTCCTTGAAGTCATCACAGGAAATTTTTCCTGGTCTCTCCTGTAGGTGACATTTAGCAGTGGAATACATTTACCATTTCCAAATCATTTGAAACTAGCATTACTCTTTGTATAAGAAATTTCACTTGGCACACATGAAAAACAGCCAACATCTCAAGGAAAATTATGGGTTTAGGGGTAAAAACACAGAAACACAGCCTAGATGAACTGTCTTGATAGTTCATTTTGTATACAGCCAGCAGGATTTTCTCTACCAGACTATTTATGTCTAATTCTAAGGATAAGAATGGGAAAGACCCAGGTCTATAAATACCTGAGGGAAAGTTGCAGAGAGCATGGTGCCTGGCTCTGCAGTGGTGTCCAGTATCAGGAGAAGACGTAATAGACACAAACTGGAACAGATGAGGTTCCCCCTGAACATCAGGAAGCACTTCTATGTTGTGCAGGTGATGAAGCATGGCACAGATACCCAGAGAGGCTGTGGGATCTCCTCCCTGTGAACCTCCAAAAGCTGAATGGAAGTGGTGCTGAGTGCTGCTCTGGGTGGCACTGCTGGAACAGGGTGAGACCAGTTGGTCTGCTGACCTCAGCCAAGCTGTGACTCTATGAATAGCTGTCATTCATAGGGACAAAAGAATTGAGAGCACCCCTTTGGAGAAGCACTTGGGATTACTTTGAGCATGAGCCAATAATGTGTGCTTGCATCCCAGAAAGTCAGGCATGTCCTGGGCCACAACAAAAGAAGCCTGGCAAGCAGGACAAGTGAGGTGATCTCCTCTCCTCTCCTCTCCTCTCCTCTCCTCTCCTCTCCTCTCCTCTCCTCTCCTCTCCTCTCCTCTCCTCTCCTCTCCTCTCCTCTCCTCTCCTCTCCTCTCCTCTCCTCTCCTCTCCTCTCCTCTCCTCTCCTCTCCTCTCCTCTCCTCTCCTCTCCTCTCCTCTCCTCTCCTCTCCTCTCCTCTCCTCTCCTCTCCTCTCCTCTCCTCTCCTCTCCTCTCCTAGACAGTTAAATCTAGAAGGTGACATTAGGCATCTAGTGGATTAGGAAATCAACTCATTTCCCAGCACATATGCCAGGTGGTACACCAAGATATTAGCACAGGGCTGTGAGATGTCTCATTGAATGTGCAAGAAAACCGCACTCATCTTGGTCAGCAGTGATAGGCCAGGCAGGGTATCTTAGGCCATACCAGACAGCATCAGACTCTCATGTCAGGCAACTGAATTAGACTGCTGTTGGAGTGATGCTGTTTTGCCCAGTCTGTGTCTCATGCCTTATGGTAGCCCCAAACAACTTTCCCCTAGGCAGCCTGTCCCTTACTAAGCATTCAACCTTTAGTGCTTTTAAGTTTTTCCACTCAGAAGATCTTCTAAGCTGTGTTGGATGGCTCTTTCCCCTGGTATGTGAAATACCAGCTTGCAGACAGCTCATCAAACAGGTAAGGGAGGACGGATCCTGCACTTAAATGTTCATCCTTCCAGATAGCCTGGTCAGCACTTTGTAGAAGCAAGACTTCAATTTTCACTTAAAATATGGATCCAGCAGTGCTGCCAACTTACATTTATCTCTGTCAATGAGCTTGATGACCGCGGCAACTGAGGACATGATTCAACAGCTACTCCTCCTCGCTGGCACTGGAGCCACAGATCCCTGCATTTTAACACAGTACTCTTGTTTATGCCAGTAAATACTAACAAGACATTGGTAACAAGGTTTGAGGAGAGACATTTAACTGAATGCAGCAGTACTACCTATTTCCACCTTAGTGGAAAACTTAACCCAACAGTTAAGTATCTACATCTGTTCAGAGAGATTTCTTGTTTATGGCAGTGCAGAAAGTCTTGGTAAGGCTTTAAATAGGTAACTGTCCTCACCATGTGATAAGAATCCATTAGGGCCAAAAACAAAAAAGAAAAAAAACAACACAAAGTTGGGGAGTAAGAAGAGCTATTTAACCTAAATGCCCAAATAGTCAACAAAAATCATTTTCATAGAATCACAGAATGGCCTGGGTTGCAAAGGACCACAATGCTCATCCAGTTCCAACCCCCTGCTATGTGCAGGGTTGCCAACCAGCAGACCAGGCTGCCCAGAGCCACATCCAGCCTGGCCTTGAATGCCTGCAGGGATGGGGCATCCACAGCCTCCCGGGGCGACCTGTTCAGTGCGTCACCACCCTCTGGGGGAAAAACTTCCTCCTCATATCCAACCTAAACCTCCCCTGTCTCAGTTTAAAACCATTCCCCCTTGTCCTGTCACTATCCACTTGTGATTTTAAAGTGATCTCTGGAAAAGTATCAGGGACACAAGGAGCAGTGTCTTTTCCTTGGACACTGCTTTGCCTTGGTGATGTGGGTTCATGACAGCTGCCAGATCTTTCACAGAGCTCCAGCATCCTAGAAATTGTTGTGTGCAGTCTGTGTGTGTCAAGGCTACCCTGTACACAAAGCTTTCAATGTTATATGCAGACTGAGTGCTATTTCCACAGCACAGAGGCCATTGTCAACAATGCACAATATCTGCAGTGTGACCTGGTGTAAACCATGTATCCTTACCTAGGAAGGATAAGGGAGACACATCAAGTAAGGGAAAGAAGGGGTATTAAGAAGAGCAAGGATGCATCTGCCTCACAAAGTGTATTGCTATCTTCTTTGTACTCAGAGAGGAGACAGAGGCATTTCAAGTATGACTGGTTTTAAATACCAATATCGGGATAAGAAACTGCAAACCAGACACTGTGTCAGCAATATCTTCCCTGGGAAGTTATGAAGGAAATTAGATAAATTAGATGCAACATGTTTCTTTATGGAATAGGGAGAGCGAGTCTGCAAGATTTTACTTTGCTAATGTGGGGCTTATGTCTTTAGATCAGAAAGTCTGGCTGAGATTTGGTCGGAGTGATACGTATCTAATGAAGCCAGTAGGTTGGAGAACAGACCTGGAAGTTACGAGGTAGCTACTCAGTTCTGATTTCACTGAAAAATAGTTAGTTTTTTATATAAATATGAGCTCATTTCAAGGTTGTTGGGTACAAGTAATTGTACTTTATGGAGATAAGAGATTAAACTTTCAACGCCCATATCCAGTCAGCTGCAATGTAAGAGCTAATAATAACTGTCCTTGGGAAGATTCAAAGTAGCATCCAGAGAACTCAGAAAAGGCCAGCACTGACGTTCCTGAAATAGCCAAGAAGAAATAATTGCAATGGATAAACAAACAGAAAGAAAAAATATCTTTGTACTCCAGAAAGAGACAAAGTGTAAGTCCAATTAGGAAAAAAAACAGAAAAAAAGCATCTTTTGTAAGTCACCTTTGAAAGAAACAACCCACAGTCATCCGAAAAATAAAAAGTGCAGGAAGGAGGAAAAAAGTTTGAAAGGAAAACAGCATGAAGTACGAACCAAAGTGGCCGAGATAGAAGCAGAGCTGTCACTGCTTCACCTGAGCTTCTGCGTTCAACATCCAGAAGAGGGAATGTAACGATGGCAAAAACTGATAAGGGAATGCAGATCTCTTGTGTATGTTTGAAGCTGAAAATGCAAAGTGAATGAGAATTTTCTGATAGACCAGTTAGACAAAGAAACAAAGGACAATGACAGCAGTACACTGTTGAAAAATGCCCTTACCAGAGGTGAAGATCATGGGGAGAGAGCAAAGAAAGTCGTGGCTAAAAAGAACAGCACAAAAAAAAACCCCATAAAACCTAAACCTGCTCGGTATCTGCTCTTGCTGGTGTCTGTGACATAGGGCCCATAACAGCCACAGAATCATGGATTTTCCTCTTGGGATAAAAGTACAAAGCACGCAAATTCATGCAGCAATCACATATCAAGGAGACTCTCTCACCCGAAGCAAAACTATCCCCTGATGCAGTCAGGTTTTCTGACGACTGAACGGCTCCCGGACATGGCGCTTCTATGACCTTCCCAATGCACTGCAGAGAAACCAAGGGAGGGACTTTAATATTTGGGGACAGAAGTGTGCTGCACTGACATCTGCACCTCAGCTGCCAGCAGCGGCCACACAGTCGTTGGAGGAAAACCGAGCACTGACAAGAAATGAGGTGCGCAATGCCTACGTTGCGATAGAATCTATTTCATTGTTCAGGCATCCAATCCTTTCTCCATTATTGTTATTTTCCAGGCTGGATGTGGCTCTGGGCAGCCTGATCTGGTGGTTGGCGACCCTGCACATAGCAGGGGGTTGGAACGAGATGAGCATTGTGGTCCTTTTCAACCCAGGCATTCTATGATTCTATGATGTATTAGAGAGGAAACGTAAACATCCATGTCACAGGTAAAAACTACCATTGTAACTGAATAACCCCCATTGATGTGTCCCAACAGCAGAGCTATGCACATCATGGTGTCAGGGTGCAAGAAGCATCTTGCTCTTCCCCCTCCTGCTCAGATACAAAGGGGAATGCACCATTTCCTGGGCAGTCTGGAAAGGCAGTGAGAATCCAGCATCCAGCATAGCACATAAAACTGCTTGGCAGATAAATGTGCCTAAGACTGTAATGAGCATTCCTACTTGAAGCAGTATCACCTCAGGATGGGAAATTAGCTCATCACGCCGCGCTGACACCTTATTTGCTCTTTGTATTAACACCAAGACGTGTTTCAGGGCTCTGACATGGTGGGCTATCAGTAATTAAAATTAAGGCAAATTCTTTGTTGACAATTCACTGATGGATTAACTTGTCCCCACATTCAGCCCCATGTTTGGAGCTTGCTTCATTCCTTAGCTGGGACAGAATCCTTGTTATGATTTATTGCAATCCTTATTATGATTAATAGAGCTCTGCAGTGCTCATCTCCTGGGGAATGGCTGCAGGATGCCCGTTCTGCCCAATCAGGACCACGTGGTCCCAGTCTCACATCACCCTGGTTGGTTGCAGGCTGGGTTTTGTGGAACCCCTTTTTTCACTGAAGGAGATCGGATAACTTTGTCCCTTTTTTCTGTACTCTTAAACTGCTACTAACTATGTGTAATGGGGCAATTTCAGCTGATTTTGTGATGCGTGTGTAATGCATCATCCTATCCTTTAAGCGCTGTTCATTAAGTATACTTCAGTATATTAGCAGCACAGCACATCAGAAATAAGATAACAATATGGAAACAGCTTGATAAGACATCAATGAAATCTGCTACTTTAGTGGGAAACGAGAGGATGAGAAAACGTGGGCAGTAAGAATACCCCAAAACACGCAATGCATTGGGCTTTTCCCACGCAGCTCAGAACTGCTGCTTGCTTGGGACACACCTGTTTACTGTTTTTAGAACATCAATTCCCACAGTTATTCATTTGATGCACAGTAAAATAATTTGATGCACAGAGTACCTGGCAATCTTACAGAGTCAGACAACTCTATATTGTGTGATGCTGCTAGAAGAAGGCTCCTGTGTTGATATGCCAATCCCTGGCACTGAGCTCATCACCAGGTGGAGGTTTTGACATCCAGATACCCTGAAATCTTTGCACAGCAGACCCTGAACTCAAGTTACCAAGGATTTCTTCCCAGTACATTGAGCATTTACTTGTGTCAAACTGGAATTTTGAAAGTAAACTGCCTACTAATTATCCCTGTTATTTCATAGATCCCATATGACTATTTGTCACGTATTCTAATATTGCAATATATTGTACTTAAACACATAAAATACACATTTATGCTTCCTACTGCTTTTTTGTTTGTGGGTTTGTTTCTGAGTATGTTAATATGAGCCTAATTTCTTGACTTCCATGACTTCTACCTCATGTTTGGAAGTCACTATGCACAGCCTTAAAAGCTGCACTGACCTTCTTGATATTAAAGTAGCTATACATAATGAGTATTTGCTAGTGCAATAGCTGGTTACTTGGCTGTGAAACCACCCTGTAAATTTACAGCAGTACTTGTTAATTCCTGAGGTACACCTCCCAGGAGGGTCTGAACAAACAGCGAATGAGACAACCAGTACCACTCACCTCAGCATCCAGAGCTGTGTCCTACCTCAAGCTGAAAAACGGTTCTTAATTGAGTCGAGCAAGGTGCGGATGAGCCATCTGACAGGCTTTTCTTTATAAAACCTGCTTCACTGTGTGCTGACATGGATTTAGGACTGCTCTAATGATCAATTATCATATCTCAGCTAGGATAGGTAACAGAGAGCTTGAGGGTCAGCAACCTCTTAAACAGTTTTTGGATCCAAGAAAGAATACCTGATTCCACATCAAGCTCTCCCTGTCTGGCTGGTTATTGCTGTAATTACATGACCTCCAGAACCTGAACTGGGATAACTGCCTTTGGTGTGGTGGTGGCATGGACTCCGTACAGCTGCACATCCAGTGTTACTAGCATTTCTTTCAGCAGTTATTTAGTGAGTTTGCTAAGGGGAAGAAAGCCTAATTGCAGTGCAGTACTTCCACTAGGGTTGTGATTCGCAATTCTTGATGTGATTCATTTTCATCTGCACTGCTAGGGTATTTATAACATAATATCTAAGTTTAAAAAGGCTGGTTTAAGGTTATTGTGTTCTCATTTATTTTACTTCTTCATCATGTCAGCTTTTCATGTCCTTTTTATGGTTTTAGTAAACACTGCTGCTATCCTATCATCATATCCAAAAATGCAAGCCAAAGTGTAGTTAAAAGGACTTTTATTTTAAGACTTCAGTAGGAGCAGAAAAGACCTGCAGAAGTTGCAGGGTGGATATTTGTCTTTTGAGAGACAGGATCAGCACTACAGAGATTGCAGGAAATGGAAGGGGTGGAGAGAAAGCCAAATGAAAGCAATAAAGGTCAGTGTGGACTAACTGAAGAACGGAGAAAGCTTGCTCTCAAACTCTCAAAGGCTTTCAGATGCCTAGGATCTTTTAAAACTAATGATGCCTTCTGGATTTCGCTGGGCATTTACATACCTATAGATGCTAAATGCTTTAGACAGCTTTTGTGGGTGGGTCTGACCTTCCAGGATAAAAGATGAAAGGCATGAACATAGCCATCTCTGTCAGAAATGGAGTGGAAATATTCAAGGTCAAATGAGAATATTCATAAGCAGGACCAGTGGTGGGATCACTGCTCCTGGGGACTTTCTGTGGTTGAAGTCACCAGACACAGCTGCGGTTATTGAAAAACATGTTTCTAGATTTCACCCAGAAGCATTCAGGATCAGGGCAGGAAGTGTGCAAGAATGATACCTCCTCCTGGTAAGTTTTAGGCTTCTGAAGAGGTGAGGATACACACTACTGCAGATGACGTTAGTGATTTTGACAGTGTTCATTTGACGGATAGTGCTAAAGAAATGAGATTATTTTACCTACCATGGAATGGGTATCCAAAGAAACCCTACAGCTCAACAGGACTCTTGTGCAAGTCTGAGGTGAACATGAGGCCCATGGCTTCCTCACCCCCAAACAGAAAACTCCCGTAGGCTGGACAACAAATATTCTAGTCAATGTGTCAGTGGCTACCAAAGGATTGTGCAGCTTCAAACTCAAAGCAGCCTGAAGAACAGCAATCACTTGTGCTACTGCAATACAGTTCAGGCCTTCCATCAAAGCTGTTGTTCACATTTTCACCATCTTGGCCAACCTCCTCCTTGCCTCTTTCAAATGTTCCCAAATCAGCCAAAGCCACTGACTGGATTCATGCTGGGGGAAAAGAACAGAAACCTCTCTCCTTCAAACATCAACTTGGAGTGCAAGTTTGGTTTGGCCATACTGTCCTAAGTATAATAGATAATGCATTTTAATGGGACAAATCCTCACCTGAAGAGTTTAGTGGTATAAATAAATCTTTTTCCAGCTCTACTGTGTTTGACATAGGCTCAATTCTAATCTCATTTACAGAAGTCTGACCACGGCTAACTGTATTGAAATTGACCAGATTTTCCTAGTGTGAAAATAGGACCAGGCCCCATAGCCACATTTAAGAATAATAATGGCTGTGTACAATAAGGTTTGGGGTTGAAAGGAATCTCCCTGACAGAATGAGGCACAATGACCCTTCTAATGTCAAAAAGAAAAGGAAAAGAGAAAAAAAGAAAAAGAAAAAAAGAAGGGTATGATATTTAATAAAGAGAAGAAATAAATGTTAGCAAATCTCCTTGCTTGCTTTGTGCTTGTAATGAGCCTTAAGCTTCATAACGCAGCTGGGAGGCAGGAAGAAGATGCTTCCATAAGGTGCTTCAGTTTGTTTAATTACTTTCACACTGCAGAGAAAAATGATGACCAGACTTTCATCAGCATAAGCCTCTATTACTGATAAAACCTATTTTTCCCACCGAAGGTCTCATTTTTAAAGGTGAATTTTCAATGTACTGTTGAAAAATGGAATGCCCTGAAACCCAGTAATTTTGCTCCTGTGTACCTCCAGTAAAGAGCAGCTCAGGGCCTCACATCTCTGTTTCCTGGGCTCTGCACATGGTTGGCTTGCTGCTCCTCTGAGGTGCAGGTCTTGCAAGCGAGATCACACGGAACCTCGTGAGGATGTACCCCAACCAACAGCTCTACACAGGAGAGCACAATTCGAATCACTCACTGTTACTGCTGTGAGGAAGCTTAGCAACATTTCCTAAAGAAAACATTTCACTTGGAGGTAATATGATGGCATTAGGATTTCTGCTGTAACTTTATTTTTGTGCAGCATTTTTCCTTAAAAAAATCATACAGAAAAACGAGCTCAGGGCCAGGCCCCATTTTTTGCAGTGATCATTGTAACTTTGGGTCCAGCTGCTCACACCCCTCATGGTCCTTCCAGAGCAAAACCACTGCGGTGTCTCTGGCCATTTTCCTGAGCAGCTGTGTTTGCAGGGTAACCCCGCGCCCTTCTCTGACCATAGCACACAGCGCTCAGTTTCCACCCCCATCCCAGCCCTTTCCTACTGTTGACTGTTTTATCTTGTGATGACTTGCACATGGCCTTCTTTCCCAGACAGCTGCCAAATTCAGCTGCTAATTTTCCCACTCTTTGACATGTCTTTGTACCTTCCTCAATTCAGAGCAGTTGCTTACACAAAACATTCTCCATAATTCATGACATATTTCATTTTCATTGCCAAAGTGGGTTTCTGCAGCAGAATTGACTCTTCTGCAAAATTTACCATCTTCTCTTTCTTTGGTTGTGAGAATTATCCATTTTATCTCTGTTCCTTCTCATGGAGCATAACTGTTGTGCAATTTATTAATAATTCAAGTCCCCTTGTTTGTTTCTCCTACTATTTCAAGCTTTCTGATGCTACACAAAGCCACTGTTACTCTTTTGCCTCCAGCACAAAGTAAGCGCAGCCACGTTCCTTGCTGAGGGGGCAATCCTTATGCAAAATGGTGGGATCTGTATTAAATCACAGAATCACAGATCACAGAATAGCTTGGGTTGGAAGGGACCTCAATGATCATGAAGCTCCAACCCCCCGCCACAGGCAGGGCCACCAACCTCCACATTTCATAGCAGCCCAGGCTGCCCAGGGCCCCATCCAACCTGGCCTTGAACACCTCCAGGGATGGACGGGGCATCCACAGCCTCTCTGGGCAGCTGTTCAGCACCTCACCACTCTCATAGGAAAGAACTTAAGTATTGAACCTAGCTACAGGGGGGCACAGTCCTTGCCAAGTACTCATTAGGCCTCTCGACTTTTTCTACTTGCTGAATGCTCTGTGACACTGCATTGCCTGGTCAGCAGCTCCAATAAGTGCTTTGGAGCACTTCATGAGCTGGCAGCAGCTCTGCTCCCAATGAATTGTAGCCGACATCCACAAAGTTGTGCTGAAATGTGTAGGTTCATGTAAACATGAGCAAAGATACAAAACTTATTTAAAATAAATAAAAATATGTGTTTATTATGGACAAAGAGTCCACGATTTTTTACAACACAGGCATTAATTTCAAACAGTTATACTCAGTTTAAGTGGGATTTGTTGTACCAAAAGTATTTGCCTCACACATATGACCAGTATGCCTTTGGTCCTCAGTGCAGAAAAAAGTGTCCTTTTGGGATGGGATTTTTCATCCCAGAATGAAAGCCTAGGAGAGGTCAGAGACCTTGCACCTGGAAAGGTATGTTTTTCTCCCATAGGTATCATGAGAAGGAAATCATAAGAACACGTGAATTGTAGAGCTGAAGTTAAATGATAGGGTAGCAAAATTTTTTATTAGTCTTAGACTCACTATTTATTGAGTTATTTTATTCCCAGTTCACATAATCCCGTCCAGATCCAGTTCATCATCTGATAGCTCACACACTGACATGATTAAGTAATACACTGGGACGATATCACATCATACGTAGATCAGACCCTAAACTTCAAAGAACAAAGTCATTTGGTTACACTGATATCTTAAAAAACAAAAGCAAAAACATGACAAGCAAATTAAATATATTTATGTTTCTAAACATAGACGCATAAACACTGAATCAGTATTGCATGCCTAAAATGAGTATCTCCAAGGAAAGGGCAAAATTAGCCATGTCCTAAAACATATGTTCTCTTGACTGCTGGAACTGCAATTTCCTCAGAAAATCCCTCTATGATGTGTTTAGAAAAGCACCTACAAGGTGTTTAATGGCTGAGCCAATGCCTCATTGGCTTCTGGCTAATAGTCTTTTCTACAGTAATTTGGAAAGTGTCTATAAGCAGAATTTTATTGCATAAATCCCTCTGTTTTTGCATGAATATTAGCAGCATGCTTTGCCGATGAAGAGCATTATGTGCTCCAGGAGCTAACCGTTATTATTTATCTTCTCTGACTTCTGGAGCCCAGGAGAAGGGAGGCAGTCCCTGTGATGTACCTGGTGTTATGGGAAGTGGTGGGATGCTGTCTGTGAGAGATGGGGCTGAGAAGGGGTGGGTGAGGCACGGACAGAGAACCGCTTCCTCTCTGACATCTTAGATTTTTTATTATTAAATCTACAGCTAATAAAGGACTTCAGGGTGACCTTCACACAATTTAATATTGGGGGAGACCTTATTGCTCTCTCTGCCGATACCTGAAAGGTGATTGCAGCAGAGTGGGGTTGGTCTCTTCTCACTGCTGACAGGTGACAGGATGAGGGGAAATGGCCTCAAGTTGTGCCAGGGGAGGTTTAGGTTGGATATCAGAAAACACTTCTTTCTATAAGGGGTTGTTAAGCACTGGGATGGGCTGCCCAGGGAGGTGGTTGAGTCACCATCCCTGCATGTGTTTAACAACCGTTTGGATGTGGTGCTCAGGGCCATGACTGAGCGGAAGGCTGTTAGAGTTAGGGTAGGATGGTTGGGGTGGGGTTGGACTGGATGATCTTTAAGGTCTCTTCCAATTGAGCAACTAAATAGCATTTAGTTGGCTGAGGGTGCTGAAGTTTCAACAGTTTAATCCAAAATAAGATCTCCTTGCAGCAAGGGAGATCTGCATTTATTAGGAATTGCTGTTTGTTCTGCAAGTTTATTCAGTGCTCCCAGTTATGCTTCTTTGCTAAATGGATCCAGTTTTAGCCTTAAGATAACAGGGGGAGGACTCAATCTTTCAAGTATTTTACAGAAAACAAAAGTAAAAGAACATTAAAAATAAAGGATGTTAATAAATGAATGAAATAAAAATCAGAAATATTTCTGGGAACTCGAATCTGGGGCAGACTTCCATTTCATCTGTCTGGAATATTGCCCCACAGTTACAAATCACAATTATTAAAATAAAAACAGCTATTGGTGTGCAATTCTTTGTAGCTAAAACCTGAAGTTTTCTTTCATTTAAGACTCACTTGTTTTTCAAATTGTGAATGCAATTCCCACTCTTGGGAGGCAGCTCCAGGTACAGAGTGCCACAGACCCATAATTCTGCCTCAAGCTCCTAGAAGCTGGAGCAGTCTGGGAGCTCAAACACACTTTTCTGGATGGTGTAACCTAAGGATTAGCTCTGTTCAACTCACCTCTATGTGGATGGTTGTTCTGGATCTGCTTGGCTGGGGGAATCACTATGGTAATACTGGGAGCAGAAGGCATCTCAATTCATACCTGTGTGCTTCCTGCCTTCTTTGTGCCATTTTCTGGTGTTCATCAACTTCAGAAAAACATCTCTGCTTCCCTGTGCTTGGCAGTGACTGTGAGCGGATGTCTGTATTAATAGCAGAGCTGAGTGAATAGTCAGAAATTAGCTTCTGCTTTTTATCCAGAGCTGAAGTGTCCATCAGAGGGAGGCAGCTTCCACAAAGCTCGGCCTTATTGAAATTCACATCCTATTCTTAAATGAGCTGGATGGCTTAATTGCATTTGGTCAGCCAGTGGAATTTCCGCTCTCTAATTAAGTATTTGTAACCCTCATAACATGGGCTCCTCTGCAGAAAATCAACAGCAAAAAGAGTCTCCCTTATGCTCTGCTCTTTGATTGAGGATATGGAATAATAACAATCTAAGAAGGTGAAAAAGACAAACAGGATTAATGAATCTTAGAAAATATGAGCCTTTCTGGTTGCTTTGGTTGGCTTTGATTGTGAAGTCGTGCCTAAGCTAAATTGAGCTAACGTGTAATTTGTCAGCTGCGCAAAAAAATACAGTAATTGTTCATTTGCTCTTGTCACCCTGACAGAAAAATAATGAAAAGCCAATTTGGCAGTGCCAAGCTGGTCTGCCTGGGGTGAGTCCCTCTGCGGAGGGGCAGACAGAGCCCTGGCTGTCCCAGAGAGGGGAAAACTTGTCGCCTATAGTAGAAGAACCACCTGAGATGGCAGTGCTGTAGAAGGGAGATATCACACGAGGCACAAAGTTGCAACTCAATGGGGACATGAGTTATTTTATGCTCCAGTGGCTCTTAACATACTCTTCAAGGATTCCCAGGAGAGGGACTGAGAGGGAAAAAGAAGGCCTCCTCCCGGATTTATTTACTGATGTGAAGCAGGCAGGTTTGGCTGGCTGCTCTCAAGCCACGTGAGATGCACACTTGGCAAGCCAGGCAAGTGGCACATTTGAGGAAGCACAGATAACACACAACTGCAATCACTGCTATTTTGCAGCTTATGGAATAGCTTTTTAGCTGTGGCAGCTGGAGATAGGGAGCAGGGAAGTCAGAGGGGTCTGGGAGGGCTCCCAGCACTGGCAGATAGGCTTTAATGGCTGAGCACACAGAGGCCCATCAGGGATCACTGATAACGAGACTGCTAAATGAGGAAGCATCACATTGCACACATAGATTATAGATAACGCTTAGCCAGAGCCATCTGCTTGTTGGAACTGTCAAAACTGCATATTATAGCCATATCTGCATCAGTAAATTAAATGTTATTAAATGTTAGGGGGAGCTAGGGGTCTGGTAGGTGAGGCATGCTCAGCTGGATTGATGCACAGAGACAGGCAGGTTAACTAAGATAGGGAAGGTTTAGGTTGGATATGAGGAGGAAGTTTTTCCCCCAGAGGGTGGTGACGCACTGAACAGGTCGCCCCGGGAGGCTGTGGATGCCCCATCCCTGCAGGCATTCAAGGCCAGACTGGATGTGGCTCTGGGCAGCCTGGGCTGCTGGTTGGTGACCCCGCACATAGCAGGGGGTTGGAATGAGGTGAGCATTGTGGTCCTTTTCAACCCAGGCCATTCTATGGTTCTATGATTGTATGATTACAAACACTCCCTCTTCACATACAATTCATCTGCAGGATGTGGAGTCTTGTAGCAAATGTTCTCATCCAACATTTTGGCTAAGAATTCATGGGTTTTTTTTTGCCATATTTCATCAAATTCCATTCAGATTCAGATTCCCTATACCGGATCTTACTGTGAAACCCAAGGTTTTCTAAAGGAGCCCAACAGTTATAAAGACATCCTGAGCATTTTGATTCTTAGCATAATTTCCCTGCAGGTTCTAACAAGTAATTATGAGCTCTGAACTTCACCGGTTGAAGACAGAAGTTCCAAATTTAACTGGGTTTATAGATCAAATTGGACCACATATTGAATAATATTGTCCAGACATTAAATGTTACAAGATCTTTACTCCTTGCCTTGCCTTGTCCCCGCCTCCCTTCCCTTCCCTTCCCTTCCCTTCCCTTCCCTTCCCTTCCCTTCCCTTCCCTTCCCTTCCCTTCCCTTCCCTTCCCTTCCCTTCCCTTCCCTTCCCTTCCCTTCCCTTCCCTTCCCTTCCCTTCCCTTCCCTTCCCTTCCCTTCCCTTCCCTTCCCTTCCCTTCCCTTCCCTTCCCTTCCCTTCCCTTCCTTCCCCTCCCCTCCCCTCCCCTCCCCTCCCCTCCTCTCCTCTCCTCTCCTCTCCTCTCCTCTCCTCTCCTCTCCTCTCCTCTCCTCTCCTCTCCTCTCCTCTCCTCTCCTCTCCTCTCCTCTCCTCTCCTCTCCTCTCCTCTCCTCTCCTCTCCTCTCCTCTCCTCTCCTCTCCTCTCCTCTCCTCTCCTCTCCTCTCCTCTCCTCTCCTCTCCTCTCCTCTCCTCTCCCATTTGTTTTGGGTCCTGGTACATGTAAGGAATAATCAGGCACAGAGATTTAGGTGACACTGTTCTTTTACTGATCTTATTTGTTTTTTTAAATACCCCCAGGATGTACTTGTCTTACATCATATACTACAGGATTTGAGAATTTCAAACAGTATTAATTATGTTGTTACTAATGTTATTTCAATCATTTTACTCAGGGGTGAGCTCTGGTCGAAGGATGTGAGACAGAAGTGAGCACAAAGAATAAGTGATTTTTTTGTCTTGGTCTCAAACTGATGCCATGTGTGGTGGACATGAGCTGTTGTGAGCCATGTGAGGCTATAGGTCACTTTAATTATTTGTAACATTTAGAGCATGTTGAACTATAAAAGAGGCTCTGACTATTTAAGCTACATAAAATTCTGAGATTTTAAGTACTTTCAGCATTATCTTTGCCTGGCTGAGCCTTAACCTAATGGAAGATGAATTAAGAAAAGGATTTCTAAAGGATGACCAGGTCTTAGCTGAGAACAATAGGTCTGGGAGATAAGAATGTTAGACAGAAGGGTGGAGATACATGTTTGTTTTAAAGTACCATGGGCCTGATGGGTTTGGATCAGTGAATTAAACAACTCAGCTGCTGAGGAAAATAAATGTTGTAAACTGGGGAGCCCAGTTCAGCTGCAACTCGTGGTTACAGAGTCAGCCACCCAAGTTCTTCTCAGTGTCAGCAGCTTCATGTTGTTTTCTGCCCAGCCCACCTCTAAGCAATTTTCTTACCTCTGTGGATGGCAAAAGCTCCAGAGATCGGTCCTAAAGCAATCATAAGGTCCATCCCTTCCTGGAAGGCATGTTCTGGAGCACCACATAGCATTTCCCAGGCCTCAACCTATGTGGGTGGCTGCGGTTCCACACTTCCAACTTTAACTAGCTTAAATAATATCATTGACACCAGCCAGCCTGTAAACTTCTGTAAAACTCCTGAATCATACAGAGGAGGAGAGGAACCGCAGAGACATGACACCTGATGAAGATCTAAGCCATTGCCCCCAGATCCTTTCCAGATCAAGTGAGGCGTGGGCACATGGTGAGAAGGAAGAGGCTGACTCATTGCACACAACATGGATGTTGGACTGGGGCCCACAGACAGGCTCTCCTCCTGCCAACCACATTAGATCACCTCTGTGTGCCGACAAAGTATTTTTTAAAAGGAGTCATGGCTTAGAACAGCTGATGACTAAAAAAATATAAGCCTAATGATTCAGGTAATAAATCCATCTTTGCATTTCTTGATGAAATTCAGCAAACATTGACAGAGCAAACACACCCAAATCTATTTCAAAACCAGACATTAGCAGAGCGTAATTTCTGGGTTTGCTTGTAAGATAACCAGGACAGCACATGAACGGCATGAAGAGCATGAAGCTGATTGAGTCAATACAAGCAATTTGGGTTGGTAGTAATTCATGGCATTATGCAGCTGTGGAAACAAAGAACAACCAAACAAAAGGATTAATTTAATTGTTTAAAGGGAATTTAGCCTCCTTCCAGAGTAGTGCGACAACAGAGAATAAGCTGGCAGTTATCAGGTATGAGCAAGGTAGCCCAAATACAAAATGCTCAGTTCACTTTGCATTTCCTGGCCTTTTTTTCCCCCCTGAAGTAAATAAAAATCTCTTTCCAACCTTTTGTCATATTGCTTCTACTTCCACTCTTTCCACTCTTTCCGCACTTTCTAGTCCAGGAGTATCCCGATGTCTCATATCCTATTGAAGAAACACTTCCAACTATGGTTTCCTGATTGACACGTGGCAATGATCCCATCACCGTCATTTTGGCCACTTGGGATCTTTCCAAGAGGAGACTGTACCAGTGGTCCGACATCATGGTATGGATGTACTTCAAACTCTGTGTGTTGCAGAAAACAACTGAGAAACTGCTAGAGGTATTTTCTTAAGATTTTCCTGAGTTTCATCACCTGCTACTCAGCTTTTTAATGAACACTCGACTTTCCTCATAGAACAAAAGTACCATTTCGGCCCCACACCATATTCTGAAAAATTAATGCCATTTATGTTCTATTTCAACTGCAAATAATTCAACCCTCTCTAGAAGTTAATATGTAAATTGAACAAATTAAGGCACTGTTGCAGAAAATTGAGCCATATAGGTGTCATACGGTCACCGCAAAGAATGGACAAATGTAAGCCTTTGGATGAGACAAAAAATGCAATCCATCCAAAAGCATCAGACAGGTCAATGGTGCTTTCAGTGCTCGACAGCACCATCAAAACAGTCCTTTGAGTTCTTCTATACAAGCCTATCAGCCAGCTTCTGCAGCCAGGGTTTTGGAGCTGGCATTGGAATGGAAGCATTCGAGAAGGCTTGAGAGCCAAAGTGTCTCCAACATTGCATTCAGGCCTGGTTTTGCTCCAGGAACATCTGTGGGCTTTGCAAGCACACATGAATTCAGGCACCTACATGCCCACAGGAACGAATGGCAATCTGGGGTTGTATTCCAGAGCCTTGCTGCTGTGCCAGTGCCATTTGGTGTGTGCTGTTGTGCTGGGCTTCTGTAGAAGGCAAGGAAGAATGTTCTCCCTCAGCCTCTTCTGTGCTGCTGCAGATCAAATAAACTGTGAAACCATGAGGAAAAGAGAATGAGGTTGTGCCTTTCCTCAGGAGGTGCTGAACGTGCCATGGAGATGGTGCTGAGCAAGCTGGGCATGGGAGGGGGCAAGGAAGAGGAGAGAGCCTGCAGCACCACGGCCCTGCAGGAAGCAGAACACACAGTTAATTGCTCCTGCTCCACCTGTGCAGCTCTAGAGCAGGCGGTTTAAAGAGGCAAATCCACCTCTAGCCTCTGGGTGACTCCCGGCCTTTGCTCTGTGCCTGAGTCACGACTAAATGGATTTTCCTTCCACTAGTTTGCAGCTTGCCCTCACTACTGCATCAAGTGCATTAAAAATAGCTTCTCACTCGGAAGAACGTGTGAGTTCCTGTCTAACCCAGCAAGCCCAGCCTGCAGAGTAGGCCCTGGCAGCACAACACCTGGGGCCAGCAAGGGTACCATCCTCCCCTCACCAGTCCTGCTTTTCTCATCCACATTTTCCATTTGTGCTTCCTTGAAATTGCATATATTCCGATATTGGAGCAGTACTTTGTTTTTCAAAATATCCTCCTGTGCACCAACACCACCATGCTCTTCCCAGCCCCTCTTGGCCAGGGAGGAGACTTGGTTTTGTGAAATGGTGCTGACCACAGAGTGCAGCTCACCTGTCCTTGCTCCATGTGCCATCTGCAGTAATTCTCCGAGGGGAGAATGGCAAGAGGGCTTGGGGGGAGGAAGCAGTCAGCACCTTTGGTGCCAAAAAGCCTTTGCTGGCAATGGTGGGGAGATCCTGGTGTTCCACTAACAATGCTATGGGTGCCCACCCTAGCTTAGCTGCAAGGAGAAAAGAAAAGAGCATCTAAGAGGTATTTCTGGGGGGTGAGGATGAGGAAAGGGTGAAAGTGTACATGCTGGGGCTCCCCAGGACTTCTGAACATGCTGTTCCACTGTGAGTGAGCACTGCTTTGCGATAGTTGGACTTGGGATCTGTCTCTGGTTAAACACCTCTTGTAATCACTGCAGCATCCTACCACTGTGTGTTTGCTGGGTACTGCTCACAGAATATTGATCACACTGTTTCTGCATCAATGAGGTCTAAAAACCACTGAAACAGAAAACAAAGACTTGCCCTTAATGGGATAAATGATGATTTTCTCCCATTCATTAACCACCGTTTTCTCTGCCGCATAAAAATATGTGCTGCATTTCAGAAGACAAATGGGTATGGGAGACAGTGGGCGTCCTGCGAAGAAAAAGCCATTATTTGTCACAGTTTAAGATTTACTATGGGAGGTGTGCTCAGTGAGGATCCAGGGGGATTTCCTAAGTACCGCAAGATCCTGTGGCAGATTGAACTAATAATAGAAATTTATCTCAACTGGAGAAGCAGGCTGGCAGCCATGACAGAGCTCTATTATGACATTAGCTTGTTGTTTTCCAATTACATAAGGTTTGGTTTTCAGAGCAAGTGAATGTAATGAGATCACTTCGATATCAGAGTCGTGCAGCCAAAGGAACATGATGCCATTCCAGCTGTCGCTGATGGTTCCCATTTCATGGCACTGCCAACTTCCAGAACCCCTTCCGCCGTCCTTCCTGCACATGGGATGTTCCACGTCCTGTTCTTAATGCATGAGAAGGTCTGTTTCTATTCTGATACATGGAAAAGTTTGGGAATGTGAATGCCTGAGGAAGTAGGACGCAGGAAAACAACTTTTTTTTTCACTTGCAATTTTCAGTTAATGTTCTGATTCCGATCAGAACCCAAAATGAGTGGTACTGCTCACGATGCTTCCAGCTGATCGTGACCATAACCTGTCCCTTAATGAGGCAGACCACGTTGGAATTCCCCAGGTTAAAAGAGGCTACAGAACAGCATAAATATTCTGCCTGGAAATCCATATACAGTGCCTAATTCCTTCACAGCGTGCCTCAATTCAGAGGGCATCCACACGCACCCCTCCCTCCAAACCACTGAGGAGTATCAGTAGCCCACTGTTATCCTTATTGATCTCCTTTTTTCCTTCAAGTCCTGAAAATGAACATGTTCTAATTATTTATCTGTATAAAGTCAGCTAAAAGATACGATTCTATGTCCAGTTACTTCATACTATTGAATGTGAAGCACTGAATACCTTCTTTGTAAGAACTGGATTTCTCTCTCAGGGGGCTTTGTTCCTCCTGATGGGTTTTTTGTTGGCTGACTGCTACATGGCACAGAGCTGAACCATGGCTTGCTGCTTAGAAAAAAGCCGTGTTTGCCTCCTTGGTTCTATCAGGTCAGCGATATTCAGAGTCCTACAAAAACTTGTGATTGGGTGTTTTAATGGAAAGATTTGCTAAGGATGAAAGCAGGTTCTGAATTATGTGGGAGAGGACAGAGCCATCTACATCCAGCGCTGCCCAGAGCTACAGCTGTGCTCCCATTTACAGCAGAAAGCCAGGCTTGGAGAGAGAAACCTAGAAACACAAAACAAATCAAAATGAAACAAAAAGGGGTTTTCTATCATTTGTGTTTCACTGATTGTTTGGAAATAGCAAGCTTGTTGTTCAGTGGAACGAGTGAGAGAAAACTTCTCCAGGTATATTTTCTTCTTCAGCATTGTAAGGGGTTGGCAGCATGGCTGGGTGGTTGCTGATGGGAACTTTCAAATCATCATAGTTACACTGACAAGTGGCTGGGGAAGAGTGCAGGAATCATAGATAGGCTCCCTTTAGGTCCTGGAAGGCTGCAATGAGGTCACCCGCAGCCTTCTCTTCTCCATGCTGAACAAGCCCAGCTCCCTCAGCCTGTCTTTGTAGGGGAGGTGCTGCAGCCCTCTGATCATCTTTGTGGCCTCCTCTGGACCCTCTCCAACAGCTCCCTGTCTTTTCTGTATTGGGGGTCCCACACCTGGACGCAGTACTGCAGATGGGGCCTCATGAGGGCAGAGCAGAGAGGGACAATCACCTCCCTGTCCCTGCTGGCCACCCCTCTCATGATGGATAAGAGTTTTGTACACAGTTATTGGGGGAAACAAACAGAAAAACATTTTTTATTTTACTCTGCTACTAACAATATTAGGAATTCCACACGGAAGGGAAGATTTTAGTTGAAACCAAATTTTTTAATATAAATGAGAGAAATCTTGGCCTCCTCCTGGGAAGCACAGCAAGATGTGCCTTTAGTGCAAGCACAAGCGGGACACTAAACAGGTTGACAGCAAAATAAAAATAACTGTGCTGTAGTGTGAAAGGAAACAAATGGTGCCAGAACCTTAATTAACTCCTTCCTTAAGTATCAGACAACAATCAGCACAGATTATGGAGTAGGAGCTTTTTGCTCTTGAAAATATGGAGTCTTTGCTCCTCTGTCCGCTCCCTTCCCTGTAGCTGCAAGAATCCATCTGAGAGCAATGATGTTTTGTTTGTTTGTTTGTTTTTTGTAGCACATGTAGAAATCAAGCCTACAATCAAGGAGAGAAAGCAAAGCCATCAGGAGGGGAAACATCCAGCACTGATCTGCACAGAGCTCTTGGGCAGAGCTGAGCACCCTATGCCAGCCCCTCATCAAGTCAACAAGCTACAAAAAAAAAAAGGGTTTCTTCACAAATTAGCACCACAGACATGCAGTAGGTGATTCTTGTGGTTTCTCAAAGTGCATCCATCCCCAGTGCTGCTGGGATGTCCTATCATTACCCTTCCAAAGTTGTCCAGAAGTGCAGCATCTGTGGCAAAAACGACCCCGCAGTGATGGTAAAGACCTGCCCCAAAGGCACAAGGATAGGATGCAGCTGGGGTTTGTGCTGCTACTGCCTGCTGCCTACTGCTTCTGGGAGGGCACCAGGACTGCAGGAAGGATGAGGAGCACAGCCAAGCTGGGATTCACATCTATCCCACATACCGTGGGTTTCATTGGCTCCAGTGAGCAGTGCTGCCCTGTGCAGCTGCATGAGATGTGCCCCTTTCTCTAAGCACGGTGTATGATCTCAGAAAAATTATCTCAGCAGCTTGCAACACAAGTAGGGATGTCTATTTCTCACTCTGCACAGGACTGTGTTCCTCAGTAAAATTTGCATGCAATCTGAAAATATAAAAGGAACAGTGTCTTTATAGTGCCAAAGCTTCTGCAATTAGGCTGCCCAGAGAGGCCGTGGATGCCCCGCCCATCCCTGGAGGTGTTCAAGGCCAGGTTGGATGGGGCCCTGGGCAGCCTGGGCTGCTATGAAATGTGGAGGTTGGTGGCCCTGCCTGTGGTGGGGGGGTTGGAGCTTCATCATCCTTGAGGTCCCTTCCAACCCAGGCCGTTCTGTGATTCTGTGAAATTATGACAGCAGCACAAAGTGCTTACTGAATTCCTTCTTTTTTACCCCCAAAGATCTCTGATTTGTAATAAGAACAAGAGAATGACTCTTACATAAAACCAAACTGCACTATTCTGCTTATTTGCCCTTGAAAGGTGACTTTCTAATCTCTCTCCTGGTGTATTTTTCCCCCTCACTGTGATTCTTTGTTCAACTGTCCCCATGATAAATATCATTTGAACTGGGAACAGCCCTGCCCAGAATGCAAGCATCAGGAGCTTTGTCCAATGAGCTCCTTCCCTAATGAGAAAAAGAACCTTATGACAACTGCAGGGCTTTCATTAGCAAACACAGCTTCAGTACAGCATGCTCAGGCTTCTCCTTACTGAGGAATAAACTGTCAAAAGTTGCTTCCTGCCACTGAGAAAATATCCCAAATACTGCAGCATTGGCATGGAGGAATGAAGCTCGGGTTTTGTTTTGGCTCTGATGTGGGGAAGGAGGAGTGCTGGTGAGGCACTACTGCAGTGTTTTGGATGCTCTGCACTGCAAAGGGATATGAGAGCACCCAGACGAGGCTTTCTGTCTGAAACTGAACCAGGCAATGCAATCCCAAAATACTGTTAGCATGGAACCATAGAACCATTAAGGTTAGAAAAGATCTTTAAGACCAGCAAGTCCAACCCCAACCCACCCCCTCACACCCACTGCCCACGCAGCCACTCAGACCAGGCTGGAGATAGACTGAAAGCACAGCTCGAAGTTATGGCAAACCCTGACTCTTCTGGTGAGCACTTACCCAGGCAGAATGCAAATCACCTTTTCTAACATGGATATCACTTTTCTAAAACAAATTTGAGTAACAGTAGACGCTGTCTAAAAGCAGCAACCAGTGAATCATGGTGAATTGCTGATGGAAATGTAAGTCAGCGTTGTGTGGCACCTCCAGCGGTGCCAGCCAAGTGCAGTGCAGTGGAAATGATGGATCTTATCCTGTGTCACTTGCCTTCAAATAAAGCTGTGTGAAGCAAAAGTTTTGTTCCTCGCTGTTATAAGTCATGGAGGAGCAGCTTTATGGCATTTTCAGTTTTCTAAGGGATTAAATCTGAAAACATGAAATGATTTCAGGGAAAATCTTCCTTTTTGGAACAATTTTAGGCTGAATTAAGCACTATTTCGTGGGTCATTTTGTCCAATCTCACTTCACGTGCAATTAGGAAAAACGGTTTTAGTGAAAAATGGTGACCTTTTTGTCTTTACCCCGAACAGCATGCACACTGGGATGAATGATTGGAAGGCAGTGGTGTTTGGTCCAATCCAAGGTTTCTGAAGGGTGGCAAGTTTCTGAGTCCAACCCCCTGCTGCAGCAGAACCCTACAGTAGGTCACACAGGCCGGCATCCAGATGGGGTTTGAATATCTCCAGAGAAGGAGATTTCACAACTTCTATGGGCAGCCTTTTCCAGTGCTCCATCACCCTTAACGTAAAGAAGTTCTTCCATATGTTTGTATAGAACTTCCTATGGAACTTCCTATGTTCAAGTTCTAGGCCATTGCTCCTGGTCCTATCGCTGCACACTATTGAGAAGAGCCTGGCCTCATCCATTTGCCTCCCACCTCCCTTCAGATGTTTATAAACATTGATCAGATGCCCTCTCAGTCTTCTTTTCCCCAGGCTGAGCAGCCCCAGGTTACTCAGCCTTTCCTCGTACAGGAGATGCTCCAGGCCCTTCATCATCTTTGTGGCCCTCTGCTGGACTCCTTCTAGGAAATCCTTGTCTTTATTGAACTGGGGAGCCCAGAACTTGACATGGGATTCTAAATGTGGCCTCAGCAGGCAGTGCAGAGGGGGAGGATCACCTCCCTTGCCCTGCTGGCCACTCTCTTCTTAATGCATCTTCAGGTTCCCGGTCCATCTCCAGTACCCCCAGGATGCATGGCACCCTTGCTGCTGTGCCTGACCCTGCTGCAGAACAGTGCATCCCTTCGTACCCTTTGCCAGCCTTCCTCCTTCACCTGTCACTTTTGCTATTTCCCTTTTTTCCATTTTTTTTTCCCTTGGTTACTTCTACTCTGCAAACAGAACACCACGTCATGCTGAAAGGCACGTTACCTTTGTCACCCCAAAGAAACTTCTCAGATAATTTTAGTGTATTTTGTCTAACGTGTCCACATCAGAAGCCCACACATTACATCATGCAGACAATTCACTGCAGCATGTTTAGCTACAGCTGGGGACACCAGTTTTATTACAGATACAGATTTTGTGATACTGGATGGCATATATTTTCAATTTCCTTATAAAAAAATGCTTCCTTTTGATACATTTGATAAATAGGTCAATTTTTATTTTGAGAAAAGTTGATCGTTTTTGAAAGAAATAAAATAATAAATGAAATAATAAAATGAAAAACTATAATAAAACAGATGCTAATTCTCTGGTCTTCCTGCCCAATCCCCTTCTTTATACCAAGGCCAATGGAGCTTACCTTCCCCCAGGTCTTTTTCCTTCCATAGGAAACAATTTATCTTCAGTCCCCACTGGCAGGCTTACAAGAATTTCCCTTGATCTGGGTTTGCAATTGCATCATGAATACATTGCAGTCCCCACAGAATTGGCCAATATAGCAAGTAGTCACCCAATAGTTGTTTATTTCCAGAGTTCTACCTTTGTGGCCAAAACAGGAAGCATGCAAGAAGTGATGTGGAATACTTCTTATCTGCAGATAATCCATTATATGCTCCACTGTTTTGTTATTTACAACCCCTTAACTCCAGATCACACAGTGCCAAGGCAGAATGCAGCTCTTTTGAGATGAGCAAGTCAGTTCTGCACTGTCTAGTCCCAGTGGCTTATGGTACATAAATCCACCCACCAGTTCTTCCACCTGGTTCTCTCTTTCATTTATTGTACAAGAAAACATGTGGGCCTTGAAAGCAGCATCTCTGCAGGAACACATCAGTGCAGGAATTTCTTATCTTACGTAGAAATTTTAAAACTACCTCCTGTTTTCCACCGAAGCATAAGAAAAAGCTCTATTGTGGGCGTGACCAGGAACACCAACACAGGGATCCTGCAGCATCTCCATCCTTGGAGGTCCTCCACAGCTCACTAAGTGTGGATGGCCCTGTGCAATGTGTCCACACTGACCCTGCTCAGAGCGTGGGTTTGGGCTTCCAGGAGTGTTGCAACATCAACCACTCTGTGATTCTGTGCATTCTGCACAGTGTGTATTCAATGCACTAAAAAGGCTTTAATTTGCTGGCTGGTAGCTAGAACATTCCCTTCCAAACTGTGTCTTTGACCTCAGTGGCAACAGGCAGAGACCTCTAATCTGATTGAGGATGCATCTGCAGTGCAGCACTGATCAGAAATACTTATTTTTAGCTAATACTCCATCGTACTCTACTGTTTTGTCATTTACACTGGGCAGTTCCAGAGCAAACCAGTGCCAGAGCCTGGGCTCTATCAGGGAACTAGCAGAGGTATCACAGCATTCCGTGCATAAACATGCAGAGATTAGGGCAGGCTTTTCTAGAAATGGGAGGTAATGTTAATTTAATGTGCTGGTGCAGCAGGAATCACCATCCTGCAACTATAAGCCATAGCTATGGATTGGCACAGCACCTTGGCTAACACCTGTGTGTATGGGTTACAAGGTACCAAGAGCCGGATCCTTCTCTAGGTGACCCTACATGTTTGCATAATGCACTTCTCCTTGTAAGATGAACTCTGTTGTCTGTCTCAGGATTTAGTAATTCAGTAATTTTGAAAAGGTCAGCTCTGGAGTTTAACCTATTAATCAAAATGTAGGCAATTCATTGCAGGCTAAGTGGTAATTTCAATTTAGCATCAACCCGAGGGCACACGCTTCATCCTTTTAGCTGGCTAAATTTATCGTTAATAGAAACATTGAAGTAAACGATGTCATTCCTGGCACTGTACCGATCTACCATCGGGATCAGATGATGTCTGTAATTCCCAAGCTGCACAGAGGAAGGGCAATTGGTTTAACATGGATTTGTAAATAGATGCAAGGAGTTAGCTTTGCAGACATTTGTATAATGGGGAGTGTTAGCTTTGCCGTCAGCAGCAAGTGGGAACAGAAATAAGTGCTTCCAATTAAATATTTTTGAGGCCTCTTCTCAGAATTACAATGGCATCTCTTGAACACATACACGTGTGCTTTTTCCTTGTTCTTAATTATTTTCACAATACTGTTTTCTGTCTAAGTTCTGAGACAGAAATGATGACTTCAAAAACAACTTGGGGGAGAGTCTACACTTTCAGAACCCATGAAAGAAGGGAAATGGTTTTCTTCTGCAAGTGGAAAATCAAGAAACGAAGAGTTAGATTTGCCCTGCTTAACCAGAGAGCTGCTAAGGTCCCTCTATGGGCAACAGAAGGAGGCGGATGGATCCCAAAATCAAATTAGATTTTAGTTCAGATGAGCCACCTTTTGAATTCTCTCTGTATCTCACTGTTGGGTATATGGATGACACAGTTAATGTGTTACACATATACAACTACATATGTTTCCTTTAGATCTATGGAGTGCAACAGGTTGAGAGCAACATAGAATAGAATCACAGAATCAACAGTAACAGCAATAGAATCATAGAATCAACAGTCATAGAACCAACATCTGGAGGTCTTCTCCAATTGCCCCTGTGAGCAGGCAGAAGGGCCGACTTCTTCATCAGTGTGGAGCACCGACTCTGTCAGTGGATGAGGTTTTGAGATTTAAGCCGAAGTTGAGAATTAAAAATGTTACTTCAATTTACAAAATGGGTAGTCAGAGCATCCAGCACCTGCATAGCATTGGTAAATATAGTAGGGCGCCTGCCCTTCTGGATTGGGTGCTGGCAGCCAGCTAGAACACTCCAGGACGCTGAAATGGCTCTAGGTATGCAAAAATGAACTCATCTCAGGTAAGGTGAATCACTTCCCACAATCACTGGATGTATCAATCATTGGTTGTAATGGAATCCTGGGCATCCCAGACAGCCAATGAATGCCTATCAGCCATCTCAGATCACATATTCACAATTTTCCCTTCAAAGTGTAGTCTCTAGTGCTAAGGTATTGCCATTCATTGTGGTCAGAAATATTCTGCTCCTGAATCCCACTCCATAACACATAATCAAGAACCAGGCGACTGCATGCAGAAAGAAAATTCTTCAAAGCATTGACTGTGTTTGCAAAAAGAAAAGTTCCCCAAGAAACAATTATTTCTGTATTAAAAAAAATAAATTAATTAATTAAAATGTATCTCTAATGACATGCCTTTTTAAATGTACTGCTTGGAATCTCCCTGTGCCCCCTGTGGGCATCCTGCCTATACTGGCATGCTGTCCCTGGGAAATTTTAAAGGAAATGAAGCTTCACAGTTCTTAACAGAGGAATGTTTCAGTTGAACAGCTTCAAGCAGCTTCACAGTCTAAGAGTTTCAGGAGAAGTACTGGTGATAATTAGACAGCAATTTCTGTCCCTTTAAATAGATTTTGTTCCGGTTGTTCAGTATGAAAAACGTGTTCACCAAAATTGCTAAGACTGCACAAAAAGGCAAATGTCTACATTTAAAATTTGGGGTTTTATTATGCCCTCTCTAGAATCAAAGCAGGCAACTTCACACAAGATGGAGAATGTATTATACTGTTTAGGGTTACAACTCAGTCCCTCCCATTATGTGTAAATTTAAAATGAAGGACAAAATAATCTGTAGCATACATAACAACATAATTTGCTTTATACTTTCAGTCCAAAATGTGATGAGCCTTAATTATTTGCAAGCCTTCATCTTCATCTAATCCTCACTTGCTAATGAACAGGAAGTCATTCCTAGTGCTGTCGAATGTAGCGGGAGAATAGGGATAAGGAGCACATCATTCTGTGATGAGGAGTGCTGCTATTTGAGTTTGTAGACGCTAAGATGATCTCTAACTCCTGATTGTTGACCTTGTAGGGTAGGAAGACACAAGTACGGGAGTAGTCCTGATGAAAGACGTGTCTGGACAGAACAGGCAGTTGCCTGCTATGGCAGGGCTTGTTCTGAAGTTTGTCCAAAAATCAATTGGGCTGAGATTAGTTACCTTCATTGTGTAGAGAGGTTTCTACTCAACAGAGCCAACACTCACAGTGACAAAAGGCTTCCTATTGTTCTGAGAAGGTCTGCAGCAGGGTTATGCAACAGGACTGAGATAACAGAGACACTTTTCTTTAAGTGCAAGATTTAGCAGAAGCCAGGCACTGTAAAAACTGGTGATTGAGATACTAATCTCATATATGTGAGTATGTGGGTTGAAAAGTGTACCAGAATATGTCCATGCCAAAATGTACTGTTGTGTTTGTTTACAGGAATACATGTAGCAAATTTCAGTGAACTCTGCCAGTCTTCTAATATTTACTGTTTGACCAACCAACTACCTTTACTATTCCTTAAATTTGTCCTTCTGGACAAAGTTTGGTTTATCATAGACCACATTACAACGTGATCTCAGTACATTAAGAAACTCTATGTAAAAAACTCCATTGAGATTACAGATATCAGGAAGAATGTAAAGCCATTTGAGCCACTCCATGCCATGCATCCTGATCTACAGAGGGATACATGTCTCCCAGAGGCTCTGCTAGCTCTATGTAAATGGATAAAGACTCCATTGGTGCTCTGTACATACATTACAGCAAAGGAAGCAAGGCCCATTTATTTGCCACCATCACGTGGACAGTCATCATAACACTAATTCCCTTGTGAAATAGAAAATAATTATCAAATAAGTGCTGTTAAGCTGTGAACCCCACACACATCTTATCTTTATATGTCTGTCTTTCCTCTTCTGTCATCTCTTTCAGCTGCAGATGTGTAATGCTCTGTATCTCACCTGGAGTTGGTATAACAACAACAAAAAAATCTGTGAGATGTCCTATTGAGATGGGTCTTTCAAGTGGATGGCAAACAGTGACTGTTAAAGATAGTAACAGTGAATTAAGAATACCCCATAATGGCAGCATACAGACCTTGCCTCTTTCAACCACCAGATCAAATCCAGAAAGTAAACCAAAGCTGAAGAAGGAAAGTAGGACACTGGGTAATAAACAGTTGAATTTGATGTAACTTTTCCATTCCAACACCTTGATCTAGTTTTATCAGTTCTAATTAGAGCTGCAGCAGGATTGTTATATCTCCTATACCTGAATACCGTGGGTCTTAGCAAACACTGCCCACTCTCCTGCCTTACTGATAACTAGCTATGGAGCAGCACTTCCTAGACATTGTGTGTAGATGAAGCCTGTCAAGATATCAGCCTGTCCTCAGAGGGGTACCATATACATGCCTGGTGTCAGTTCATGTCAGAATGGTCAAATATTATCTATATTATGAAATCCACTTCACCTGTTATTGACAGCTGCCTGATTTATTGGTTGGCACAGCTTGCAAGGATGAAGGAATGCTTTTAGCCATAGTGGCAGTCCTTATAGAATATAACCCATAATTTTAAATGGGAAAGCAGTTTAAAAAACAAACTTCAATATCACAAAAATAATTATCCAACTTGGCTTACCATCTGCTAAGGGCCCTGCTACCAAATATCAGCTGGGGAAAAAATGCAGTGCCTTTATGTATAAATAGAAGATGTCAGTTTGGAAGCTTGTCAAACCAGCAGCTTTTAGAGGAACTGTTTGTAAAAGAAGATGACAGTTTTCAATTTTATTTTTGTTCTGCAATTGAAGATGCATTTTAGAATTGATGTTACTGATTTCTTTATTCTTTGTAATTAGAGAGCAATCAGATACTTTTCTTGATGGTGTGGGTTTTTTTCCTCCTTAGGAAAAGTTTAGTTGTAATTGACCTATTTTTAATATTATTTAATCAATGAAAATAGACAATTCTATACGAAATAGATATGAAATGACTTCTTTTTATATAGTTTACACAGATGAGCAGCAACATTCTGATATAAAATAAAACCCTATACTATTAGTATTCTTCCTCTTTCTAGTGTTCATTTACTCGTATGAATCCCACTGGCAATAAGGCAATTACACCACAGATGGTAGAGTTCAAACAAATTAGATTCTTCTGTCTCTTCACAAATAGCTTCAGTGCACAAACTTCTCCAAAGCACGTGCATGTGCTGAGCCCTCGTCTTGCCACTCAGCTACTTGCATAACACCACCAAAATGCTGTCTTTTATCTGCATTTCATCCTGCCGTCATTGCCTCCTCACTGCCTCTCTTCCTTGCCTTAGCTGACTCCCTCATAGCCATAACATAGCCACCTTTCCTATGTTATTAACTGCAAAAGGACAAGTGCCATGGGCTCATCAGCTCATTCCTCTGTATCACAAATAATATCTTCACTAATATAGCAAACTCTGTTCCTCTGCAGATTTTACACATACAGATAGATTTATTCTTATCTTAGCAGCTTGACAGCTACTCTAAAGAAAACAAGCCTTGCTTTGGCATGAAGAAGTGCAAAGGCAACCTCTCTAAATGTGGAAAGGATGGTGTTAAAACTCGAGGAGCAGATACCAACCACACTGTGGAACATAATTTCAGAGCACTGCAAAGCCATAAAGTTCCCAACGTGCTTTTCCACTGATGAAATTGTCTCAACAATACAGTGAAAACACTCAAGTAGCAAGAATGCCATTGCTAATTGTTTGTGCCTTGTGTGTGGTGCTGCTGAAGTTCTGGATCACTTCCATCCGATTTCAGCCACAGCAGATGCCCGCTCCTCTGTGGGATGGGAGTGGACCAAGGTGAATGTGCCTTTGTACAGTCTGCCTGTAGTGTTTGCTATTTAGATTCATGGGACAGGCACCCTCAGAGGAAAAGGGGCACCTTCAGGTATATTTATGGAAGATGAAGGATGGAAGAGTGACACCAGGTCTGCACATTTCAGCTGAAACAGAAAAAGAGGTGGACAGAGAACAGAAAGAGCATTCAAAGAGCATCGACATCAGCTCAGCCATCACAAACAGAAAGCATGAATGTCCAAAACCAAGATTTCATTGTACTCATAAACAAATCTCACATCTTCAGTGAATCCTTATTTCTCATTTTAAACTCACTTGATATGGACACAAAGGAACTCATCCTGTTAATGACCAGATTTCCCATTGGACAGCAACGTCAACGTGTGGCACATCAAGACCCATGAGAATATTTAACTGATTGTGCTTCACAGACTCTCTTCTGTTTTCCAGGTGTTTAGACTGGTGCTTCCTGCACTTTGCGTGCAAATATTTTTCCCTTTAATTAAAATTTACATTTAATTCTTCCCTCTCTAAAAGGGAAATTTAAAAGGGAATAGTTTCTCTTATCAACAGAAACAGATTTCAGGGCCCACTTCTAGAAACTTCTTGCTATTAACGTGATTAAGTTATACTTTTTAAACATTAAAATAGCTTCCCTCACTGGCAGGGAGCTTCTGTAACTGACTCTCCTTTCATTTACACAGCAACATCAGCACAAACCCCAGAGAAGGCAAATATCTGCCTCCAAGTTTTGAATATGGAAACTGAGGCCGTCTATAAACTGAATGCGAAGTTTTTAATTTATAGAAGCTGCAGCATCTACTGTTCATCATCCAGAAGGTGTTTGCAGTGCTCTGGCTGCTGCATGCTACAGATATACAGATGGTCCTGAAAGACTAATGGGTACAAGAAACAGAGAATTTGGGATGCCATTATAACATCAAAAGGTAGTGAGCATAGTGAAGAACTAACAAACTTCACTCCACTGAAAATGAAGAACTTCTGTTTAAGGGTTAAAGCCAAAAAAAAAAAAAATCAGAAATGTCAGTTAAGTTTTAGAGACAGCAATTATGCAGTGAAATACATTAAAATAAATAAAAAATATATGAAAAGAAGCAGAAGCTGGAAACAAGGTTGATGTACATAATTTATTTACAAAACCATTTCTAGATGAATCACCAAATAGAACAAATGCCACATTTCCGCTGTGCACTGAGCATAGCTTTGCAAATGTCTTTGTCCTATTTAAAGCAAGTTTGTATCTATTTTTTATTGGTTGTTTTAAGTTCATTTCTTTAGTAGCAGATTTAATAGCAGTTACTTCTAGTTGCTTTTTACACACACAGTTTTGGCGTATGGAAGCGTCATCAGCAGACAAAACTGATTATGCTCCTCTGAGGTGTATAGATGAGTGTACTGAAGGAAAGACGACGTGGTCCCAAAGGTCTAATCTAAAATATTGTGGGAAAGCTTTTATTTTACTTAACTGAGTTATTTATCATGAAGGTAGAGGGGAAAAGCAAGTGCTGCTGGGAAAAGCATGGCGGACTGAGGAGAGAAAGAGCTGAAAGCATACAGCAAGCTCTTGGGCAGGATTTCATTTCCTGGGGAAAACATGGAGTGAGCCCTCTCAAAAGAAACTTCTGGGTCTGTGATGGTGAAGTTGATTGTGAACCATTAGTACATATTTCCCAAGGGTAAATCATACCTCATCTAGCTGAGGGCCTTCTGAGATAAAATGGCTGGTGCTGCGGCCAAGAGAAGAGTACTGGGTGTATGTGCCTCAACACTGCAAGGCTGCCAACACTGTCTGTCAATATCGGGACACTTCAGGTCTGGATGAGCGGCCAAATGGGTAAAAGATGTTTGGCTCACAGAGCCATGGTTAATGGGTCAGGCTCCAACTGAAGACCAGTGAAAATGGGGTCTGTCTGTAGACCTGGGCACTGAACACCTTTATCAGTGACCTGGAGGAGGCCCTTTCTGTGTTCCTTTGTCCATTACAAAGGAAGAACGGAGATAAGACTGGATTGTGGCATCTCAAGGAACTCTAGGGCTACAGAAGTCTTCTCAGTGAGCCAGGGAAATTCAGGTGACAGCTCTGGAGCTTTTCTTGTTTCGTAAAATGATGGCGGCACGAAATATCAAAGGTAAAGCAATGAACTGCAGTAAGTGGTAGGACATTATTTTTTGTGAAGCACTGGATCACATGCTCATACTAGAAGAGTATGAATCTCAGGGACATTGGTTGACTCTTGGTTGACAACTGACTGGAGCAGGCAGGAAGGCAGTGTCCACCTAGAGCAAGAGGAAGGTTTCAAACAGCCAGATCCCATTCTGAAATGAATTAATCAAAAGTAGCAGAGAACATTTAAGGAACTTTTTCAGCCAGTTGTATCAGAACTCTGGGGCTGAGTAGAAACACTGCATCTGATAGGAGCTGATACAAATCCATTTGCCTTCGCAGTGCAGTAAACCAGTGGCATGAACACATCAGCATCTCAGCTCAGCAAAAGGTGCCTAAGAAGCAATCAAGGAGCCAACAAGACAGCAGTGGGCCTTCCTCCAACCGTACTGCTAGAAAACATGGAATGCTGTTAAAATATCCTGCAAACTACCTGTCAGTTTGAAGCTGTACATCTAGGAAGAAAATGTGATTGAAAAATCAGGAGGCACTTAATGGGGACTTTCTGTTAGCCAGAAGGGACTGATATCACAGTTCTTAAAAACACCTGTGGCCAACTGCAGCTTTAGCACAGTAAAGGGAACAGATAGATTTATTACTGCAAGTAAGTGGAAATAGAAACCAAAACAGAGGTGCTGGCACTGTTAGCTTTCTATAGGTCTGTTTGACACGTGCCTGAAAATTTTGTGTTGTTTCCCAGATGCAGAAAATTGAAGAGAGAAGATATTAGAGTGAAAAAGAATGGCTTGCACGGTTGAAAGAAATACTCTAATACATTAGGGGAAAATAAAGGAACGCTAGCAAGGACAAGGAGGAAGTGAAATAGTCAGTGATGCAAAAAAGACAGATATGTTCAAAAACGTACTGTGTTCTGAAAGAAGCAGTGTGATCTACAGTTATCACTTGAGCGTGACAAAGTACTTTCCAGTCCATAAGTGCCTCAGCAGGATATTGCATCATAACCATGAGAAAAAAACAACATGTTTTTTATTAGCAACTGCAAAAGGGACTGAAAAGAGTTTGCTTAGGGCATTTTGGCCAGATGCTGTCTATATTCAATATATCTAGGAACAGTACAGTCTGGAAGAATGGAAAAATGTTAACATCCTCATACTTAGAACATTAGAAATAACGTAGGTAACTAAAAACCTGTTATACTCCTGCATAAATTAATGAAAAACCTGACTGAGCATTCATGTGTCTAAGGGAAAAGTAAGGAACAGGGATATAAGTGCTGCCTCTCAACACTTTATTGACAAATAAATCAAGGCACATAAGCATGATTTCCATCCTTCAGGACACCACAAGTTCAGCTGATGAAGGAGTCACTAGATCTATAATGCACTCAGATTTGTTCAAGGCACTTGACTGAGCACCGTAGAAAAATCTGAAGAAATTTTAAATCATAGAATCATAGCATGGCTTGAGTTGGAAGGGACCTCAAAGATCATGAAGCTCCAATCCCCCACCACAGGCAGGGCCACCACATTTCATACCAGCCCAGGGCCCCATCCAATCTGCCCCCAGGACGGGGCATCCACGCTGCCTTTTTTCTTTTAAATGAGATTGGAATGACACATTTATTAAGTATAAACATGTTGACGATAAGCACAATAAGAATAGGCAAATTCCTTAATCAGCATTGCAGGCCAGGCAAAAAGAAGGATGCAGATCATTTTTTTCCTTTGCTCCTTCCTTTGGCTCTCCCAGATTCCTTTTGGGATCAAGGCCACAGAGCAGATATACAGTCAGTGGAACCCCTGAAGAATTTAGATGAATATGGAGCAATGAGGCAGTTTAGAAAGGAGAGCTCAACTGTATATATGTAAAAACCAAGACTGGAATGCTGCAGAGTAATCTTGATTTCCCCATGCTGTAGTAATAGTGAAATGCAGATGATGAGGTTGAGGGGAGTCAAAGTACTTTCAAAAACAAGGAAAGTGAGTTTATATGATGCCAGATGAAATCAGAAATTCTAGAAATTAGGCCTAAATACTTAGTAGTGAGCATTCAGCTGGGGACTGGGCTCTTGGTAAATGGTGGTTTGTCTTGTCCTGTGTTTCTCCAGATGAAGAAAGTACCTTGAAGGTTCTGTGAAGAAAAAAGCAAAATAAAGCTAAGATTTGGATCCTATACAGGCATACCTTGGTAAAAGTCGTCAGTGCACTAAGGTTGTTAAGCCAAGAAACCCATCTTCACATTCCAGGTCTAAGTCTATGTTACATGAATGCAATGGGACACCTCTATACATACCTCTTTTCTTTTTAATAAAGTTTTCTAGTCTTTGTATCACTGGATTTAAAATAAAATGTCTTGAAGAATGACATATAGAGGTGTAGAAGAGAACCCATAATTTGTTTATGGTCTAAACTGGCCTGAACTGAGCCAGCACTGCACTGGAAACTGGAAAAACTCATTTTTACCTCAGCATTTTAACCTGTCTCAAGTTGCATGTACCTGCATTCCTGGAGAAAAAAAAAACAACCCAATACTAACAAGGATGTGATTGGAGTAAACACTGCTTAGGAGAAAGTTGAGACTTTTTGCCTCCATTCATCTTATCTGTCTTTTGGCAAAGGCAGGAAAGCAGAAAAGCTGTTGTTGCCCACTTATCTCAGCATTTCCATCACAGCCATTGGCAGCCTGTAACAAAGTCATATTTACAAGTACACCGTAACATTACAGCAAATGCTACTCAATATTCAGCTTGGATATTCTATTCTCCCCCAACCAACAGCTGGGGAATGCCCTACAAGATAATTGACAGGCTGCTGTGATTGAGCAGCTATAAATAGCACATCAGGGATGCCTGGTGAAAGGCTGAGAAAACGCCAGTGGAAGTTGAATTTTTATGAAGTCATTTACACCACAGAGAAGTATTTATCACCGCGCTTGTGGTTTTTCTATTTTTCCTTCCCCAACACAGATAGAACGGAGAGCAGAAGGCAATAAAGAACTGTGAAATACGATTTTTAAGAAGTTCACTCTGTGTTTCATTTCTCTGTTCTTTCTGTTCCTATTCTTTTGCTGGGAGTCCTGTAGTTCTATTCATATCAGATCAGTCTTGTTCCTATCTCTTCTGTTAAATTGCTTTCCCATCAATAAACCTCTCTTATTGCTCAGATCATCACAAAAGACAGTGGAGGGAAGGCATGTGTGTATTCTGCTTGCTCTCCTACAGCTTCTGCTTTAAGGAGCGTAGAGATGTGGAACTCAAAATTTTCCTTTAGAACAGAAATAAATCCCTCATTTTCTACTTTCACTGCTGAGGAGACAACTTGAAGGATCATATGGCTGATTAGAGAAGAAATACTTCCTTTTGGAAGATACAGAAAAGATTCATGGGAATTTAAAGAAGAAATACAACCTTCAGAAACCTTAAGGGCAAATAGCAAAAGACATCTGCCACTTGTGAATGGTGTGAGTGCCCTCATTCACATGCCTGGCAGTGTACAAGGCACAGGTAACTACTTGTGCAACTGAGTGTTAGCCCAAATAGGCCTGCATTTTTGTATTTAACAGAAACACACAACTGCAGTTGAAGGAATCTGAAGATTCCTTTGAAACTTCAATTCAAAGTACTAATTGCCATCTTCACTACGCTAACATTAATTAAACAGATTAACTCCAAAAGTGAAAAGTTGCAATTAGGTCCTGTTATTGGATGTACAGTCAGCAGACATGGCTTGTAATTCTGACTGTAAACACAACCTTTCTTAATCTGTCCAGAAACCATTAACATTGAAAATATCTCATGCTTTACTAAAAACAGAAACAGAGGAAAAACAAAACAGACATCCAAAATGTAAAATAGGGAAATTGGTTTTTCCTCTCTGACTGACATGAGGGCCCAAACTGCCCTTTGAGGAAAAGTAAGGAAAAAGTTAGCTGAGACTGACTGGAGCCTTTGTGTTTATTTAAGGTCATCCTGATTCCTTGAAAGTGAAACAGGGAAAAAGAGAGGAAATAAGCAGGGAGAAAAAGCAGTACTTTCTCTCCACCATACTCCCTTGCAGAGGAGAGTAGCCTCACGATGCCTTGCTGAACTATGTGAACACATCCTCATACTCCTAGTGATAATTTCCAAATAACAATGGCCAACAGTTTTGGTCTGCTTCCTTTCTTGAAGTATCAAGTTTGTACCTACTTGATTGTGTAAGTCACTGCCGTTAGGTTATGGGTTGCAATAAAACAAAGACCATTAGAAAGGAAGGAAAAAAAATGGAAAAGGAAGGAACTGAATGGGTAAAAAGGATAAAACAAGAACACAGGATCACAATGGAAGTGAGAACCATGGCATATCTCACAATGAGGAGATGCAATACAATCCAAACCATTCCAAACTAACCTAGTGGCCTTCTGTGATGGTGTAACTGCATCAGTGGACAAGGAAAGTAGAAATTAACCAGCACATCTGGATTCTATTCCCAAATCAATTGCTGGCCTCCTGTGTGATCCCAAGCAAAGCCCTAGAGCTCCCTCTGCCTTAGCTTCCCTGTCTATAAATTGAATCCAGCTTCTCTTGGGAAATTTTTTGGATCTCAAGTTAAAAGTACAGCAAATTATTATTTTTGCCTATTTATTTGGTTAGGTGTCTATCAAAGGGGGAGAAAATGTAAAACACTGATGTCATCTCTCTGGACTTCAGTAAGGCCTTTGACAGGGTACTCCACGACATCCTGCTCTCCAAATTGGAAAGATATGGATTTGATGGGTGGACTGTTCAATGGATGAAGAACTGACTGCAGGATGAAGTCCAGAAAGTGATGGTCAATGGCTCCATGTCTGGACGGAGATCAGTGATGAGTGGTGTCGGTGCTGGGGATGATACTCTTTAATATCTTCATCAGTGACATCAACAGTAGGGTTGAGTGCACCCTCAACAAATTTGTTGATGACACCAAGCTGTGGGGTGCAGTGACACAGCAATGGGACAGGATGCCATCCAGAGGGACCTAGACAAGCTTGAGCAGTGGGCCCAGGTGAACCTCATGAGGTTCATCAAATCCAAATGCAAGGTCTTGCACCTGGGTCAAGGCAACCCCCATTACCAATACAAGCTGGGGGATGAATGGATTGAGAGCAGCTCTGATGAAAAAGACCCGGGGGTACTGGTAGATGGGAAGCTGCAAATAAACTGGCAGTGTGCCCACAAAGCCAACCATATCCTGGGCTGCATCAAAAGAAGTGTAGCCAGCAGGTCAAGGGAGGAGATCTGCCCCTCTGCTCTTTGCTGGTGAGGCCTCACCTGGAGCACTGTATCCGGATGTGGAGTCCTCAGTGTAGGAGAGACATGGAGCTGCTGGAGTGCTTCCAGAGGAGGGCCACAAAAATGATCCCAGGGATGGAACTCCTCTCCTATTAAGACAGGCTGAGAGAGCTGGGGCTGTGCAGATGGAGAAGAGAAGGCTGCGAGGTGACTTTTGCTGATGTTTGCTGTATGTTTATGGAGACCAAAGAGTGGATGTGAGCACAGTGAGGTGGTAGGTGGTGCGTTTCAGCAGTGCTGATGGCAACAGTGGTTCGCCTCCGCTGGTGCAGATAGTTATAAGCACAGCATGCAGGCTCTTGTTCACTGCTGGTAAAAATGCATAGCTAATGGTGGTAACTATGTTGAAGAAAAGAATGTTTTGTGACTGAGAATTTGTTCTATTAAATAGTCTTATCGTTCTCTTTGTATCCACGTGGTTTCCATGGAAATCATTAGGAGGCATTACTTTTAGAGCAATGTTCATAGATGCAGCCCTGGACAGTTCCTCTTCATTCACTGTGGCCCAGGCAAGGCAAAGGGTTGGATGCCCATGATTTAAGGCATATGTCAGGCTGTGATTAAACTACACCCTTATCTCCTGACTTAGTCCTTGACCTAGCTCTGAGCTTATTACTAAAAAGTCACACTGCATTAATTATGAGCCAATTTGCTTTCAAAGACCAAACAGAATTTTCTATACAATAAAGCTGGTAAAGACAAGCAAAAAGAAAAAGAGGAAAAAAGAGAGAATAATACAATTTGAAGGTAGTAAGTGCTGTTAACGTCATGTACAAATAACCAAATCTGTCTGTGAAGCTGTGAAGAAAGTTCTCTGAAACTATTTCAGATAAAGAAAGGAGGCCAAGCTTCTACTATTTTTACATATTGTCAATTTGCAGCTCATCAGCAGGACAGTGCAAGAGAGGATTATGCAACTCCGTCAGGATGTTCTCCTGTGAGAACTGTAATTTAGAAGGGCTCTGCTCACAAAGCACCTCAGCCTGGAAAGGTTGCCCCAAATGGAGATATCTACTACCAGCCTTTAAATGGGTCAGGGTCACGACGTGAAGAGGAAAAAGAAATAGTAATGCAGGGGAGGGTCCATGGAGCAGGGTTTTAACCCCTCCCTTGTAGCCTTAAGGACAGCAAGAGCAGAGAGAGAAGACATCTCCCCTCCCACTGTAGAGTACCAAGGAGGGGCAAATAAATTTGGGCTCAGACAGTGAATGTGTCATCACATTGCAGTGATAGCAGTGACACCAAAAGCACCAGGAAGGATGGGAAATACCTGCAAGGAAAGCAACATCCTGCAAGGAAGGAGTTCTTGGTGCACTGTAGATCTGCCTGCTCTGTAGCTGTGGCTCGTTGGAAGGCAGCTCTGGCTGTGTTGGTAGTCACTTGGGAATTGTTCTGCAAACAGTGTTCTCTGTGCCCTGGAATATGGTAACTACACTGAAAACAAGTTGGAGGCTGGTATGCATGTTTCCAGAACCAAGTTGGCTTTATGTGCACATGCTTTTTCAAGCCCTGTGGTACAAGAGCACGTGGCAAGCTGCTCACGTGGCTCTTCTCTAGACAGTGCAAGGGCCGATGGCAGAGGAGGTGCTGTGGTGGCTCACACCAGTGGGCAGCTCTGTCCCACACTACTCATTCAGTCCCCTTCCTCTACAAAAGGGGGAGAAGAACATTTGATGAAAACAGAAAAAAAAACCTCACAGGTGGAAATAAGGACAGAGAGGTCACTCCCCAATTTCCATTACAAACAAGAGAGACTCAGCTCAAGGGAGATTAATGCAACTTATTGCCTATTACTATCAGACTGGAGCACTGAAAGCTTCTTCCCCCCATTCATCCTCTTCTATCTCCTCCCTGAGCAGTGCAGGAGAATGGGGCTGTGGTCAGCCCCTAACACTTATCTCTGCCCCCACTCCATGTGGGTCCCTCCCACAGGGATACAGCCCTTCTACTACTGATCCCAGGTGGGCTTCCACAGCTGCAGCTCTCCAAGCACTGCTCAGTAAGGTTAGACCCCCTGCTACCAAACCCCTGTGGCATAAGCCCCATACAGATGCAGGTCCTGTGGTAATGCTAGACTCAGAACATCAGGCTCTTGGATCAGCTTCAGTTGTGGGGGATTTTGTTTCATGTTACTGAGCATACATACACACACAAAAAAGTTTGAGATTTCACTCCTGTTATTGAAATACGGATAGACGTTCAAGCTGCAAGGGACAAGGCCATTATTCTGCACCATGGCCTGTCACTTATTTTAACAGAAATAGAAAATATAAACTATCCAGTCATTGACTTTTGTAAATAGAGCACAACATAGTGCCATTATTCACTAATGAAGGCGTTCAGTACGTAAATTTAATGAGCATAAAAGAAGCTCCATTCGCACAGTATATGATCCTACTACCAGTTTGGTACAGATTGGTTTGTTTAGCAATAGGGATTAATACATTAGCATAAGAACTAATACATTAGTTTAGCAAGAGGGATCCATGAGTGATAGTTCTAAAATTTCTATTTCAACTTCAGTGAGTGAACAGTGTTGTTGTGTTGTTTTCCTCAATAGTTTTGCACTGGGAACATAACAGAATACTTTCATCTTTTTCACCCAATATGTGCAGGGACATCTTCCTCAGATTCCACATAAATTGTTTTAGAAGTGGCCCACTATGGCCCAATAAGCAATGGAAATGTTCCAAATTGGGGAAAAGCAGCTGAAAGTGAGTCAAATGTCTCAGTGATGAAGCTGATGATGGAAAATGGAGATGAAGTAGGTGGGCATCTGACAACCCTAGATACTACAGAGCATGCCCAAAGGGACAATAGCATATATTAATGAGTCCTTGAAAAGGAATGAATATATATGCCAATATACTACATATGTATGCCTTAATTGTTTAAACGTAGAACCTGAACTCAGAGTTTGCACTTGTTTGTCACGTTGCCAGGTACATATTGTGAGGAATAAAGGAACGCCACTTTCTAACACCACATAGGAGTTTTCTCCATCTAGGAGAGTTTTCTGCCCTGTTGGGTTGGGCTCAATGATCTCCGGAGGTCCCTTCCAGCCCCTGCAGTTCTGTGATTCTGTGATTTTGGAGGACAAGTTCATAAACTATGTAAGGTTTAATCGAACAGTAAAAGACTTCCATGAGCCCCATGTGGTTTACTACATTGATAATAACAGGAATCCCCTTTAGAAGAGAGAAATCATAAGGCAAACATGCCCTAATCTGCATATGCTGTAGTATTGATCATTTTCCAACACTGCTCTGTGAGGACAGCTCTTCAAAGAATGGGAATGGAGGCATGGCTACTGTCACAGTACCACATTATTTGCCTCAGATAAATTATTTATTTGCATCAGAAGAAGGCAGGCAGGATGGCCAGACTCTTTTCTTCACTTCCCAGTATGCATAAACAGTCTCTTTTCTCATGCATTCTGTGGATGGTTACTTAAGTAGTTCAGAGACATATGCTCATGGAAAGCAGACAGTGCAGCCTGACTATGAACATCCCATCTTCTCCTCATGGAAGGATGGACAGCACTACAGAGAAAGCAGAGTTATAGGCTCAGTTTTCCATTACAGTACCAACCTCGAGGCCAAAACTAATCACTAATGTTGCCTTTTTATTTACATGATCCATTCTCAGACTACTCCTACCTACTACTCCTACTACAGCTGCCAACACACGGAGCTGTATAACCGTGGACGGGCTGTGGTGGGCTACCACCCTGGACCACATCCAAAACTGTGATATTGCCAAGTAAGTGCCTGAGATCTGTAGAACCTTTTGAAAAATGCCCTCTTAGATGGTGATTTCCTGGGGCCCATCACAGGCTGATAGTGAAGCACTAGAACAGGTTGCCCAAGGAGGTTGTGGATGCCCCATCCCTGGAGGCATTCAAGGCCAGGCTGGATGTGGCTCCGGGCAGCCTGATCTCGTGGTTGGTGACCCTGCACATAGCAGGGAGGTTGAAACTAGATGAGCATTGTGGTCCTCTTCAACCCAGGCAATTCTATGATTCTATGATCCTACAGATGAACGTACCCTTATCGCAGGTGTCTGGGGGCTGTTTCAGGTCCCCGTGCAGAAGCTCACTGTGCAGACCCTGCCTGTTTCTGCAGTCAGTGGACAGGAAAAATCATGTCTTGGACTTACACCTGCTCTTGCATTGTCACCAACTGCCTTTTGAGAAGCAGCAGTCCCAGAGCAAAATCTGTAGGAAAAAAATAGCTAAAACTTCCTGGAGGGCTGCAAGGCTCTGAAGTTGGTAAATTTTACTGAGTTGTATAAAGCTGAGAAGTGATATACTTTTAAAGCAGAGCAGGGAACACCCTGAGGAATCCAATAACTTAAAATATGGGAGAAACACCCACAGGCTGGCTTAGATCCAAATCAGAGCACGAATGAAGATCCCAAAATTCAGTCCCCATCAGAAATACATTTTAGCAGCTTAACTTAGCTACTAAAAAAAAAAAAAAGACACTAAGAATTTCAAACACCACCCACTCCCTTTACTACATCTATGCCACATCTCCCCCTCAGCTCTCTTTCTATCTGCTCCAAGCTTTTCTGCTTGTCTGATAAAAGTCAGAGGCAAGGGATTTTCCCATTATCACCCAGATATTACATCTGAAAGACATGAGATGCCTGGAAAGAAGCAAACTTCAGTTCAACCCCAAACCTAAACTGAGAACCTTGGATCCTTCTTTGTGCCAGGGACCTGAAGGGGCCTACAGGAAAGCTGGGGAGGGACTTTTTAGAAGGACAGGTAGAGACAAGACAAGGGGAAATGGTTTTAAACTGGAAGAGGGTAGATTTAGACTAGTTATCAGGAAGAAATTCATTATTGTAAGGGTGGTGAGACACTGAACAGGTTGCTCAGTGAGGCTGTGGATGCCCCTCTCTGGAAGCACTCCAGGCCAGGCTGGATGGGGCTGTGAGCAACCTGTTGTAGAAGGAAGTGTCCCTGCCTGTAGCAGCGGGGTGGAACTGGGTGATCTTAAAGGTCCCTTCCAACCCAAACTATTCCATGATTCTATGACAGAATGAGGCTGTCACCTAAGTTATTCAGATATTTTGCATTTACATTACTTTGTTAAGTAGTTCTCCCAAAGAACGTTACTTATTCCTGCATAGAATTAAAGGAAGGATGGAGAAAAGATTTGACAGAGTCCAAATGAAGACATTTTTATGAAGTTTGTGCAGATACTGGGTATGACATCTCTACTGCTGGAGATACATGGTTTGGATTGTTCATTGCTACTCTGAAAATAATACCATGTGATCCTATGTGAGGTCATCTAAAAATCGTCCTCTGTGCCTATAGAAAATCCCAAACCAATCCCTTTCCAACAAAACAGGGCACTGTGCACACAGATCTCTCCCTGGTGGAGGATGAATGGGTGAACAAACCTCATGAGATCCATGTTGGTCTCAATGCTCTGGCAAAAATCACTCACACACTGACAGTGCTGAGGGCTGTATGAGGACGGAACAGCTGCTCTGAAAGAGTTTTCATATTGGAACAAAGAGCACTCCACTTCAATCCAGCCTTCATTCGCCATGATTATCTGTGAAGTAATTCAGTCTTCCCCCCCTTCCCAGCTGCAGGGGATTCTTTCTGCCTCTTGATGCGGAGAGGTTTGAGTACAGCGTCTGACTGAGCCCTCTCAAATCCTTTCAGCCTGCACAGTACGAGCTAGAGGAAGAAGGAGAAAGGCAGAAGGTAAATTTACCTATGGATAGATGCTCATGAGAGAGGCTTATCAATTAGATACTCAACATTTTGGAAGTATTGTGGACTTCATGGAATCATAGAATGTTTTGGGTTGGAAGGGACCTCCAAGCTCACCCAGTTCCATTCCCTGCTGTTAAGTATTAGGAGGCCAGAATGAAGTCTCCCCGCAGCCTTCCTTTCTCCAGGCTGAACACTCCCAGCTCCCTCAGCCTTCCTCCACAGAGAGTTGCTCCAGCCCTCTCACATCCTCCTGGCCCTCCTCTGGCCCCGCTCCCACAGCCCCACATCCCTCCTGTGCTGGGGGCCCCAGGCCTGGACGAAGCACTGGCAGCCTTACAAGGGGCAGAGCACAGGGAACAGTCCCCTCCCTGCCCACTGCCACCCCTCTGTTCATGCAGCCCAGGGTGCAGTTGTCCTTCTGGGCTGCAAGGGCACACTGCTGGCGAATGTGCAGCTTCTCGTGCACCAGGTCACCCAAATCTTTCTCTGCAGTGTTCCATGAGTTCTTCTCCCAGTCTGCATACATATTTAGGATTGCCTTGACTCAAGTGCAACACTTTGCTCTTGCCTTTGTTGGAACTCATTATGTTTGTATGGGTTCACTTCTCAAGCTCATCCAGGTCCTTTTGGATAGCATCTCTTCCTTGTGTTACACTGAATACACCACTTCTTTCTATCCTGCATGAAAAATTACATATTGATATTGAAATACCATATACCTTAGCAACATTCCCCTACAGCTACTTTTACTTTGCTACAGTTTTAAATTTAAAACACAGAAGTGAAAGACTTGAGACTTATTTTGAGGTTGAAATTAATGGTCTAAATCTTGCCTGTATTTTAGAAGGGAACTCATTGGTCTCCTCTGATTTTTTTTTTTTTTTTTTTGCTTCTTTGAAAAAAGGTTCCTCTTTATAGCTGCACAAACAAGGCCATAGGAACATAATAGCACTGCTGGTAAGAACAAAGTGCATCTAGAATCATAGAATCCTAGAATGGCCTGGGTTGAAAAGGACCACAATGACCATCTTGTTTCAACCCCCTGCTATGTGCAGGGTCACCAACTGCCAGACCAGGCTGCCCAGAGCTCATACTGTTTCATAGCAGATGCTTTGTGAGCACATAACGTGAGCAAGGTAATACAGTAACCGTGTACCCTTCTTTAGCTTCCAGCTGTATGAGGACTTCCTCACTTCCTAAAGCATTCCTGTTACCTCCTTTAACAATCTTCACCAGCCTTTTCTCCTTTCCATAGATGCACCCAAACATTTTCTTCGGTTTTATTGTGCATTAGATAAAAACAAATGAGCAACAAAAAAAAATCTCGCCATTACTATGTTTTCCCCCATTCTTCTGAAATAAAATAAAATAAACATTAATTTTTGATTCAGTCTCACTGCACTCACGACTGCAGGTCCCTCTATGATGTTTTCCCAACAGCTATCACTTTTCCAATCTGAAGCATCTTTTCCCTTTTTCATTCTCCTTGCATAACATATTTTCACATCTCTAAGCACCCTCATGCCCCCTCTTCCTACTGTTCCATGGTCTAATCATCTTTTAAAGACAAGAACATTGCTATTCAGGCTATAGTTAAGCCATAGATCTGTACAGTGGCAGAACGTTCCGATTCTTTCTTCATTCCTTTTCTAACGCATCCTAACATTTTGTTTGCTCCTTTGACTGCTGCCAAGTGTTGGGCTGAGGTTTCCAGAGAACTGTAAATATCCAACCGCAGAGCTGTATTTCTGTACATGCAGTCCTTGATCTAGTTTTGTCACATTTCAAGTCTCCTGATTTCGGTAGGACTGATTCAGGATATACAGACTATTCGGGAATAGCAGGCAGCCTCTGCTTAAATGCAACTAATGCCTTTGGGGTGAAGCTGACATGTGAATGTGCTGCATTTAAACTACTTTGAAACAACTTAAAGAAAAAAGATCCTCAATCCCAACTCTGAAATCATGTCCTGAAAAGATATGTAGAAAACAAGACAGTAACAAGAGGCCTTGTTACTGCAGGCCTCAATACTTTGTGGTCCACATATCAGTGGGGAATTATTGGCTTCTATTACAAAAGCATAAAGGAATAAACAAGGATACAACCCTGCTGTATAAGCAGAGGTGAACAGACAGTCTAAGCTGCTAGTAACTTCTGATCCAAATAACAGAGATGGAAATAGATGAGAACAGGAACAACAGCAACATGAGCAGATTGATGTTGTGATGCTCTGCCTGTAGAAGCGCTGGAGCTTTGCCCATTTGGCAATGGAGAGAGCAGTGGGGCTGTGGCAGTGCAAGGGCAGTGTGGCAGACCGGGGTGAGTGCAGGATAAAGGAAAAAGCCTATGAGCGGGAAGGGTGTGGATCTCAGAGCTGGTGGAGAAGAGAGCACTGTGAGCAGGAATCACTGCAGCCTGTACTGCCATGGAGTCATGGAAGTGCTGCTGTTACAATCAGCCCTTCAAACAGAGGGATCACTGAAGCCTTGAGAGGCAAAGGGGTACATCCTGCATCCCCTGAGGCTGTGCTTCACCTCCAAAGGTGGACACGCAGTATCCCTCTGGTTTCTTTGTCCATGGCAGACACACAGCACACTCACCCTACTGACTCTGCTTTCCAGAATCTGTGAGGAAAGGGTTGCTCTGCAGCACTGGGCAACAGCATTTGTTCCTGCACATCAGGTAAACATACTCACATATTCCCTGTCCATTTCAAATGTTCTACTCATACTTTTTTTGTCTATTTTTCCCCATAACACATCTAGAGGACATCAGACATGTCTTCTCTACACCTGAGTAACAGATTTGGAGGATAGAAGTGCATCTACACTCAATGTTCTGAACTATTGCACATCACGATGCTGCCTTGTGCAGACCTGGCAGCTGCAGGGAAGAAGCCTGACCTGCTGGCAGCACTCACCTATTTGAGCACTCAGAGGGCATCACTTTTCAGGTATTGTCCCACAGACAGCAGAGTGCTGCTTCCTTACTGCTCTGGGATGGCTCTGGAGTCTTGTGAATGCAGAGAAAGTTTTTCTTAATGCAATCCCGCTTCACCTCGTGCTACAGCAAAAGCTGTCTCCTACCTACTTCATCCCACACCATTCTGTAGGCTCCCATCAGATCAATCAGTTGTCAATCCCTTGTTATGCTGACCAGCTGCACCTGGTGCCACAGCTCATCTGGGAATGAAGGAAATCTGCTGCTGCACCTCAGCCAAAGACAGAAGAGGTCCATCTGATAAAGCCAGGGAAATGAGGCTGGTAGATTACACACCCTATGCCTTCATCATCCTTCCAACCTCTGCCCCGTCCTCTTACCCAAACACACCTGGAACATCTCCACTGTGGGGGAGGAGTGAACCAATAATTCACAGGTAGGAGGAAAGAGCTTAACTTCCTTTTAAAACCATCTTCTCAGCAGCCTCTCCTTGTGATAAAAATAGAAGGGCACATGATGCTGGAGAAGCACTGAGTCAGATCCAGAGCTCCTTCTCCTGTCCTGTTCCCGTGCTCAGGAGGCTGTGCTTTGGTTGGTCGCTATATCCGTGTCCTGGTTTCTGGGCGAAGCAGAGAACAGGAATAACACAAGGCTGCTGGATTTGGTTCTAAACTTATTGCCTTTTCTTTATTTGTTACTTCACTTTTCCTTCTTCTTCTAAACCTTTGATCTTGTGAAAACAACTATCTTTCTTCCCCTCGCACAAGGCTCCACAGCTTCTCTTTCATCTTTTGTCTAGCTCACTAAATATAAAATTAATAGGCAGGGAAAAAAAATGAGAGAAAAATATGATAATGGCCACAGTACTTCACTACGGCTTTGTCTTTCCCCATCTTCTTTCTGCAGTTTGAGTCCTGCAGGCTCTGTGCAGCCATCAGACCCAGCCCTCCTCCAGCATTTTCCCCCACGGATCTGAGTGTTCTACAACTGTCAGTTAATTAAGCGATCTCCGTGCAGAAAGTTTCATAATGCTCATTTCAAAGTGAGAAAACTAGAGCAATGAGAGTGTTGTTTATCACCAATTAATGGTAAAATTAGTAATAGGCCCCCGGAGTCTCACAGACCTTATGTTTTGATGAAGTGCGCTCACCTCTGTTATTTAGAGTGGGATGTTTTTACCCCCATGCTTCTAAAAAGGATTTTCACACTTCCTTCCCCAAAGCAATAGAAACATCTCTCTACCTCACAACAAGCAGGGTCAGTACAGCTCTCATCATCAACAGAAACAAACCCCTCTCAGATTTACAAGGATTCAGTGCTAAGCTGTGCTCCCTTCTTTTCCAAGGCCTTTTTGGTGACCACAGCAGACATGGTCACAATCATGCTGCATTAAAAATCAGAGCTGGGAACTTAGCACATGAAAATCCCAAGTATCTCAACAAGTTATCAGTCACCAGTCTGAGCCATAGGACATCTGTTGTGCCTGGTAGTTCCTTCTGTGCAGATTAAATATAAGCTTGCAAAGAGAAAAAGAAATAGCACAGTGTGCCTGAATTCACTGGGGAGATTTTCCTTGATGTGGGAGATGCAAGTGTGGCCAATTCCCTCCTTGGTGGGTGACCACCCTGCTCCTCTCACACCTCCACCTTCACTCATTGCAGTTGCACCTCTTTGTCCCATGGCTGTCAGCTGTGCAGGGTGTTCTATTCTCCTTTCGTAAGGAAAATTTGGGCTTCATTGGAAAGATAGTACAGTTGGTGCTATTCAGGTAGGAAATACGATGGTCTGTGGTGTCATCAGTCTTGTGTTGCTCTGAAAGGCATTACTTTAGATTAAGCCAGTGAGAATGGTTTGTTTTGTATTGCATCTCCTCAGTGTGAGATATGCCATGGTTCTCACTTCCAGTGTGAGACTGTGTTCTTGTTTTATCCCTTTTACCCATTTGATCCTTTCCTTCTTACTGTCCGTGCTTTCTTGCAACTCGTGATTCTATGACTTTAGGAAGTCACTGCTGTCTTGATATATAAAAAATGAATCTGATCTAAATTTATGTTGCTTACACTTAGTTCTATTTTTTTTCCTCTTGCAAATCATCTTTAAAAGCACAGCTGCAGAAATGAGACTGGAATCAAGGCTGATGGCACAACACAGGAAATCCTGTGTTCAAAACCACTGTCAAGTGGATGTCATTTTGAGGATATTTCAGATGTTTGTGCTCACAGCAGCCTCCTCCCTTTGCTTAGGCACGGACTGCTGTGCATCACACCCAGTGCTTCACTGAGGGTGGTGCCTCCTCCATTGCATTCCTCTTTCTTGTCTGATTTCCATTATTTTCTACATCTACCATCAACTGTAGTAAGAAGACACCACCACTACAAAGAAACATGGCTTTGCAGTGAAGTTTAACAGAGGATGTCACCTCCAGCGTATCTGTTGGAACACAAATAATCTCACACAAGAAAAAATCCTGCTAATTTATAACAGATCCTAAACTGGGAAGATTTCAGCCAAACCAGTAGGAATGCTTTCTGTGACCAGACCTGGGCTGTTTATTCAGCTCAGTGCAGTTGTAAAGTCTGATTCAATGATTCCAAAATCAGTTCTTCTTATGATATTGTTTTCCACGTCACTGTTTAAGAGTCCTCCAAACAGAAGAAATAAATGACTGTTTTGCTGTCCCTTGTACATGCTGCAGCCAAAAGTCAGCTGTCCCTCACGTTATTGTTTTTTTGTCCTTTGCCAGGGACAGCAGTTTTTATTTTCATAGAATCATAGAATTGCTCAGATTGGAAAAGACCTTAAAGATCATCAAGTCCAACCCCAACCCAACCATCCTACCCTAACAGCCCTCCGCTAAATTGTGTCCCAGAGCATGTCCCTAAAGCATGTCCCTTTTGTTACAATCCATGCAGTATCTGCTGTGAAGTTCAGATACAAATCTAGAGAAATGAGATCATAGAATGGCTGAGGTTGGAGGAGACCTTAAAGATCATACAGACCCACCCCCTGCCATGGGCTGGGTGCCCCCAGTTCAGACTGCTCAGGGCCCATCCATGGCCTCGGGCACCCCCAGGGATGGGGCACCACAGCTCTGGGCAGCGCCAGCACCTCACCGCCCTCTGAATAAAGGATCACTTCCTGATATCTAACCTAAATTTCCTTTCTTTTAGTTTAAATCCATTATCCCCCTTTGTGCTATCACTATCAGACCATGTAAGAAGTCACTCCCCTCCTGCCTATGAGCTCCCTCGTTACTGGAAGGCCGCAGTGAGGTCTCCCCACAGCCTTCCCTTCTCCAAGCTGAACAAGGCCATCCATGGATCCACGGACCCATAAGGCATTCAGGATTCATTTTCCTCCGTTAAATGCAGACACTTCTGCCCACAACAGCCACCCTAGGATTCCTTCATAACTAATGGAGAGAAATAGACATATTTATGAGAGAATTTATCTCATCATCCTTAGCTGATGTCTAAAATAGCTCAAATGAAATGCAGACTAAAATAACCTATTTTTCTCCATTGATTAGAGAGGAAGCCTGAAGGGTTAGCTCAGATATAAACGTCAACACTATGGGCAACAAGATAGGTGAGATGAATCCCCAATTAACCCACCAGTTATATGCGATCAGCAGTAAAAGAAAAAAGAAGAGAAACAGGGAAATGCAGGTGTTTATGAAAGGGTATTCAGATGAACAGTGCCAGACCAGATGGAGGCATCAGGCCTTTCCCACTTCAGCCCAGTTCCTTTGACTCCTCCTCTGCAACTTCCAATTAATTCTTTATAGTGCAAGAGTACACTTATGAAATTCAGTCCATAAATTTATACACGCAGAAATAAAATTTATATATACCTAATTTATATTTTAAATTAAGCTTCACTGGCTTTTGACCCAGTGAATTTCTATTCCTGGAGGCCAGTAAAACCAGTTGAGATCAGTTAATCAAGTGAATGAGCACATCCTGACTAACGCCAGGATCAGTGTGATAAACAAAGGCTCCAGTTTCATATCTGTCATGGGAGACATCCCAGACCAGAATGTGAAGATGGCCTTTATTTCAGTTGTTGGATTCGAGCACCAATTAAGTTCTCCATTTGGGTTAACTTTAATCATTTTATTTTTTTTAAAGTGAATATTAGAGTTGCCTGCTGTGATAACTGCTGTTCCAGCTACCTTGTCATAGCTGACTGGGAACCTGCTTCTCCTCACAAAACCAAATCCATGATTTATTCTCTCAATCCAATTCTACTGGCATACATGTGCGTGGATGATTTTGCAGTGGAGGCTTTACATGTGAGTTCAAAATGAGACCATTATCTCATGCTGCAGAGTGACTGGTGAGCATCCTTCCAAGATGCTACAGTCCCAAAGGTAGTTTAATCCTGACTTTGCTCTGCAAATGAAATGCAATTATTTTACAGTTAACCAGTTTCAGAAATGCTTAAGGTAGTCTGAAGCAAAGACTGTGTTGGGCTAGCATCTAACACAGGAAGATTTTAAATTTATGTGCTTGTAGATACTACCTATGTGCCCTATTATGGGTAGAACATTTGAGTGGAATGACTTTGGCATTCTTCCTTTTGTAAATGCTATATGCTTTGGTTATCTTATAGCTGCTATCCAAAGAGCAAGTCCATTCCCTCTTGTATTCTCCAGTGGAAGCTGAGTATAGGAACGTTGCCATCAGGACAAAAGACTCCAAGCAGATCAGCTCTCCCCACTGTCACCCCACAGATGTCATTGGAGGAGATCTCCCCACAGCCTCCAGCTCGGCTGTGGAAGCTCTGAGCCCCAGCAGCCAAACACCAGGGAGCGGAGGGTGCACTCACTGCTCTGACACCAGATGAGAGCTGTGCAGGCGGGTTTTTGTACTTTATTTGTTACACAGGAAAGGCCTTCCAACACTATTTTTCACCCTGGGAATTACTAGTAAACGATTTGATGCATCAGCTGTTTTAAACATTCAGTCTATATTATACATGGCTGGCTCCTTATCCCAACACAGCATAGCTTTAGTTTCTTAGTGGAAGCATTCACAAGCCTTGCCTGCATTTTCCAGATGGCCACACAAAAATTTCTAATTGTAACACCCATGCAAGTGCTTGTCTATACTGCCTTCCCTTTTCACAAGTGATAAAGGGGAAACAGTTGCATGCAAAACCCTAGAACGGCTCAGGTTTGAGGGGACCTCACAGCCCCAACCCCCTCTCCATGGGCTGAGTGCCCCCAGCTCAGGCTGCCCAGGGCCCATCCATGGCCTCAGGCACCTCCAGGGATGGGGCACCACAGCTCTGGGCACTGCCAGCGCCTCACCGCCCTCTGAGAGAAGGATTTCTGCCTTAAGCATCTGAATTTCCCCTTTTTTAATTTTCAACCAGCCCCCATTTTTCCATCACTATTAGACTGTAAAAAGTCACTCCCCTTCCTCCTTATGATCTCCCTCATTACTGGAAGGCCGCAGTGAGGTCTCCCCGCAGCCTTCCCTTCTCCAGGCTGAACATCCCCAGCTCCCTCAGCCTTTCTCCATAGGGAGGTGCTCCAGCCCTCTCACATCCTCCTGGCCCTCCTCTGGCCCCGCTCCCACAGCCCCACATCCCTCCTGTGCTGGGGGCCCCAGGCCTGGATGCAGCACTGCAGCTGGGGCCTCATGAGGGCACAGCACAGGGACAATCCCCTCCCTCGGAAGGGCTTGGCCAAATTCAAAGAAAGACTGAAGTCAATATGTGGGTTTTCTGCAGTAACTGCTTTCTGCAGCATTTGGTACAGCTCACGTTATACCACAGGAGCAGGGAGCTGCACGGGATGTGTGGAAAAACCTCCAAAATACTTTACAAATCCATGAATTACCCCATTTTTCAGCAAAATGTAAGTGGTCTGCCTGCAAACATCTTAACAGAATGATCTCAATCTATCAAATGTGAACTGTTTCTCTAAGTTCAAAATGTCAGTACCTGTATAACATGAGGAGAGAAGTTTAGGAGTCCATACTGAAGGCCTCCTCCTCTTCTCTGGGACATGAGCACCCAAGTAGCACATTGCCACACAGGTCTCCCTGCAGTCTTACTGGTGCTGTGCATGCAGCTAAAATAAATTGATCTCTGCATGGAAAAGATATTAAAATAAGGCAACTTGATGCAAAAATGTGATTATAAATACTTAATACATTCTTCATCCCATGTGTTGTTGCCACTCTCTGGTAACACCTAAGCCTCACCAACCTTTGTAGCCTTGAAGGAGCACTGAAATGTTTAAAGCACACAGAGAATGATGTTAATCATGCAAAAGAACCCAAACATATTAGGCAGTGTGCCAAGTGCTAAGAAGAATGTAAATGCTGTAAGGCAGTGCATTTCTTGGTGCTCTTTCTGCATCTGTTGGCGCTCCTTTGCTCTTCGTGCTTGTTCTTCTGTAAGATTCCCACATCACATTGCCATTTCTGGCTTTTTGTCTTCACATAAATGCATAAATCTCAGTATCTGTCATGTAGGCTCCCTGGAGCTTGTAATGATATTCCTTTCAAACAGGAACAAAGAGCCTAGTATCTCCATAACTGACACATCCTACCTGACTGTTCTCTGATGGACAGCAAAAGAAAACAGTTATACATTTAAAAAACAAAACACCTTTGGGATTTCTCAGCACTTGCCTCTCCCAGGATGATCTGTAAATATTCACACAGCTTCATTGATCTCTTTACTTCTTTCATCATATGACCCATAACACCTCACATGTCTGGCCGTCCATGTCTCCTGTTTGTTTTGCTTGTCCCTTCTCATTTCTGTTTTCTGCAATTATCTATGCCCTGTGTATTTTGCTACTTTCTGCTTCGACTGCAAAGACTCAGGGAAAAAACAGACGTTGCTCCAAGCACAGTGAAAGGCCCTGAATTGGATGCCTGCATGATACAATAATAGCAATAATAGCTAGTGTTTGACTCTACTTGGTTTTTCTGCAAAATGTGGACGGACTCCAGAACCTATCCAGAAGGCTCACAGTGATGTTCTAGTATTGTGATCTACCAAACACCACTTCATCCTGAACTGGCCATACCCTTTATCTCAGGGCTCTCATGGTGACATTGGCTGCCAATAGGCTCTTGGTTTTCATAGAGCTTTTTTTCTTTTATCCCTTCTCAGATGGAACCTAGGGTGCTCAGTCCACGCCACAAACTTGGAAAGCACCATTGTTTTTGCCTAACCATGTCTACTCATCTACCCAGGGGATGGCCAGCACTGGTAACTCATGTCCTTCTCTTCCCTTTGCTTGTGCCTTGAGTGTTAGCTTGCTTTAGAATCATAGAATAATAGAATCCTTAGAGTTGGAAGGGATTTCTGAAGGCAATCTAATCCAACTCCCCTGCACTGAACAGGAAGGCATTCAGTCCCTTTAGCCATCATCCCAAGGCCCTAAAGTCCCTTTTGATAGCCCCCACGTAGGTTCTTCATCTCTCCCTATACGAAAAGCAGTAAGGGATATTGGTCTGTCAGCCATATCAGGCTAACTAGTTTCCCAGTGATGTCCCTCACCTGAGCCCCAGAAAGACAGTAGAGTTTTCCAAGAAGAGGGTTTGCTCGGCGTATTGGACATTCAGTTCCCTGTAGGGAGGAAACACCTACAACCAATACCCATCTCCTCTCCTTCAATGAAGTAGCCTTGGTGTTGGCGGGAAGGCTTTTCCTGGTTTGGTTTTGTTAGCAGGTCTAAATTGAGTGGGCTATTAACACCCACAGACGGGAGGAGGTTAATAAAGTCATGCTGTCAGTGTATGGGTCTGCTTGTTCCATCTTTATAAATGTAACTGACATTTAGGATCAGTTTCACGCAAATTTGAGAAAGGAGGAAAACTTTCAGGTATATTAATCTCCTGGGTTTTTCCTGAAATAGGCATCACTTTCAGTGAGCCCATCAGTGCTACCTCATAGGGAGACTGCAGTAAAAGCTTAATTTCTCGTACAGTTTAACTGCAAAGGCCTTGGAGAGTGGAAAGATTCAGTACAGAGTTACATCTTAGTGAATAGCAGAAATCCTAATCACAGTGGACAAAATTAGGAAATTAGGCATCATTAGTTCATAGAATCATAGAGGAAATGGTTTTAAACTGGAAGAGGGCAGATTTAGACTAGATATCAGGAAGAAATTCATTACTGTGATGGTGGTGAGACACTGGAACAGGTTGCTCTGCGAGGCTGTGGATACCCCTCCCTCGAAGCGCTCAAGGCCAGGCTGGATGGGGCTGTGAGCAACCTGGCCTGGAGGGAGGTGTCCCTGCCTACAGCAGGGGGTTGGAACTGGGTGATCTTAAAGGTCCCTTCCAACCCAAACCATTCCATGATTCTATGATTTATTTCTCACTTTAATTTCAAAGCAGGCCTTACAGGGGGCTTCCTCCGTTTGGACTGCTGTGTGACCTCTTTGGGGAAAAATGAAGACATTTTTGTCCAAAATTCTGAAACTCTGTACAAAACAAAAACGAGAGCACTTCTCCCAACTCTCTACCAGCTGATCCCTCAGCTATATATTTTTCTTTATGGGTAAACTTTTAGTACCTAAATTCATGCTAGACCAGCAGTCTGAATCCGTATATCTTGCAGTTGCTCTCAGAGACTTGCACGGGAAGATTTGTTTATGATAAGGAAAACTGTTATTTTTTTACTGCTAAAGAAAATTTATGAAGGAAGCTTATTTCTTTTGACATATCAAAATCATTAAATAATCATATTTTTATTTTAGTTTAGCAAATCTTATCCATATATTTGATCTGATGGATAATGACTGTGTTTCCACAGGAAGGCACACAGAAAACAGTGATTAAAGGATTTATAGTATCAGTCTTTGGGTCACAAACAGCGGAATATCTTTTATCTGTAATAATGACTATTCTCAATAAAGAGGGAAATGAGATACTGTTCCAAACCCCTGCTATAGGCAGGGACACCTCTGTTACCTCCGGCAACCACCGTGGTCCCAAGCTGCACTGTCATGGGCTAGCGATCAGAGCTTGCTAGGACCATAGCAACACAGACACCAATATGGGGATGTAGCAAAATGGCGTTTATTGCAACTTTACTGCATTCTGTATAGCCCCGATATCTTCGTCTACACCCCCTAAGCATACGTCATCTACGCCCATTAAGCATACATCAGAGCAAGGGGAGGTCCTTTCCCGTCACAACCCGACACCCCGTTAACGCCTACTACAACACACCTCCCTCTAGCCTGGGTTGCTCACAGCCTCATCCAGCGTGGCCTTGAGTGCTTCCAGGGAGGGGACATCCACAGCCTCACTGGGCAACCTGTTCCATTGTCTCACCACCCTCGCAGTAAAGAATTTCTTCCTGATATCTAGTCCACATACAATGTAGACTATATATGCAGTATCTAGACTAAATACAATGAGATGCACCTGTGATTGTTTGTGATGGGTCTGCATGTTAGCTCCTTTATGTTAAAAGATTCAAGAACCATTAAAAAGACAGAAAAAATTCCAAACATAATTGACATCATTAAACAAAACCAAACTGTCACGTGTTGACCTTTCAGAATACAGTCTGGACGATTTTTACTTGTTCATTTCTAACAAGCCACCTGGACCCTTGTTAACATAGGACAAATGTCCATGTGTATTCATTGAATTTATTTGCATAGAAAGTGTACAAAACAGCAGTATAATATGCAGCAAACTTCCCCTTTCTGAAGGCAAACCCAAAATGACCAGGAGCCAAGCAGGCTGTTCCATGCTCCCAGGCCATCCAACTGGTTGCTGCTGCACATCCAATTAGCTGCTCACAGGAGCCATGAACAAAGCCCCACGGGGACCAGGCAGATCCCAGTCTGCAAGTCACATTTAAAGCTTCAAATATAGTAATGTAACTGTGATCATCTGCATTTTATACTGGGAACACATTCACCAAGGACATAACCTGTATTTTTAGGAGGGCGCAGGAAACATCATGCCTTCTTCATAGAATCATGGAATCACAGAATGGCCTGGGTTGAAAAGGCCCACAGTGCTCATCCAGTTCCAACCCCCTGCTATGTGCAGGGTCACCAACCAGCAGACCAGGCTGCCCAGAGCCACATCCAGCCTGGCCTTGAATGCCTGCAGGGATGGGGCATCCACAGCCTCCTTGGGCAACCTGTTCAGTGCGTCACCACCCTCTGGGGGAAAAACTTCCTCCTCATATCCAACCTAAACCTCCCCTGTCTCAGGTTAAAACCATTCCCCCCTTCTTCCCCTGCTGCATTCCTTCTGCTCTGTAACTCCATTGCTAAGGTCATGAGAAGTTGGAAGGGATCATAGATCTGAGCTACCTAAATGGCACGGTGCTAAAAATATATTTATACAGAATGGTTAATTAAGGTGAATGACTAGCAGTCCTCATTAGCAGTGAAGTGCTGTTAATTTGATTAGACTTCTAGCCTAGATACGCTTGTAAGGCATTACGTTCCTAATGCAATTTCTCCAACAAGAAAGCATTTCATATGAGATGTTACCAGTCAGTGTCTTTCTTTGTATAAATATTAAGTAGACATTTGCCTCTTAATGTTGATGTAATTTCAGGGAGCAGGAAAAGAGTGAAAATGTGACATCTGCATTGCCCTGGGATAAGGGAAGGAAGTGAGAAAATAAACTTGTGATTCCTACTCCAGTCTCATTACTTAAATACCTTGTAACGCTTTCACAGAAGAAAGTCATACTTGAGATGTGATCATTAAACCTGTCTTTTCTTTAACGTGCCATTATATACTTCTTGCTTTTTAACTCAAACCCATCTTCAATCAATATTTCAATGCTTAAACATAACAAATGGGGCAACATAAGTTTAGATTAGAAAATACCTTCTGTGCATTCCTTTTACCAGCAGGCCCGGGAGGAATAGGAAGTGCGTGCTGCTTACTTATTAATTAGAGCTCACTGCGATCTGTGCTGGAAGAGAATGCCCCAGAAAAGTTGCACATTTAGTTGGAATATGAATATTTAACCACAAGAAGTCTTGCTTGGCAACTCCTGAGCTGCAGGGCTCAGACACAATCAGAAACCAAAAGGCATTTATTTATTTATTTATTAACAGGTCTATCAATAGACCTGTTTATTTATTTTTAAACCTATTACACTGAATGGTGAGAAAGTCTTATTTATTTGTTTGTTCATTTATTTTTTATTTATAAAGCTGTTACACTAAATTGGTAAGAGACTCCACTCACCATGGCATGAGACAGCTGTTACGTGGAATGCTCTCTCAGCTGCTGTACTAGAGACAGGAAAAGCAAGAAGTCCCTAGAGTAGGATGAAACAGCAAACACGGAGCAAGGCAAGATACAAACCCCGTGTCACAAACCCTTCCACTGCCTCTCCAAGCCACTCTTTTCCAAAATATCTTCTGCATATCAGAAAGATCTCACTGCTCAAGGCAGATTCGTGCAATATGTTCAGACTTCTGAAAACCTGCTGCAGAGATTCACAGGGGGAACCAGCTTCCATGGTCAACCGTAGAATCATAGCATGGCTTGGGTTAGAAGGGACCTCAAGGATCATGAAGCTCCAACCCCCCCACCACAAGCAGGGCCACCAACCTCCACATTTCATACCAGCCCAGGCTGCCCAGGGCCCCATCCAACCTGGCCTTGAACACCTCCAGGGATGGACGGGGCATCCACAGCCTCTCTGGGCAGCTGTTCAGCACCTCACTACTCTCATAGGAAAGAATTTCCCCCTGACATCCAACCTGAATCTCCCCTCCTTCAACTTAGAACCGTTTGGGATAGTCAAGGGATGCCCTAGTGTTTTCTTATTTTTAAAATTAATTTTCTTATTTTTAATTTTTTTTATTTATTTTTTTTCTTATTTTTAAAATTCCTAGATTCTATCTTATTCAAATAAAAAAATCCACTTTTGTATAAAATAAATAAAACTTGGATATGTTCTCCTTCTTGAGGTCAATTTCAGAGTATAAGTTGTTTTGCTTCCTTACTAACAAAAAAATAGTTGTCCTCTAATCAAGTCAGAACAAGTAGAGTATTTAATCTGATGTTGGACCAGTGTTTCAGTAAAGTCATTGCCCAGTGCAGATGTCCCTAGGAAAAAAAATGATTTGTATTCGATTAAGTTCTGGTACTGCCATTTTCATAATGTAGGTTGGGAATGTTTTTAAATTGGTGTGAGTTATTTAACTCTAAAAAGCAGATGACTCTATGTCAAATCAGCTGTAAATCAAGGTTAGCTGGAAGATAATAGGACTGGGAGGACAAGGAGGGCTGCTGGAAGCATCATGTATGACTATAACTGTGATTCATTCTGGCTGTCAATATTACCTTGTTAAAGAAATAACTTCATTCCACCTCTTTTAAAACACTGCTACAGAGGAGAGACCTCAGGAGAATGGATTGATAGTTGCATCCTCGTGCTCAGTAATATTAAATGCACTGAATGCTTTTTTCCCCACTGAAGCTTTATATGTCATTAAAATTTTGAAATAGATTTATAGAAAAACTTCACCACAATTTATATGGCCAATTTTTAAAAATGGTCAATAGTATCATAAAAGATTATGGTTCTTCCAAAATTAAAAGAGTTGCCATCACAATAAATAAGGAAGTGTGTTATAAACTAGTAAAAACCTTACACGCCTCGATGCTCCCAGTCACTTTCCTTCTCTCTGAAAGGACAGAAAAGCAAAGACTTTCATTTCATTTATTAAAAGGAACTTGCATATTTAACTTGATTCACAAAGTTTCTGTTGCTTCTGAAGATTGATGCCCTTCTAAAGAAACAACTTCTGTGTATATGTTATGGGACTGATGTAACAAAGGTAACATACAATCCAATGGAGTAATAGGAAACAAAGATTATCTTCTTTAAATAGTCTCTACTGTCCTCTTCATAGTGAAATATAATATTTAAAAATGCTTTTTTAAGTATTTTCTCACCTCTAGTGTGTTTCCAAGCAAGGGACCTTCACTCCTTGCCTGTGGGCAAAATGAAGCATCATGTTCCATGCAGGCTGATAGTTAGAATTTCTGTTGAAACAAATTAATCTAAATTAAAATCTTAGCAAATGTTTCGGAGGATGGAATCCAGATAAATTCGTAGCCATACATTTGATACATATCAAATGAAACTGGATGTTATCTAAAGAGAAGCTATAAAAGCTACCGTCAAAAGTCACTTTGATGTTACAGTGACACGTGACATTGCCTCTAATGACTTTGGAGGTTCAAGGGCAGTGGTGACATCCCCGTCCCTGGGGGTGTCCCAGAACCATGGAGATGTGGCACTGGGGGATGTGGGCAGTGGGCATGGTGTGCTGGGGTTGGACTTAGGGATCTTAGAGGTCTTTTCCAGTAAGTCCACAGTTAATACTGATCCCTGAGAGACCCCAGAGGTGCTGTGCCAGAGAAGCAAGATTGAAAAAATCTCTGAAGAATCCTTTGCAGTTTAAATATCTTTCCTTGTCTTTCATGAAGTACTGATTTAAACCACGCTTTGGAACGAGGTGCAGAGATGTCAAAGCTGTCAAAGTTCTCAGCATCAAGTCAGTACATAGTATTTCTATATCCAGAGTCACCTCCAGAGCTGGTTCAAGCTTCTTTACATCCACAGGGCAGGCGTGCCCTAATTGTCTCAGTGATAGAGCAAGATGTTCAGATTTGATACACATAGTCCCTGTGCAGCAGAGCAACAAGTTGAGGGCAAGTCTTCAGCCTGGAGTTATGCTCACTGCTGCCACACAATCCTCATCTAGATGGGGTTTTTATAGGGGTTATAGGGTCTTAGACACAGTCTGCTGCAGTTGTCCAATCAAGATTTAACATAGGTTCTATTTAAAAAGCATTCTGTGGGGAAGAGAGAGTGGAGGACAAAGCAATGGCTTTGATTCCAGGACTTAAAGCCCTCAAGAAAAAGATATCCTTGACTGGGAGAAGAGTTTGCCATGACACTGTCAAAAATAAAGTCATCCCTGGATAGGCTGTGCTGCATTGCCAGTCACATAGAATCATAGAATCACAGAACTGCTCAGGTTGGAAAAGACCTTAAAGATCATCAAGTCCAACCCCAACCTAACCATACTACCCTAACTCTAACAACCCACTAAATCATGTCCTTGGACTGCATATCAGCCTGGAAACTTTGTGTTTCCATCACACTCTGTCACTGGACTTGGCTGCCCTAAGGCTCACACTTCCTCAGCATCCACTCAATCCATCCCCAACACACTCCTTATGCAGTATGATTCCCACTCAACCTTTACTAGTGACATCACCTCCTGGTCAGTAGAGGGGTAGAGGCTGGTCCTGGTACATGTGCAACATACGCAGACCCCAGAAGGCATCAGGTTCCTCCTGCATTTCCACATTATACCCCTTCATTAGATTGGCCTTGTAAATATCTTCTGGATTAGGAAGAAACCTAATGTAAGGGAATGGAAAATTTTGTGTCAGAGAAAACGGATAGATCAAGGGAGTATATGCATGGCAGAATTAGTGGTTCATTATTTGAATTCTTTGCATCTTGTCAGACCCAAGAGTTTATAAGGTAATGAACTATTGACATGAGCATTAGCAGTTGGTAACAGTGGTAGAAAGCCATTGATTAGTAGCTGGGGTTTGTTCAGCAGTGAGGGACTCTGCAAAAGGAATTAAGGTCATGAGGAGACTGAGACAGCCCAGCATTGTAAAAGGGGCAGCAATCAATGCAGATGTCCTCAGCTCCTTCCCTCAGCTAACAATTCTATGAGTGAAGTGAGCAAGGAGTTCCAAAGAAAGAGGTTTGAAGAGAGGAATCCCTTGTGAAAGCAAACAAATAAACGCTTGCAGCACAAAAGCAGTGCCCGCAGCATCCAGCCCATCTTGGCACTTCCCATATCACAGCTCGAAGGCTAGTCGGTCCCCATGGGACTGAGGCTGGTGCACTGACTGAAACACGCTGCTTTCTTTCAAATGGGCACATGTGAAAATGCTGCTATTTTATTGAGATGGGACATTTAATTTGCCGTGCCATCTAATAGATAAAATGAAAAAACAGGGACTCTGAAACAGATCACTGCTGTTCCAAGCTTCCAGGCTGCTCTCCCTCAGATAACACATTTCCTACATTAATGAGATGGAGGCACTCATGTGTGCTGCAATAAAGACAAAATCAAATGCTCTTTTGCAGTGTTCTGTCAAACCCTCCAGGAGAATCTGTGGCTGCAGTTTTTATGCCCTGAATCAGAATTGAATCAGAAGGAAGATATAAAAAACAGCATTCAATAAGTGAGACTCATCTGGACACGGGAGCAGTTTCTAAGCATTATAATACTACCAGGACATAATTAATCAGAGGGTGACACAATCAGGGCCATGCTCAACTCTTCAAGAGGTTTTTTCACTGGGCTCAATGGACTGCAGATCTGACTCTAACTGTGGGTGCTAAATTTGTCCACAGCCTTACTGATGAGATTGTTCTTGTTTTTCACTCCACTATGAAGCATTTTTTGCTGATTAGAGGCAAACATGCAACCCGGAATTCCACAATAGTGTACATCCTTTTATTAAAACATGTATGTTGCTCTGAAAGTAATGCCTCCATGGAAATGACGACAACTACAAAGAGCACAACACTATTTGATAGAGTAAACTCTCAGCTGCAAAAATCTTCATCAACGTAGTCACTACTGCGAGCTGTGCATTTCCACCAGCAGTGAGCAGGAGCTGTGTGCCACGCTCATAAAAATCTGCATCCCTGGAGGTGACCACTGACACTGCCACCACTGCTGACATGCAGTACGCCCTCACTGTGCTCACACCCCTTGCTTGGTCTCCATCAACATTCACAAGCATCAGTGAATGTCAGTGGGTGCCATTCTTTCCTCATGCAGGAGTACAATTCGACCCCATCGTTCCATCCCCACTCCCATGTCAGACACCACTCTGTCAGCCTGCCCTCTGCTGCCATCTGTCACACAGCAACAACGTGGAATGGGATGTTGGGGGGAGGGTTCAGCCCCTGCTACTGTCCCACCAACATCCTCCTCTGACAACATGGGCTGAAATCATAAAATAGGAGGCATTATTTTCAGAGTAACCTTCAGATGAATCCTTCTTCTCCTTGTATTTAATTGTGTTTGCTGTAATGCTGTCCTCACAGTAAGGTAAGGCAGTGCAATAGAGTAGGCTGCTTACTTGTTTCACAATGAGGCACTATGGTTAGTACACAAAAGGATAAAGGTCTGCAGGGTGGAAATGCAAACTGGAACTTGTCAGCATGATCATTTCTTAGAGTTAAAGAGGAAAATCACTTTTTTGGGAATGATTAATCTTTGCTTGGATAGTGATAGGACAAGGGGGAATGGTTTTAAACTGAGACAGGCAAGATTTAGTTTGGATATGAGGAGGAAGGTTTTCACCCAGAGTGGTGACGCGCTGGAACAGGTTGCCCAAGGAGGCTGTGGATGCCCCATCCCTGCAGGCATTCAAGGCCAGGCTGGATGTGGCTCTGGGCAGCCTGGGCTGCTGGTTGGTGACCCTGCACATAGCAGGGGGTTGGAACAAGATGAGCATTGTGGTCCTTTTCAACCCAGGCCATTCTGTGATTCTATGACTCCATGATTGTTAGTAGACTTTATTGTACTTAGTAGAGTGGACTAAAGTTGGTCATCTCTACAACCAACATGGATCCAGGTGGAAGAGGAATCTCTGCCTGACAGCAGCCTGGAGAAACAAGGCAGGCTGGCAAGATCATGTGGGCATGCAAGATAATTCAGTACCTATCTGGAAAAAATGTATACATATTTGTTGAGACACCATTATTTCTGTAAAAAGCTATAGATATTTTGTCTGCGTAGAGCAAGGTTTGCTTCCAGTTGGTTCATAATGCTGACAATCCAGTTTTCCTTCCATTAGTATTCTTCCAGTTAATATTCTCTGATGTGCAGTAAAGCACCTATCAATTATTCATACTACAGTATGACCACTATTTCTTTTAACAATGAGATTAAACTCTCCGTTGAAGCTGCTGACCTAGACTAGTCACTGATGGGACATTGACGCTAGACTCAACATGAGCCAGCAGTGTGCCCAGGTGGCCAAGAAGGCCAATGGCATCCTGGCTTGTATCAGAAATAGTGTGGCCAGCAGGAACAGGGAAGTAATTGTCCCCCTGTACTCAGCACTGGTGAGGCCGCACCTCGAGTACTGTGCCCAGTTTTGGGCCCCTCACTGTAAGAAAGACATCGAGGCCCTGGAGCGTGTCCAGAGGAGGGCAACAAAGCTGGTGAGGGATCTGGAGCACAGGCCTTATGAGGAGCGGCTGAAGGAGCTGGGATTGTTCAGTCTGGAGAAGAGGAGGCTCAGGGGAGACCTTATTGATCTCTATAACTACCTGAAGGGAGGCTGTAGTGAGCTGGGGGTCAGCCTCTTCTCTCGTGTGACTAGTGATAGGACTAGAGGGAATGGCTTCAAGCTGAGCCAGGGAAGGTTCAGGCTGGACGTTAGGAAATACTACTTGTCTGAAAGGGTGGTCAGGCACTGGAATGGGCTGCCCAGAGAGGTGGTGGAGTCACCAAGCCTGGTGGTGTTCAAAGAGCATTTGGATGTTGTGTTGAGGGACGTGGTTTAGCAAGAACCATTGGTGAAGGGCGAATGGTTGGACTGGATGATCCTGTGGGTCTTTCCCAACCTTAGCAATTCTATGATTCTATGATTCTAAGATTTGGTCCCTGTGTTTTTCTGTCTCTTAGAAGGGCTCCCGTGGGAACCTCCAAGCTTCCCATAGGATTCCAGGTAACAGGTGAGACAACACTAAAATCTGTGAAGAAAATTTTCCAAGTTTCCAAAGGCATGAGTGGAAAGAATATTAAATGAAAGCCTATTATTTTTCTCATTTGCATTGGTATAAATTGGAGTTTTGGAAATAAATTTTATAGGTAGAGACTCATTTACTGGAGAAGGTGTGCGACAAGGAAGAGAATCAGCACTGATGAATGCTGTAATGACTTAGAAACAAAGTATTTGTACCATAAGCAATTAATTCCATTGAGAATTATTTAAATTGCAAATGGAGGAAGGAGATAATTTCAGTTCTGCCCTGTTCATCAGAAACTCTGTCCTATCCCAAACTTTGCAGCATCAGATCCAGTCACAAGTTATTCAGAGCAATGTCATCAGAGCAAACTTTAATTAGGGGATCATACCCGGAGGGCATGGCACTGTTTCTAATTGAGAGCTTTTTTGTCCCTTTTGAATTAACATTTCAAAAGGCATCACATGAATTGAAGCCTTGGTACATAACAGCAGTTCTAGAGTTCTTTAAACCAGGGACTCAACAGCAGGAAGAGATAACATGGCACCTGCATCAAACTGCAAACTGCCAGTCTGCTTGTTTAAAACATGCAGATTCATGTTTTATGAGATATAATAAATTCATCAGTGCTCAACAGGTCTGCTGCAGGAAGGAAGGAGGGAAGAAAGATAAAAAAGGAAAAGGAAAAGGAAAAAAAAAGAAAAAAAACGAAGGCAGGAAGGAAGGCAGGAAGGCAGGAAGGCAGGAAGGAAGGAAGGAACATCAAAGTTCTTCTGTCAACAGGAGCTCTCTTTGGTCAGTCTGCCATGGAACAGCTCCCCACAGCAGGAAAGCTGAAGTTCAGATGCTGGCAAGAAAAGACTGGCAGCAGCTATTTCTGTGCTTAGACACATTTTGACAGGGCAGACTTCATTATTTGCAACCAAAATCTGAATGGAGACTGAACAGAGCAGCTGTCATCTCCTTTGCTTGTCTTGATAGAAGGGGCTGAAAGAAGAATCAGTGGCTCCAGTTTTGAGTACAGACTCATGCTGTGCCCAGATTTGTGGTAAGCTGTATATGGAAGCAAGTGGCATTTTTTCCTTTTTCTTGTAACCGTTAGAGATTTTTTTTTTTTAAGAAAGCTCAAAAATGCAGATCACAAATCAAGGTCAAATCCGTGACTGCTGAGGGACAAACACTATCATGATCTAGATCCCCCTCAAGTAATTATCATTTATTATTGGAAATAAATTTAAGTGTTTATTCATGTCAGAATACTGTAACTTCCTTCAAAATGAATGTTCAGACATTTCTGCAGCAGGGCCTTAAAAATTTGAGACCTTCAGAAAAAAAGGAAAAGAGTGAGTATCAGGAATTATGTCCAAAAGTCATGGAAGCTGGCTCTATTGGCACAATAGGGGAGTGCAGGCACAGAGAAAGAGTGTTCCCACCTGCATATTCTACTTGCCAAATCAGACACTGTGCAACCTGGAGGGCAGTGAGGAGGTGCTCAAACCTTCAGTTTCCGGGCCTGGGAATCATAGAATCACAGAATCATTCAGTTTGGAAAAGACCTCTAAGATCCTCAATTCCAACCCCAGCCCATCCCTCCATGCCCACTGCCCATGTCCCTCAGTGCCACATCTCCACTGTTCTGAGCACCTCCAGGGACGGTGACTCTGTGACTCCGTGGAAGCTGTGCCTGTGCCTGACCACTCTTCTATCAAAGAAATTTCACCTAATACCCAACCTGAACCTTCCCAGAGTGACTTAAGGCCATCACCTCTCATCCTATCGTTGCCTGGGAGCAGAGGCTGACTCCCACCTCACCACAACCTCCCTTCAGATAGCTGTAGGGAGCAATGAGGTCTCCCCTGAGCCTCCTCTTCTCCAGACTGAACCATCCCAGCTTCCCCAGCCACTCCCCATAAGACCTGTGCTCCAGACCCCTCACAGCTCAGTACCCCTCTCTGCACACACTCCAGGGTCTCCATGTCTTCTTGTAGCACGGGGCCCAACACTGAGCACAGCACTTGATGTGTGGCCTCACCAGTGCTGAGTACAGGGGGACAATCAGCTCCCTGCTCTGCTGGCTGCACACTTTCTGATATAAGCCAGGATACCATTGGCCTTCTTGGCCACCTGGGCACACTGCTGACTCATGTTCAGCCGAACTTCAACCAGCACCCCAGAAGTCCACACATGGTGCAGCACTGCACAGACTGACCAGGTCACATCTTCTTATCATGGAGTTGTAACAGTCCAAAACTTCACTTCTGACCTCACAGCAGGATTTATCAGCTGGCAGCAAAGCCTTACTCTGTATAGCACTTCAATGACCACCATTCTGGTCCCAAGCAGTTGCAGATCTCACCTTGCTGAATGTAGCTACCTATGGGAGATCTGCGAGATCTGGGAACAGAGCTGTCTGTGATTTAGCCCCTCCTAAGGTAGGTCAGATGGATATCATGCCAAAAGCACTCGCTCCCTTGTGTCTATAAGGAGTGCCCAGGGAGAGTTGCTGGGCAGTTGGCAGCCACTTTGTAGTCAACCAACTTCAGAGTACAGAAAGCCACCCTCTGGGGAGCAGTGAATCCATGGGGAGCGTAGGAGGTTACCAGCATCCAAAGGACTGCGCTGTTCATCTCAGGAGCTGCAACAGCAGCCTCTATTGATGTAGATTTTCTAAAAGCCTGAGAGACCCAGAAACCTGTTGCATCAACCTCTGTAACCTTCAAGGTGGTTTAGCACAGCACTTAATCAAACTGTCTTGGACCTAGGAAAAGGAATAATTAATGTTTTCAGGAAAATTAATTTTCCTGGAAGCTCTAGCATTAATCTTTCTAACTATTAAGAGCGTTACTGTTTGCTTCTTTGTTTATTAGCTGCAGTTATTCCTGCCCTTCTTGACTATAAAAAAAAAATGCATGAAGAAGTTTATGTAGGCCATAAAGAGCTCAAATTAGAAAACACAGGATAAAATAACATTTTCTAGGCTCACAGGAATTAGTGATCTGATCTACTTAGCTGTTCTTCAAGGTTCTAATGCATTAAAAAAAAAAAAAAAGCTCACAAAAATGTGTTACTGATACATATCTGAGAAAATCAGAGAAATAAGAGTGTTTCCCCAAGGCCCTCTGAAGTGAAGCAAAATGGAAGCATGGGCAGGAGGGAAGTGCACGACCATTTTTGTTGGGCTCTCTGGTTTGTCATATAATCATAGAATGAATCATAGAATGATAGAATAGCCTGGGTTGAAAAGGCCCACAATGCTCATCCAGTTCCAACCCCCTGCTATGTGCAGGGTCGCCAACCAGCAGACCAGGCTGCCCAGAGCCACATCCAGCCTGGCACTGAATGCCTGCAGGGATGGGGCATCCACAGCCTCCTTGGACAACCTATTCCAGTGCTTCGAGTCATGCCTTCTTATTTCGGCTTTGTACACTGCCAGCCTGGAGATTAACAGTTGCCCTGCTCTGTGTTCACACCACACCTAGCCAATAGCATCTTTGAATGCAGCTGTTTCAACTAGCCCTAAATCCAAAAGGAACAACCAATTATTCAAACACAATAACTAATACACTATTGAAACACTGGGGATACATCTTTTAGTTGATGAGGTCATGTACTGTAGAATCATAGAACTGTAAAATCATAGAATTGCTCTGGATGGAAAAGACCTTCAAGATCACCAAGTCCAACCCCAACCCAACCATCCTGCCCTAACTCTAACAGCCCTCTGCTCAATCATGGCCCTGAGCACCACATCCAAACGGTTGTTTAACACATGCAGGGATGGTGACTCAACCACCTTCTTGGGCAGCCCATCCCAGTGCTTAACAACCCTGTCTGTAAAGAAGTGTTTCTTGATATCCAACCTAAACTTACCCTGGCACAACTTGAGGCCATTTCACCTGTCACTAGTCACTAGTAACATCCCCGCTTATGGAAGTTCCCTCATTCTCCTGTTATTACTTCTGAGGACAACAAGAAAGACATCTGGAACTCTGTTCTTTACCTGGAATGACACTGATGACATCTACATGCTGACAAGGTAAGTTTCACCAAATTTACTTAAAGGAATTTTCATTTTGCTATGGGATCTTCCTAGGCAGCTGAAGAGTTTAAGTGATTAGATTTGTGGGTACATAAAGAGGTTAAAAATTTATCCGGAAAAATGATCACAGGCAAAAGAATTTGTTAAGACGAGGAGTTCTGAAGTACCATGGACTCCCCATCCTCCCCATACTCCCAGAAATGACAGAGCCATTGTTCTTCATGCTGTTCTCCAGTTTTCCAGGCAGGAGGAGATCTCCTATCCCCAGACATTTTCTTTATCAACACATTGCAGTTCTCTTTCCTACACATTCTGGGCAGACTGTTTCCCCAGCAAATAAAGTGGGATGAGGATGGTTCTGTAGCCCCCAGAGCAACCAGCACAGAGTGGCTTATATCTGTGTACAATAGACTAGCTTGGCACTCAAGACAGGGTTGCACCCAAAGTTCTGCATCCCAAAGGCAAACAGCCTCTACTGCTGCTGACTGTCAGAGTGACAGCCAGTGCAAACCACTCCTCTCCAACATCTCTCCACCATTTGCTGTGTGCCGTTTCGTCAGTCTTCATTTATCATCCATCCAACTACAAGAGCCACAGCATCCTACACAGCCCTGTCCCCATCTTCTGCCCTCCAGAAGTTCTTCTCTAAGTACTTCCCACTCTCTTAACACTCAGAGACTGTGATCAAACATTCTCCCTCCTCCATGTATTTTGTCTTCCCTTTCTCCTTCCGCAGTGGTGGTTGAGTCACCATCCCTGATGTGTTTAACAACCGTTTGGATGTGGTGCTCAGGGCCATGACTGAGCGGAGGGCTGTTAGAGTTAGGGTAGGATGGTTGGGTTGGGGTTGGACTGGATGATCTTTAAGGTCTTTTCCAACCTGAGCAACTCTATGATTCTATGATCCTCTTTTTATGAATATATTTGTATTTCTATCCCTCTGGGATACATCTTATAGGGCGTTAACATTTTGAACTGTTTGGCAACACTGACACCAAGAGAATTTTTGCACTGGAAAGTGTCAATATGTGCCATAAACTGTTTCTATGATACAGAGACAGCAAAAAGAGCTGCTGAGAGGATTTCAGCATGTCTGTCTAACACCCACAACTTTCTCTTCATTTCTCACACTGTGCCAATATCAACAGGCTTCTGCTTATGTTAGGTGTGCTCGGATATTCCACCTGGTCTCCATCTGCCAGTTCAGATGAATATGAGTGTCCTATGAATCCCTGGCCACTTCTTCCAGCCCCACATAGGAGGCTCAGGTGTCTCTTGGGCATCCCAAATGCACCAGAAAGCTACGGGCCAGCAACTAACTATTGTTAGAGTTAAGACACCTGTTCTACCTACAGGCACCTACATGTGGACACCTGATTCTTACCTTAGACTGAGCTGAAGCACTTTCAGGTATCTAAATAGACAGAGATGCTCTGCCCAGAGGTCAGCACAGCCATCTGCCACCAGCTGAGATTCTGAGGAGTCCCATCTGGCTGCCAGCAGCCGCTCCAGGAGGGTTCACATCTCCCCCAGGACTGTGCAGTGTGCAGCCCTGTGAGGATGCCGGCGGGCACTGAATCTGAATTTATTGTATCAAAGCTTATGGTTTCCAAAATAAACTCTTGTTTGTAATACCAATGAAGGGAAATAACTCTACCATGTTGTGTAAATTCATACTTAAATTTTAAGCTCTTTCTTGACTGTACTGAGTGTCAGCCAGCTGTCCTGGATGTCAAAGTGCATACTAGAAATGGTATTAGGTAATTTTCATCCTTTTCAATAGACAGAAGGATCTGCTTAATATTACATCCATACTAATTTGTTTTGTTGATTCAGAAACCAAATTAATTTGCTGCTTAACACCAGGTATTTTCCATCCCATTTCTGCATAGTCATTACTAATCACAAGAAGAAAAAATAAAAGATTTTTTTTTTGTGTGAGAAGGGCAGTGCAACACTGGGAGAGTCTGTCCAGAGAGCTGGGGACTCTCAGAGTCTCCATATCATAGAATCACAGAATGGCTTGGTTTTGAAGGGACCTCAAGGATCATGAAGCTCCAACCCCACAAGCAAGGCCACCAACCTCTACATTTAATACCAGACCTCCATCCTCAGAGGTTTTCAGGATTGACTTTGACGGAATTGATGCATGATACGATAGAGTGTTGGCAATATTTCTGCACTGGCTTAACATTTGAACTAGACTCTTTCCAGGGATCATTTTCAACCAATGCTTTTATGATTTTTCTGTGATCTATAAAAACCTAAACTTCTGCAAAAACTTCAGAATCTTTTGTGGAAAGAGCATAGATTTTACCCTTGGATTTGAGCTAAGCTCCTGCTGATATCGATGAGAATTATGCACATGTAGCTGAAGAAGAAATTTGGGCCCCAAATGAAGGATTCACATGATATATTTGAGGCATGTGTCAGATTTTTAAAGATTTTACCAGTGATATTTTTGCTGAGAAAGGTCAACTGACAGCCGTCTTGTTATTAATGATAATTTCTAATGGAAGAAATTCTACACTCTGAACTGAAAACCACGTTACAGTAAGACTGGGAACCTGTGGCTATCCAATCCAATACATCTTAATAGGGCTGCACACTTTCCTGCAGGAAATGCTATCAAACCTTTTATGCCAGTTTATGAAAGGGCACTGCAGACAGCTTGAAAACATCCACGATCTCACGACCTGGGAGAGGGAGGTGATTGTCACCCCTGCTCAGCTCTTGTGAGGCCCTATCTGCAGTACTGTGTCCAGGCTTGGGGCCCCCAGCACAGGAAGGACATGGAGCTCTTGGAGCGGGTCCAGAAGAGGGCCACTAAGATGATCAAAGGGCTGGAGTACCTCTCCTGTGAGGAAAGGTTGAGGGAACTGGGCTTGTTTGGCTTGGAGAAGAGAAGGCTGTGGGGAGACCTCACTGTGGCCTTCCAGTTCTTGAAGAGTGCGTATAAACAGGAGGGGGAATAGCTGTTTACGAGGGTGGATGGTGATAGGACAAGGGGGAATGGTTTTAAACTGAGACAGGGGAGGTTTAGGTTGGATATGAGGAGGAAGTTTTTCCCCCAGAGGGTGGTGACGCACTGAACAGGTTGCCCAAGGAGGCTGTGGATGCCCCATCCCTGGAGGCATTCAAAGCCAGGCTGGATGTGGCTCTGGGCAGCCTGGTCTGGTGGTTGGCAACCCTGCACATAGCACTGTGGTCCTTTTCAACCCAGGCCATTCTGTGATTCTATGACCTGACACAGGCTTGTTGAGAGAGTGCTGTTACTGTGTCACTACTCTTTGTCTGCCTTTGCCTTTCATGTCATACCCTGTGTATCACTTTCTCTATCCCACCACTGCCACCTTCATCTTTTTAATTTGGATGTGCCAGGATCTGTGTATTTTCTTCTGAACATGCAATTAGTGAACCAGAGCTGGGATTGGTGTTTGCCTTCGTATTAGTTTCTTTTTTTTTTTTTTTTTTTTTTTGCCAAAAACTCTCTTTCCCACAGATGACCTCTCCTGTTTTACAGTTTGTAGGTAGAACCTGTGAGTTATGCGCCATGATCCCTGTGGAGCCAGTGGAACACTGCAGAATCCATTTCATAGAATCATAGAATGGCTTGGGTTGAGAAGGACCACAGTGCTCATCTAGTTTCAACCTCCTTCTTTTCTCCTGATCTTTGGCATTCTTATTGCAAAGCTTTCATCATGACATAATTAATCAAGACTTCTCAGTTCTCCTTACAAAGCCATGTCTGTTTTCCCCATCTGTCAGTGAACATCACAGTCCCATTTGGATGGCAGTGAGAACACTACCAGGTTGAGACCAGGCCTTGTCATTTGTCCATTTGCAAGGACCATTCAAAGATGTATGAATGACACCAAAGCAGTGTCCTATGAATTATCAGAAGGGAAGGAAGTAACAAGAGAATCACAAACAAGGGAGATAGACAGAGTAGACCAACCAATATGATATACTTTTTATTTACAGTAAATGAAGACCTTTTTTTTTTTTTTTTTTTGCTCTGTCCTACAGTCAATTTTAATTGTAAAATGCCCAAAGTATTAGGGGCTGAGGTGGGAGTACGGTGCTTTCCCCCTTGATTCATTTCTCTGTGAGGAAACAATTTTTGTCTCTTGAAATTTAAAACCAAATTTTTCATTTGATCAGACTTCTTGCACTTGAAAAGGTACATCATGCATCACTTCCCTGCTTAATTCACAGTAGTACTACCAGATGAATCCATCCTGACCCTAAATCAGGCTGATAAACCAAGCCTATCTTCCTTGTAATACCATAGGGCCCAGCAGTGCTTCAGGGCTCAGGATGACCAGGAGAGTCCTCCTACATAGCAGGACTGACCCACACAGGTGGATCAGCATCCTGGCACCACGCTGTCAGCACTCTGCCCAGGCCTCGCAGCATCATCTATCCTTCACTACTAGCAGCAATTAGTTTTGAACCAAGCTTACATTGGTATGTTCCAGACCATTCAAAAGTGAACAAGGAGAGTTGGAAGTGCTGTCATTGCATCTTATAAGGCAAGGCTGAATGCCCATAAAGGCTTCCTATGGCATTCTGAAGCACAAAGCCACTAAAACAGACTCGCTGAGACTCAGACCTGCGAGTCCATCACAGGTCTACCCTGATCAGCCCAGCAGTACCTGCCCAGCAGAAAGGCAGAGCTCAGCCCATGTGGCAGGGCAGCAGGAGCTGCACCTGATGGTGCCAGACCGCATGAGGAGAGTCACCCTCTGCTCCTGCTGCAGCCTTGAGATGGAGAGCATTGCTGACATGCCTGATTCGCCCATGGTGCAATTTGGGGACATCCAGAGGACTAAGGGAACCCATCAAACACAGCAACTCTCCTAGTGAAAAAGGCAACGAGAGCCAAAGATGTAGCAGGGACAGAAGAACAGACTTGGGACATCAGGGAGATGTGTGCAGTCACATGGGCCACTGAAGCGCTCAGCTGAAACAGATGCATTTGTCAGCTCAGTGCCAGTGGATACATATGTGCAATGAAACCCTGATGGTCCCAAAGAGAATCCTGCAACTCCTGTCAGCCCTTCCCTGTCAGAGAGGAGGTTGCCAGGTGCCCATACAGAGCTCAGGGGGAAACAGAGGCTTGCAGGGAACATCACTTTTCAGAAGCAGGGTGAGTTCAACAAGCACAGAGGCCATGACAGAGAATGAGGGAGGACCCAGCTTGGGGACACAGGCAGCTTGGCACTCACGGACACCTCTGGAGGACAGCAGCAGCCGGAGACAGTGTCCATCCTGAAGTACATTCCTGTAACTCAGGCTTTGGCCCTCACCATACATACTCCAAAAGATGACCAAATTTAGACAAAACAGAGGCACTTGCAGCATTTGGCCTCAGTGGAAGAAAAGCTCTGCTGACACCCAGGACAAAGCCAACTTCCACCTCAAGAAGTACTCATATTCCTCCCCTCAACCAGGACAAAATGGCCACCGGGGAAACTGGTTCCCATGGAAAATGTCTGCTGTGGTGACACGACTGCTGCACAATGGCTGATAAGAGCAGCTGGGAAACGTGCTTGGTTTGTAACTGCTTCAGCCTTCCCCATGCTAGGACTACATTCTCTTTGTTATCGTAGTCCTCTGCCTGCTGTGCCAGCTGAAGAGAAACACGCCTGGCTCCTCCCTTTGTGGTCTGTTCATAATTCATCCACAAGGACAAAGGTGGGATGAAAAGCTGTGCGCTCCCAACCTCACTGCCAGCTCCTCTCACTTCAAGGTAATCTAGTGAATTATGGGAGATTAAAAGTTTCCTTAACATTGTTGATATGAATCAGAGGAGATGAGGAAATGTAAACAGATAGGGAAAAGGCGCAGGGGAGAAAGCAAGAAAGTGCAAAAAGAGGAAAATAGGCCAGGAATAAATTTGCATCTTAACTTCTGCTGAATTTAGTCTGTTAGTAAGTAGACAAATCTTTTAAATCTGCTCATCTGAATGGAGAGTTTAATATCAGGCTACAGTTCCCGAGCAGAAGTTCATACAGGCTGTGCAAGGATAAAGACAGTGGGAATCCAGTGCAAAAGGAGCCGACAGCTCTCAGGCAGCAGCTGCTTCTGATTGTCCATCCTGAGGGGCAGTATGGCTGATAGCAGTGCAGGCTGCCATAGAATCATGGAATCATAGAATTGCTCAGGTTGGAAAAGACCTTCAAGATCACCAGGTCCAATGCTTTGACGCTGGGAAATATACAACTCTTAAGCCAAATCAGGGGCGTGTAAACTAGGATGAGATGTCTTGGAAAGACTCCTTCCTTCTGCCTGAGCTTGGCAGGTGAGAAACAAAGGGTTAATGATCTGGGTCCAGTAAATATATCAAAAATAAACACCTATGCATAAGACCAGTCCAATTACAATGATATTTCTTAAATCCTCTGAGCCATGACTTGCAAATTGTCTTGGCTGATTCCACTATGTCTTTGCTTTTCCAGTTTTTTCTTATGAATGTTTTCTTTCCTGGATGGCTATCCTCAAACCAGAACATGAAGCCATCCCTCCACAGAACCTTCTCCCAGCATTGACAAACCACCTGGGATTACTCAGATCTCCCTTCCAGATTAAGTCACCTGGAGCAACCCTGCAATAGATTGACAATTCCCTTTCAATTTAGATTTTAGTCTTTCACTCCTCCTTTCTCAACATCAGAAAGTTTCTGTCTTGATGCTGACATAACGGCAGCTACTGCAGAGGTTTGTTCTCACCAGGCATCACAGGATATTATTCAGGGGAACCCTTTCTTCCCTTTTCAGTCAAGGAAAAAGAAAAGGCAACTGTAGACTTTATGTAGCCTATTTTGACTGACTATTTTTGGATGAGATTGTTTGCAGCCTAGAAATGTCTTCCGTTGCTATTGTGCATGTCAAGAGTCTATAAGAATATCTCAAATGCAGATAAGTACAGAATATATACCCTGGGTTAGGTAAAATTAATCCCATATTTTCAGTCATGTTGATTTGTATTTTTAAGCCATTGTATGAAGCAAGGTCATCTGCTAAAGACACAAAGCAAGATTTTGCAGGCAGGTTCTCACTCTGCTCCATCTTTGCTCCAAGATAGTTTGACATAAGCCAACTTCAAAACAGAAACTGAGCAAACATTTTTACTGTAGTATTAATTTAGGATTAATAAGCTTTACTGATTGGAAAAGGAGGATGCAGCTCTGTGCTAAACACATGCCTAGGATTTGCTTTTTGGTGCTGGCTTACACTCATGCCCAGATGGAGGGTTAGTCTTCTTCAGACTAAAACAAAGATTATCTAGATTTACAAAATAGAAATATATTCAAACCACGGCCTTAGGTTTAGTGAAACTGGGCTAAATTATTTTCAAGGTTACAATCTTGCAACCTAAGTTCATTTCTTCATCTTTCTAACTTGTGATATCAACACAAATGAGGATGTTAGAACATTGAGAGTTTTATTGTGTTTTGTTGCTCTTGAAAGTAGAAATTAAAATGTTAATGAGATATTTAAAAGCTTTTGAAGATTTAGACTTTAGCATTTTTAATTTAATGCAGAAAGATTTCTTCACTGGGCAGTAGTTTGTGTTTATTCCCCTAAAACCTGTAAGTCAGTGTCAAATTTACACTCTTGGCTGGGTAAGGAACTGGCTGGAGGGCCGGGCCCAGAGAGTGGTGGTGAATGGAGTTAAATCCAGCTGGCAACCGGTCACGAGTGGTGTTCCCCAGGGGTCGGTGCTGGGGCCTGTCCTCTTTAATATCTTTATTGATGACCTGGATGAGGGCATTGAGTGCACCCTCAGTAAGTTTGCAGGTGACACCAAGCTGGCTGGAAGTGTTGATCTGCCTGAGGGTAGCAAGGCCCTCCAGAGGGATGTAGATAGGCTGGATAGCTGGGCTGAAGCCAATGGGATGGGATTCAACAAGACCAAATGCTGGGTCCTGCACTTTGGCCGCAATAACCCCAGGCAACGCTACAGGCTTGGGGCAGAGTGGCTGGAAGACTGTGTAGAGGAAATGGACCTGGGGGTGTTGATTGACGCCAGACTGAACATGAGCCAGCAGTGTGCCCAGGGGGCCAAGAAGGCCAATGGCATCCTGGCTTGTATCAGAAATAGTGTGGCCAGCAGGAACAGGGAAGTAATTATTCCCCTGTACTCAGCACTGGTGAGGCCACACCTCGAGTACTGTGTCCAGTTTTGGGCCCCTCACTGTAAGAAAGACATCGAGGCCCTGGAGCGTGTCCAGAGGAGGGCAACAAAGCTGGTGAGGAATCTGGAGCACAGACCTTATGGAGAGCGGCTGAAGGAGCTGGGATTGTTCAGTCTGGAGAAGAGGAGGCTCATGGGAGACCTTATTGATCTCTATAACTACGTGAAGGGAGGCTGTAGTGAGCTGGGGGTCAGCCTCTTCTCTCGTGTGACAGCGATAGGACTAGAGGGAATGGCTTCAAGCTGCGCCAGGGAAGGTTCAGGCTGGACGTTAGGAAATACTACTTGTCTGAAAGGGTGGTCAGGCACTGGAATGGGCTGCCCAGAGAGGTGGTGGAGTCACCAAGCCTGGTGGTGTTCAAAGAGCGTTTGGATGTTGTGTTGAGGGACGTGGTTTAGCAAGAACCATTGGTGAAGGGCGAATGGTTGGACTGGATGATCCTTTGAGTCTTTCCCAACCTTAGCGATTCCATGATTCTATGAAATATTTGCACGTTTATTCTCTAGAGGACAGTAGGCAATCATTACCATAACTTTAGAGTTAGGTACAGCAACAGAAATATTAAAACATATTATTTTTCATTGTTCCACTAAATAATGGAATTTTCAGGTAGCGTAGAGAAAACCACATAAAATACTCTTCTGTTTTTGCAATATTTGCAAGATTGCAAGATTGAAATAATAAATACCAATGGACAAAACCCACAGAAAAGTACCAGCTGGCATTATACCCATTAAATGTGGGAATATATGTATTAGGAGCATTGCACAATGTGTAATTATAATATAAACATTTTTTAGAGAGGATTCTTCTACAGCAATACTTTAAAACAGAAAAGTATTTTGGCATCAATAAAACGATCTAACTATGACATATGTCAGAAGAAATATATGTGCTCCAGTGAGCTACTAATGCAAGTTCCAATCACCATGGTCTCAGGAGAAACAATCTCATTTAAAAGTTGGCAGTCAATTTAGAATTGCGCTCTCTCTTTTCTAGTCTCCCCTAATTTAATATATAGCAATAAAAACATTTGGAAATAATTAGATGCCAAATAACCATTAATATTTTACCTTTTGACAAAGATCCAGCCATTGAATTCAAATATTTCAGTGCTTTTAATGAAACTAGTATAGTCTTCATATTTAAGTTCTTAGTCTCCAAAGAAATCGAGTAGTGCACTGTCTGTATGGCAAGTTGTGCAATGGAGATAGCATTCAGTTGCAAATAGATAGACATGGGAGCATCCCGTGTTAAAATTATGATTATGCAGTCACTGGTTTTTGGGGAATACTTGCATCTGAATATTAACTGCTTTATATTAACTGTTCAGAACCACTTAATTAGAAGTAGCTATATCCAGCAGAGGCAGCTCTATTGTAATGTATATGTGCCGATCCTCGTTTACAGCATTTCAACTATATTTTCACAATTATACCAATAAAATAAGAAAATTACATAAGATCAGCACACACTTCCAGATTGTAATCAGAAAATGCAATCTGAAAGTGCTGTTGTAATGCTTTTTTTTCTGTGACTTCTCTCACTCCAAAACCATGAAATTGGAATGGCGTGTCACAGAATCACAGATCACAGAATGGCTAGGGCTGGAAGGGACCTCAAGGATCATGAAGCTCCAACCCCCCCACCGCAGGCAGGGCCACCAACCTCCATATTTCATACCAGCCCAGGCTGCCCAGGGCCCCATCCAACCTGGCCTTGAACACCTCCAGGGATGGACAGGGCACCCACAGCCTCTCGGGGCAGCTGTTCCAGCACCTCACCACTCTCATAGGAAAGAACTTCCCCCTGACATCCAACCTACATCTTCCCTCCTTCAACTTCAAACCATTTCCCCTTGTCCTGCTGTTATCCACCCTTTCAAAGTGTTGACTCCCCTCCTGTTTGGAGGCTCCCTTTAGGTCCTGGAAGGCTGCAATGAGGTCACCCCACAGCCTTCTCTTCTCCAGGCTGAACAAGCCCAGCTCCCTCAGCCTGTCTTCATATGGGAGGTGCTGCAGCCCTCCAAGCATCTTTGTGGCCTCCTCTGGACCCTCTCCAACAGCTCCCTTGTACTGGGGGCTCCAGATCTGGATGCAGTACTGCAGATGGGGCCTCATTTACCTACACATGGAACTCATAGAAAGTAATATTGCAAATACCTGTATATGTTGATGAGTGAGTTACAGTCTTCTTCAGACACTTCATCCTGGAAAGATTTCAGTTTCCTTGAAAGTGTTTCAGCTTTTCTTTTTAAAATGAGTGCTAGCATCCTATCCTAGGGGGTGAGTTAATGTTTGGCCAACCTCTATGTGACCTGCAGTAGCCATACAGACAACACACTATCTGTTCCCCAATATGACGGGCCACATCTAAGAGAATATAAATACATAAATATTCTAAGAGAATTATAGAAGAAATCAGAGGTTGGACAATGGAGTTTGCCTTTTTTAAGTAGAGTTTGATCAACAGATAAAAGGAGCTACTCAACTACGTCTTGAAGATATCAAGATATTGGATTTGGTAACCATGGAACTACTTTCTGGTCTCAAGTCTCAAGAAGAACTATTTGCTACAACACAGGAACGACCTAAAATGTGGCTTACTGATGAATATCAGGTACTTCTTCTCCCTAGTGATTATTAATGTATTAGAAGCTAATGAAGCATTTGTGACCTGTGATTTGTGATTTTTTGCCCAGGGAGGCTGTGGATTCTCCTTCTCTGGAGATATTCAAGACTCGCCTGGATGTCTACCTGTGCAGCCTACTGTAGGAAGCCTGCTTTGCAGGGGGGCTGGATTTGATGACCTCTGGAGGTCCCTTCCAGCCCCTGCAATTCTATGAGTCCGTGATCTCCTATTTTACTAATTTAACTTCCTATTATACTCAGTAATTCATTTCTTTGGGAATTAAGGAGCCCGAATAGATTTCAGGAGCATAAGTTCATGATGAGTTCAAGAGAAGGGTAAAGGTGGCACTGAGAGATGCAATTAATGGGCATGGTGGGGATGGAGATGGGATGACAGTTGGACTAGATGATCTTAGTGGTCTTTTCCAACCCTAATTCTATAATTCTCTGGTCACAGGTAATGGAGGGAAAGGACAAATTAAGAATATGAAGAGGATGATCATGTAGACAAGAGCAATACTGTCAGCAGTAAGAGATTTAACCTACTTTAGAGAGTTGTAGGCCATGAAAGACCACTAGCTTGACCTCCACCACATGACAGACCATTAACATAGTGACGGTAATAACCCCAGTAAAACATACTGTACTTCACTACAACATATGTTTGTCTATCACATAAATTCTAGAAGGGCATCCATTGTTGACTTAAAGGCATGAATAAATAGTAAATTCATCAACTTTACTGGTAGCTTGTTCCAGTAATTAGTCATGCCAAGGTTAGAAAATGTGCATTGCATTTCTAATTGGAATTTGTGAGATTAAAGAGCCATTTTATATCTGGTGTTTCCTCCCAGCAAAGGTTTATGTATTCTGCAATGAAGCCAATGTTTAAGCTCTGTCTATATGGCACTCTGGCATCATCCCAGCTCTTTATCAGACTGAGACTGAGACATATGTCGTTCCCCTTCCACCATCCACTGACTTTTCTGTAAACAAAATCAGGCTTACAAGCTGTGTGGAAACCACCAATCCCTGGGTCTGGACTACTAGAAAATCCAAGCTCTGTGGCATCATTTTCTCCCAGCAGGTAAACTAGATGCGGTCACAATCTTTTTTATTCCTTGGATAAATGTGTTTCACCATAAGACATTAATTTTTGGCCTGAAAAAAATGCTGTGACTTTTTGCAGTATGTTGTCTTAGATCTCAATTACTTTAAAATACATTTTATATTTGTATTTTATGTTATATTCCATTACCAGTCTCACCAATACCATGGCCCTGGTGAAAGCCATCTTCTTGCTCTTACTTTAGTAACACATTCAAAATTTATTCTCTTTTTTTTTTTTCTTCTCACCCCATAACTAAGTACAATGAGAGGTCAGATTCAGTTACTTATGTCGTATTACCTTACATACTTTTCAGTCATTATTCCCCCTAGAATGCAGTTCCTTCTCTCTTTGTGTAGCAGTTATTCAATATCATAATACATCCTGGTTAATACTGTAGTCCTAAGGATATCTAGCATGGAACAGTATCCATAAATTGTACCTTTTTCATGGTCCTGAAAAATAGTTTCCAGAAGGAATTCAGATCATTTTTGACTTTATTTTGGTATAATAATAGAAAATAATCAAGGGGGATGGGGGATGAGGGCGGGGGGGGAGGAAGTACTTGTTCCAAAAAAACCCTTAATATTTTTGTCTGTCTTTCTTTATTCTTTATCCAATCTCAGCAGTATCTAAAAAAAAAAAAAGAGAGAACTGAATTACCCTACACCCCAAAGGACACACAGAGCAGAGTGGATGAGCACAGTGGTTCCCCTTCCTGCCTACATTCTAAGAGATGAATATTGAAAGTTCTGTGTCCTGAGTTTAAATACCCAGTGTTTTTGAGATGCCCCTTGTGTGCATTCTGCAGACAGACATTTGTAATGGCTGTGAGATGCACAGGAATATCTCCAACAAACCAGTGATCAGCAGCTGCATTGAGGCTCTAGTAATGTGTGTGTGTGTAGTCAGGTCTTTCAGATAGACAGCTGAAATGCACGTATTGTTATGCACATAATGTGCGGGCTGTGGTTTACTAGTAATGGGTGAACTTCACACACACCTTAGATATTAGAGTGGATAAGCACTTGTTAAGGTCTTGTCTGCGTACTGTTTAAAAACTATACTGATCTACTTCTGCTACCAGTTTTAAAAGCAAATCTTAATCCAATCCTTCAGTAGGACTAAAAGTAGGAAATGAATGAATGAATGATAAGGACAGAGTCAGTATTTGTTTTTTTCTTACTACTCTCTCCTTCGCAGGATGAACTACGGATCACCTACTAAAGATACTGAGTGGCAGATTCAAATTGAAAGATGAAACATTTTTTTCTAACCAAATACAATTAGCTATGGGGAGCTTAACCAATGAATGTTGCAAATACCACAAGTTGTACACAAGTTCATATGAAAACGGGACAAGCCTGTTTTATATTGAAGATATGAGCTACACAGAGACCATACACCATTAACTGAACCCAAAAATTAGAATGCGATGCAGTTCAATAGAGCACTCAAATGCATGCTTAGCTTGATTTCCTTGAACGTTAAGTTTATGCTTAATTGTTTTTTGCAATTGGAAAGAAAACAATTATCTGCATATATCTCCCAGTTAACTAGAGTCTGTGTTTATACAACACAGCAAACTACAATCCTCCGTACTGAAAGGACTGTATTGAGAAAGTACATCTCAAGTGCAGGGAACCACAGATGTTGAGAATGCTGAGTTAGAGCTTCCATGGGACAGATTGAAGGAGGAAGCCATTTAAATGAGATCAGCTAGTTTTATTAACATCAGCTGTAAGTATTCACATATGCCTGTTTAGGACAGTTTATATCTGTGTTCAGACTACGTTACAAACTCAGAGTCCTGTTGGACTAAAAATCTGAACCTTTAAAGACACACTGAGGTTATACATCATGTACCAATACCCCCTTTGGGAACCTCTAGCACATGAACTTGCATTGCATTCGGTTGTAATGTGGCACTGATCTTACCAAGATGAAAATCAGACACTTAAAGGTTCTTTCTCACCAAGGGGAGCAGCTCTTTTGTCCAGGCTGAACTGTCATTTTGCCACTAAACATTTGGAAAAAATAAGGAAGTAGATTCAACCATATGCAGTGGGAGTTAGAGCTGTGTATCAGCTGTAACAGCCCATCAGTTATCATTAGGGAATTACATGGTCCAGGGCTGAAGGAATCTCAGCAGATGCAGATTCTTGCTGCAAATTGCTCTTGCTTTCTGTTTCCTCATGCTTTAATGTCTAGCTTCAGGTCCTTCAAGATGTTCTGATAAAACCCCTTAGCCTTCACATCGGTTATCAGAGCACTCGTGCTTAGTACCCTATCACAGATATGCCACAGGAACTCAGATCTCATAACTGACCCTTGGAGACTGTGTGAATGCCATAGAGTAACTCAATCAGCAATGAAATGTTCAGGCAACTGAACTGATCTCTTGGGGTTGTGTCAGCTTGAAATTAGCAAACCCCAAATACAAAGGTCTGCATGGATTTGATCAGGGAATTATGCATAAAAATATCAAAATATTTTTCAAAAATGGATGTGACTTCTGGAAAACTCATGCCTTCATGAGGCATGCAGTGAAGATGGGTGATACGCTTCAAGGCATCTCATGGCAGATGCCCATGTGCACACAGCTGACCCCGAGGCATTTCTCTTGGGGAGAGTTGAATAGTCATTTTTGCACTGTAAACTTCTTTTGCTTGAGGTGTTGCCTTGAAATGGGTGTCTAGTGTCAGGTCAGGCCCTGTGGTGTCCAGCTGCCTTTTCAGAACACTGGCATTCTGCAGGTCCCGTGAAAGTCTCTGGTAGCCCCTGTTCCTGATTCTGTGATATGTCACCTCTAAAGACAGCCTAGGATGCAAGAAGCACCTACAGAAGGATGTGTGATATGTCACGGGGTTCACAGGAAACTCTTGCCTAAATATACCACCTGAGTTGTTCCAAAGTATGCAGGGAATCTGTCCGGGGACACCACACCATTCTGCTAGGCAGGAATCTCCTGGAAATACCAAATGGCACAAGAAACATCTGTGAAGGCAACTGAGTCAAGCTCTAGGACTCTGAAGTTGATTCCCACCCTAAATCATAGAATCATAGAATGGCCTGAGTTGAAACGGACCACAATGCCCATCCAGTTTCAACCCCCTGCTATGTGCAGGGTCACCAACCAGCAGACCAGGCTGCCCAGAGCCACATCCAGCCTGGCCTTGAATGCCTGCAGGGATGGGGCATCCACAGCCTCCTTGGGCAATCTGTTCCAGTGTGTCACCACTGTCACAATGACAGTTTTATCTACATTACTACTTTGATAATGTTCACAAATGTATCAGCATGCTTTAAGCTAACATTTAGACCCTAGTTAATAAAAAAACAGCTTTTTAATTATGAGCTTTCCTTATTTCCTCTGTGTGAATGTTAATATGAATTTGTAAATCATTCATTTTTATCAGTGTTACGCCAATACCAAGGCTTTTAAAAGGCTTTATGCCCAAATAGTTTAGGCATATAGAGCAGTGTATCCTGCGATAAGATTCACATAGAAAACAATTCCATTATGAATTGTTTTCTGCAAGATTTTCAAGCCTGCAGGCTGCACTTAAAGATAAAACAGGATCTTGGAACTGAGTAGTATCTAATCTGAAGTACTCTTTTATGCTGTCCTAATAGTGTTGTTTTAAAAGATTTCTCATTTTTATAGGATCTTTTTGGACAAATCCTTACAAGTGCTTGAGCATTTTTTTCTTAAATTACACAACAATGAAAAGAAAGGCTTAATTCAAAAGTCATTTTCTGATGGAAAACTACCTACAGATTTTCACTGATTTGAACAAAAGAAGAGTTTTGATACAATTCTCATTCATTCAACATCTTACTACTGTTCATTGGCATGATTTGCTCTTTAGAAAAACTAAACATTGCATATTTTACACAGAAGAGAATATGATAGTACGTGGCTCCACCCAACCATCAAAGTCTTGATGATCATTTGTACAAAGCATGGGTTTCACAATATGGTGTAGTTGTGGTTATTAAAAACCTTCTGAACATAACTGAGTGATCTAATTCTGAACAAACTGTACAACACTTGCTAAACAATATACTATCCAAACGGTGAGTTCTCTGGGCAGTCTTAAAAACTGACAGGTGACTAGTCTGAATTGGAGGAATTAAAAACATACATTTTGATTAATTATCTGCTGCGCATAATACTTCTATTCAGCTGATGCGGCCTTAGTGCTTCACAAGTTAATTTGCTTAGAGCTAATTTGAGTGTACATATGTACATAGCACTACATATTGTATTGACTTCTGACTGGGGGCAATTAACTCTTAATGTGTAGCCTTCCAGATTACATGTGGAGTAATTCCAGGAAGAATGAAATCATGACATTTTGTTTTTCTGGATCTTTCTGTGTCAAATCACTTCTAAGTTTCCATTTTCCACAATAATCATAGAATCACAGAATCATAGAATGGCCTGGGTTGAAAAGGACCACAATGCTCATCCAGTTCCAACCCCCTGCTATGTGCAGGGTCACCAACCAGCAGACCAGGCTGCCCAGAGCCACATCCAGCTAGGAAGTTACTTCACACGTATAACTGCTTCCTGCAGAGAAAGGGCTTTCATTAGACCAGTGACTGTGGGGTACTTTCTGAAGTACAGGTTTCCAACCCTGTAATCTGCTCATCTGCCCAGATGCCACAGGCCAGTACTGAGTCCACTCAACAGAACACACTAAAATAGCCACTGGATGTTATCCGACATTGGAAATCCTTACCTTCTCCGGGAGATAGTATATGTCTGATGCACAAGTAGCAATGAAAGGAAAATAAAGGAAACATTACTGGACAGCATCTTCATCCTGCAGCAAACTGCTCTCTGCAGCAAATATGCATGATGGTACTTTTTCTCTTCTTGCAGACTACTGATAATGCAGCAGTGATGAGGAAATGCCAATTAGCATTTCTACTGATAGCACTATCCACGTGAATAGATCTTCACTGCCTTTGTGAAAGAATATATATACATATCATTGTTTATATCCACTTTCAGATCAAGATGATTTTGCAGAAGTGAAATACAGTGGACTTTTTCTTTACTTTGAAAAGAAGTAACTCCAGGAATAGAGTAAACTATGGCAAATCAATTAAGTCTTTTATAGGAAAAAATTGTACACAGACCTTCCAGAATATGCTGAAGTTCTTTTTTAGAGAGCACTTTAAGCTTTACATCATTCCTGCTTAAAGATAAAGGGGCCTTATCAGGAGCCGTGAGTATACCCAGAAGGTAAATATATGCCTAAACACTTTGCTGAGTAGCCTGACATTAAAACTTCAACTTACAGAGAAACTTGATGGTTTTAGAGAAGGTAGACATGGAGAGAAGGTTTGTTCTGCTTTCTCTTGGGTATTTCTTTTGACTTCCTATTTCTCTGGTGTAGCAGTCAGCAAGAGGGCCGTTAACCCTCTGCTCCACGTAGCTGCATGGTAGTATGCAGTATTCCCCTGCCTTTGGTAAGATGTATCTCAGCCACCATTCTGACAGTCTTTGACTCATCTTCTTCCTACCCCTGTGTAACCCAGCAGCTGGGCTGTACCAGCAGAGCGAGGCTATGCAATAAGTGCTAATGCGTTTCTGGAGATTGCCATCAGTTTAGAAGTGAGGGACAGAGAAGCCTCAGGATTATAAGGATGTGACCAACGGCATCAATGCAAAAAACCTGGCAAGACAGGGGTTAAAATAATAAATAAGATATGGTATAAGCTATACGCAAGAGAGGGAAATGCATACATTTGAAAGGTGTAGACACCAAGTGTCACACAGTTTTCACTAGTGTATCATTATGAGTACAGATTTAATATTGAGAAAGGCTGAGGTGAAGCATCCATGCAGATATCAGTGTTGGCTGCATGTCCTCAGGATCGCTCTCCTGGGAGAGAAGCATTGCATGTTCTATATGGGACATTTCTATGAAACTCAGATGACAGTGACAGCAGAACGATTTTCTTTCTTGCTGTCTTGGGAAGGCTGGAAGATGTCCCGACAGATACAGTGGCAATTTTCAAAAACCTTTTTGCCTCCTTGCCATTTCAGTTACTACCATCCTTGTAGGCATTCATCTTCTGTCTTCTCTTCCCAACCACAGCTGAACTGTACCTACCCTCTTTATTTTAAGAACAGAATAAAAATATGACTTACATGTCGAACAGCTCTCTCCAGAATCTCCTTTGGCTGCTTTTCTTCTGCCTTGTGTGCATCAGAAGTAAAACAGAAGTTTCAGAAAAGCCCCACATGAGCCTTGTTGTGCCCATAACGGACCCAGCCAGTTTTTGCCAAGGAGTTTGAAGGAGACCCAATGAAGCTGTCATAGCTCTTTTGATGTCCCATCCACAGGTGCACCAGCCAGTTACAAGCACTGGCAATCGGCCTTCCAGCTGACTGGTGGCAGAAGATTTTTCCTCATAGTTGAGAAAGGAGGAGAGGTTTTAGGAATATTGCTAATGGTGCCTATAACAGCAGCACATGGCCACTGTCATAGTTTGTGTGCAACAGGGCTGACAAATTAAAATCCAAAACACAACCCAAATGGAATCACAGCAAGTCTCTCTCAGAAGAGTTAAAACAAATCTTCCAGGATGGAGGTATAAGGCCTCAGTTGGTGTAAATCAGCTCTGACACTGTATTTTTGATCCCCTCAAAGATCTTCTCTCATCCCAATCTTCCTCTGAGGTCTCTGAAGAAGAGACAATAAAAGCAGTGCTTACCTCTAGGCCATTGACCAAGAAGTGTCCTTTCCTCATCACAGTGATTCACTGGGGGCGGTGGCCCTAAGTAGCAGCAAGAGGAACTCCCTTTGCAAAAACATTTAACGTAGTTAGCATCCCCCTGTGGCCCAGAAAAACCAATCAGAGATGATCCCTTCCCTTTCTCTGTTATCCTCACAGAACAACTTTGGAGAGAACCCTCTCTAACTTGCTGGGCTCACCAGAGGGTCAAGACAGTGATATGGGGAGCTGTGGATGAAAGGAAATGGTCCACAGATCTCAGCAAAAAGGATTTAAGCTTCTTATGGCCAATGAATGTTACAGGACAGGATGTGGTGTTTGGCACCCTCCCACTGATTGCAGTTTGCTGAACGTGGCCAGACTGCTCTGCCTCTGGCTCAAGCATTGCTTCTAACCTGGGTTTCTATTTTATTAACCTTCTCCTTTATCTAATGACAGTCTGTCGTGTTCTGGGATGCCAGAACAATGTTTACCTGATAAGATGTCACCTGGGAAAACAAGCAGTTATAATGGATAAAAGCATACAGAATTGGCCAGCTTCAGCAAAGCAGCAGCTCTGTGGACCGGCCTTAATTAATGAGTGCTGTACATTCAGTGTGTTTGTATTGCCACATGTCATTATTTATGACAGTGTGAGGATGCCTGCAAAGAAGAAGGGGTTTACTCTTGGTAGCACTGAGGAGTAATTATTCATTGGGCAAATTCTTTCCCTGCCCCTCAGCCACCACTGTGCTTCTCTTGCTTCTGACACACAGACTTACCTGACCAAGAAAAAAGCTTTTTGAGAGGGCAGTTTGAAAAACAGGTGGGAAACGCAATGAAAAGGACATCTGCTTCAATTTAGCTGTGCTGCATTCCAGTGGCTAGGCTGAGTTTCGATTCCCAACTCACGCATAAACCTGCCTCATCTATTCTTTTGAGTCAGAGTGCCATGGATTTTGATGCAGACCATTCTCTGCCCTGGGAGAGTAACCATAAGAAATCAAAGAGTGGTTTACTTAGTGAGGATACAACCCTTATCACTGTGAGAGTCAAAGAGCTTTCTATCAATTCCAGTGTGAAAACATCTGATGTTCTTCTGACCTCCTTCTCATCCTGCAGGTTCACAGGAATTCACAGCAATAAGGCCATGGTTTCTAAGCTCTGCTGTGTCGTAATTCACATGAACCTCCTATCTGTTTTTTGTGTTAGATATGTCTTCTGACTATGGATCTCAGAAGAAAATAAACTTCATCCCTTTCATCACACCTATAATCACAATTTCTGGCTCCAAAGCTCTAACTTCAAAAGCTGAACTTTTTACCATTTCAGCAAACATCCCTCTGTAGTAACCCACTCTCTGTGTTGAAAAGCAAGGCACTTCTCAGACAATCCAAAGCCCTGGACATGAGCAAGTGCTTGTATACAATGAATGCTGCATAGGACTGGTGAGCGCAGTGCAAAAGTTGTCCCTCAGCAGCCTATAACGTACCACTAGTCATCCGTCAGGCCCTGTTAAGTAGTCTGCATTTGTGATTTGTGAAACCTCAACAAAACCCTCAGTGTTCCATTTCCAATTAAAAGTTTTTGTATTGTGCTGTGAGAAATACTGAGGGTGACAAAAGAGTCTGAGCGCTACTGGGATCTGCCGAGATCAGGAGCTCACATGTCACTTAACTCAGTGTTCTTTCCCCTCTAAATTCTACATCCTTTCTGTTGTCTCTGGGATGACCTCATTTGTTGGTTGCATAAGATTGTAGGATTACTTTGTTTTTTAAAAGAAACAAAACATTAACCCAGAAATGGGTGGGAATTAGGAATACAGGACAACTGAATTTCACGTCAGTTTCTTTATCCTTCTTCTACTCTATTCTCTTTGTATTCTAGCTATGTTTACTATGTCCATCCTGCAATAAACATCTTTATTTATGTACGTCCCCAATGTTCAGCAGACTATGCAGACATAGATATGACATCTCTAATTAAGTATAGACAGATAACAGCACAGCGCCCTATCAGTCAGCAGTCTTTCAGATGGACCAAATGGTGTTTGCTCTAACCCAAGAGTACAGCTCCCTTGGAGGCACATTGATTAGATTTTACAGCTCATTACTTAAAATTAAAAGAAATATAATGTTTGAGTAATCTCTTTGTGGCTTAATTTCTCAACATAATTAATTGTTCTTCCCCAAGAAGGGTAGGCCCACATGTTCTCTTCATTGTTATTAAACTATTTATTGAGGGAGTTTGCATGGGGAGCTCAGCTAATTGCAAACAGCTGAATACTAATGTGACTTTGATAGAAATAAGGCTTAGTGACAGAGTGCTGGCATTTTTTAACTGGAACTAAACTCTATCATCCCTTTTTAATTCAGAGGATAAATTAAATGTCAATCTGAATGCCTGCATCTGTTACGGCAGCCTATATTCAATAGGGGTAGCTAAGAAAAGCAGTCAGAAGAGAACACTGCACTTCTCCAGACTTGAGACAGACTTTCTATCTCTCTAATTATTTATAAATGTTTGGTGTGGTTAAGATACAGAATTTAGCCTAATACTGTCCGGTGAGGTGGATCTCCCTGCCTACGGCCTCGCAGTACCGGCACCACATATATTTTCTATAGAGGCAGAAATGGGCTCTTCTGTGTAGAAATGATGACAATTCCCATCACCCAACAGAAGTGCTGGTAAAGGGGAATGCTGAGAGCAGCAGCCCTGCCATCAGCACCATGCCTGCCTGCATGTCCACCTGCCTCTGAGCAGAACCTGACGGTAAAATGTTTCCTTAAACGATCCTGATTTCAATTTTCAAATCCTACTAAGTGTGAAATAGGGTTAGGTTTGCAACCAAGGAGCTGACAGGCTGTTAACTTCTTCATATTCAGAAGTACACAGGGGTGCAAATGCAGGTTTAATAGACAGGTTCTGCTATGCTGTCCCAGGCAGCTTGAGCACCGGGTTAGCCATAAAAACAAGAATTACATTTCAGCGCTCTGAGTTGCCTATTAAGAAAGGCTGAAAAACAGAATAGCAGTCTGAAGACCTTACACGGAACTTTTCCCTGTAGCATTTGCATAGCCTGGCCAGAGGAAAATCTCTCTGGGTGGAAACTTAGCACTGCTACTGGACAGTTGCAATATATGTTAACGCCTTAAATATGAATGCAATACCTTAATACTCCTAAACAGAACCCACGTTTCTATAATGAGTGGGAAAATATCAATCACATTCTCATTTCTGTCTTAAAAATTAATAAATAAATAAATCAGGAAGAGTCCTTCATGAAATGTAAGGAATCAGGGATGAGACTCTAATCAAACACAGAGCAGTGCTAAGTCAGACAGAGGATGACTGTACCTCCCTTTGCTCCTCATCACACTGAAATGCCCTCAAGTGGCACCAGGGGAAGTTTAAGTTGGATATCAGGAAACACTTCTATACAGAAAGGGCTGTTAAGCACTGGAATGGGCTGCCCACGGAGGTGGTTGAGTCACCACCCCTGGATGTGTTTAACAACCGTTTGGATGTGGTGCTCAGGGCCATGACTGAGCAGAGGGCTGTTAGAGTTAGGGCAGGATGGTTGGGTTGGGGTTGGACTTGGTGATCTTTAAGGTCTTTTCCTGAGCTATTCTATGATTCCATGAAGCTCAGTCAGCACAGATGGGATGGGGTCACATAAAGCCAAGGGTATGCAGCTCCATAAGAGAAGGCAACCTCAGCATGCAACTGTATGTCTGTTAGCAAGGCCTCAAGGCAGCAGAACACTTCAACAAACATCTTGCACTCTGCTGAGCAGCAACAGCATTGAGCACTCTCTTATAATTGAGCACATTTCTGCATGGCTTTGCTCCAATAGGACCTCCTCCCAACCTTCATTATAAAGTGGTGTTTCAGAGGTAACACTCAAAACAGGGGGTTATGAGAAAAGCTTTTTAAGTGCTTGAAAAGGCAGAGTGGGAACAAAAACATGAATGTGCACTCGGTTTTATTTCTGGTTGTTCCGCCCTTGGTTTCAGCCCCGTGTCTGGAGAGCTGTCAGGCACTGTGCTGCACAGCTCCAGCCTCAGCCCAGGGATTTCTTACTTATTTCTGCTCTGTGATGTGAGAGCAAAAGTGACAGCCACAGTCCCTTCCTTCACAGCTGAGTAAGCATGCTCATAACTTATGAAATAAGAAAATGTTACTTTTTATATGCTTGCAAGATTTTTTCTTTGCTGTTCATTTCCATTACGAACATCTCAAGAATCAGAACTGTCTGGCAAGGATTTTCCTCTGTAAAATAACTTAGAATCATAGTCTGTCCAGGAACAGAGCTCAGTTTTTGTACAAATGTGAGGGAGGAGGCCCATTCTGATCATAAAGGCATTGAGACACAAGTCTGGAAGAAGACTGACAACCAAGGTTGTTTCCAAAATAAGTAAATGATTGAAATTAGTGGCCCAGAAGAGGGCCACTAGGATGATGAGAGGGCTGGAGCACCTATCCTATGAGGAAAGGTTGAGGGAACTGGGCTTGTTTAGCTTGGAGAAGAGAAGGCTGCTGGGAGACCTCATTGTGGCCTTCCAGTACTTGAAGGGAGCATATAAACAGGAGGGGGAATGGCTGTTTATGAGGGTGGACAGTGATAGGATAAGGGGAATGGTTTTAAACTGAGACAGGGGAGATTTAGGCTATGATACTAGGAGGAAGTTTTTCACCCAGAGGGGTGAAACCATCCCTGGAGGCATTCAAGGCCGGGCTGGATGTGGCTCTGGGCAGCCTGGTCTGCTGGTTGGCGACCCTGCACATAGCAGGCGGTTCGAACTCAATGAGCATTGTGGTCCTTTTCAACCCAGGCCATTCTGTGATTCTATGATTATATGATTCTACGATTTAATCTATAATTCTATGAAATTCTTAATGAATGCCTTCAGATTTAGCATGAGGGAAGGTGTTTTTATGTCTGGCGAAAAGGAGACTGAGGGGGAACCTGATGGCAACCTCCAGATACCTGAAAGGAAGTTGCAGCAAGGAGTCTGTTTGCTCTCGGGTGGCAAGTGGTAGGACACAAGGAAAGGGGTTCCAGCTGTGCCAGAGGAGGTTCAAATTGGGCATTAGGAGAAATTTCTTAACAGAGAGGGTGGACAGGAGCAGGAACAGGATGCCCAGGGAAGTGGTGGCATTACCATACCTGTAGACATTTAGGAGACATGTGGACATAGCGTGAAGGAATGTGGCTTAGGGATGAGACTCAGTTTGAATGGAAGGCATTGTTCAACCTAGATGATTCCATGATTCCAAGAACTTGCAGTTATTTGTGCTATTCATGTTTTGTCCATTTTCAAGATGATGTCTATCAAATGTGGTTATGCCACAAACCTTATGAACCGTGACAGTGCTTCTCACAGCCACATGGTGGTCCCCTGCCCACGAGGACAAGGGGGAGAAGCTTGTTTTCCTTGGAACTTTTGGCATAAGTTTCAAATTTCCATGTAGTCACTAAATTCTAACAAAAAGCAAAGAAAACTTCCTCCTATGCCCCAAAATGGTTGAATTCAAGCTGCAGAGGAGTGACATGACCTGCATTTGGAGCACCAGGAAAAGACTAGAAATGCAATTCACAGTGTGAAAAGGCATACCTCTCCATAATCAAATGGATATACATCAAATGTATTATTTAAAATCTTCTTATATATATGTATACATAAACTACACTGATATAGTAACAATAGCATTACTTTTTCAAAATGAGAGCACAAGAAAACTACACAAATGACCTAAGCTCATATATGCAAATATTAAAAACATTGTATATTCACATTGATTGCCTCCTTTTCCAAGTCCACCATACAAAGTTATAGCTTTATTAACTTGTGTATTTGTACGTGTATTTGCATACAAAAAAAAAAATCATTTTAATTAAAAATCCTCCACAACACTAACACAAATCACCTCCAATTCAAGCAGAATATTCTAGCAGAAGTGATGTTTCCATGATAAACTACAGACTGACCCAACAAGATTTACAGTGGCCACGTTGTTGCTCCATTACTGTGAACCACCCAACTTGTGTATGTGAAAAGGTGATTTATCCAAGGCAGCCTGGCCTCTCTGCTCCAAAGGTAACATCCATCTAAATGTGTGGATATGGATTTTGAAGCACTGCAGACCCTGGGTAGCTTTAAACAAGTGACAGTTCTTGCACACAGCTTAACCAAAAGAAGATGTCCCTTTTCTTGCCATGTTGAATTGACAATGGATGTGTCCAAAGACTCAAAGGGCAGCTCAGCAGCTGGATGACTATGAGCAGTCACAGGACGGGCTTGCAGAGCACTCTCAGCTGTGATTTGAGTTCAGCCAAGTGACCAGAAGGAGTGGGATGACCGCTGAAATTTGAGAGAATGGCTGTCCACTGCAGAAAGCCACCTGCAAAACTTACAGCAATGAGATTCATCTGATTGGAGTGAAGGATTTAATGGATTTGGAACCTGCACTACCCCAGGGTCAAACCAGAAGTGTCCCGAGGAGAAGCTTGAGCTGTCACAGGGAAAGGAGACTTTGATCTCCCAAGCTGTATCAATCTTCAATCAGCACTGAATTAACAAGAACAATTCAGGAGAGGGAAGGTGTTGGGGCTCTTATCACAGCCAGTCCTCCACGACCTTCACAAATAAACATAGGCAGAAAAAACAGCCGTGTAAGAAAGGCTGCACGAGGAATAGCAGTGCAATAACCAGACTAAGAGGGCAGCACAGATCTCCATACCCTGAAGGAAGGGAATCCATGCTGAAATAAGCAGAGGACACACAACGGAGGAGATGGCAGCTGAGGATCTCGACAGCTCTTAAGAGTAAATGCTATTCTCTGTTAAAAAATACTGCTTGTTTCTTTGGAGCACTGCCTGCTTCTTCTGCTCACTCAGCACCACACCTCCCTGGATATGCTGCAGGCCGCAGTTAGCACTGAGTATCTGACAGCAGCAGTTAGTTAAAGTGGGTATCTGACAGCAGCAGTTACACCGGGTATCTGACAAGTGGGGCCATCACAGCAGAGGGTGAGCAGGAAACCTCAAACCAGCCCCTCCTGGAGAAGCGCTCCTGTGTCTCTGCAGGAGGCAGTGGCAGCGATGCAGGTCCTGGCATGAGCACACAGGACTTCCCTGGTTCTCATTCCTGCTGCAGAGGTTCAGTTCACAAACACTGTTCCTGTGTATGCGAGGACAAATAATTGTCATGGATAGAACCCCCTTCATCTGAATGTTTCCCCCCATCTCTTCTATGTAAATAACACAAGCATGTGAGATTTTAGCAACTTTCCCCCCCACTTCCCATGGCAAAGGCTATTCTGGAGTTTGAGAACAGCTATCCTGCATACTTAGGACTACCTTAAAAGTTATTGCTTACCATAATTTTATTTCTCTGCTTCCTGGGTTGGCCTCTCACACTGCAGCACCCAGAGCAAGGTGCCTCCATCTCTCACAGCTGACTCACCTGGGAATGTAGGAACATCTGGGAGCAGGATGAATGTCCCAGCACAACGAGCATAACATCACCATTCGTGCTCTCATCCTTGGGTCCCACAGTGCCCTGTGAGCCCCCTGAGAGCTGAGAGTCATCAGGACGGGATGCCCATGAGCACCCTGAGCCTCTGCAGCATGATGTGGCTCAACTCTTTGAAAGGGTAGATAATAGCAGGACAAGGGGAAATAGTTTTAAAATGAAGGAGGGAAGATTTAGATTGGATATCAGGGGGAAGCTTTTTACTATGAGCTGCTGGAACAGCTGCCCAGAGAGGCTGTGGATGCCCCATCCATCCCTGGAGGTGTTCAAGGCCAGGTTGGATGGGGCCCTGGGCAGCCTGGACTGGTATGAAATGTGGAGGTTGGTGGCCCTGCCTGTGGGGGGGGGGAGGGTGGAGCTTCATCATCCTTGAGATCCCTTCCAACCCCGGGGCATTCTGTGATTCTGTGATTCAACAGGAGTCATCATGCACTGAGGGTCTGAAAGCAAAAGGTACCCGTGTGAACAGGATTTGCACTAAACACAGCCATTGGACGTGGTTAAAATTATGTTTGAAAGAAAACTGTGATTCCCCTTCCTTGTAAATTGGTTTAAAATGTGCTGTTAATGATTTCAATGATATTAATAAGTGATGCTTAGGGCGTCTGAGAGAGAATTACAATGTGTGCTCTTACACTAGCGTATACTTCTAATCTCTTCCAGAGCAGTACACATGAAAGCAAAGGTAAGCCACTCATTTGCTTAGGGCTTCAGTTACTTGGTAATATTGTTTGATGAGATGACAAACACTGAAGAGTCCAAATATTATCGTCCTCAGACTCTTACATATCATCCATTGGACTCCCAGGTAAACTATAAGATTACAGCACTTACAGCCAAAGTGTTGTTTTGATTCACTTTCTGGATTTTAGCATTTATTATTCACTTTCTTGCTTTGTTTTTGCGTTTCCAGAGGGAATATTTTTGAGAGTAGCAAGAAGAGTTTTAATGCTCAGTGTAATGATATTCTTTGGAAACAGCATTTTCTCATTAAGCCCCCACCCATCCCCACTCTGACTCTACTTAAACATGGAAGAGGAGAGGGAGAGATTCTCCCATTTCTCACAGCAACAGCTCTTCCACTCCAGTGAGCAGTACCCAAAGCTGAACCACAGCTGTTCCTCTGCTGCACGCTGTGACCAAGGATTGATGCCACAGCTTTCTGTTGGTGCAACAGCAATACTGCAGATCTGTTTGGAAGTGTTCTCTGCCCTCTTTCTTTCAGAAGGGCATTGTCCTCCTCAGATTTTGCATTATCTGCTTCTTCCTATGCTCTGACCGTCCAACATGTTTATCTTATCTCACTCGGCTGCATAATGTCGGGATACTGTTAAAAATTTACCTTCTGCAGCATCATGCAGCACTTAGACACGAAACTTGCAGTTTCTGCCAAACAAACACAAACCATTGCAGGGCTTACAAAGTTATAAGTTCCAGATGGCGATGAATAAGTAATGGTGCACCCTGGGCCTAATTGCTCTAAGTTTGGAGATACCTGCAAACCATCAATTATACATTACAAGCGCTACTCCTTGGTTGTTTCTTGCTGATATTTCAAAAGAAGTAGCACGACAATGACACGGCACTTGCAAGGGATTTCTCTTTAAAAACTCTTTCTTTACTGTGATTAGATTTCTAAACTCTGGCTCAGAATGGAGCTTACAGAGCTGACGTTCCCTGAAGAGAAACGCTGGGAGTCCTCACTGCCTGCCTTCTGGTGGAAGGAATTCACTTGCTGCACGACAGTCACTGAAGCTAATAAATAATCCAATTGGAGGCTGCGCACTGTGCTTCCCTTATTAGCGATTTTAAGAGCCTGATCTAATTAACTTAGAATTTTATCCTTATTAAGCCCTCACTGGCAGCAGGAAAAATGACTGCTGAGTATTTTGCAGTTCACTGTACCCTTCCAGCTCTAGAGAAAGCATATCCCTGCATGGTTGCCAGCTCAGCAGGAGTGAGCTGACCTTGTCTCATAGACCAGCAGCACTGCTTTGCTTGGGTGCATTTCTGCAGCTCCTGAACCTCCCTCTCATGTTGCAAAAGCACCTCCTTGGTGGTGTTTGCATCTACCAGCACCAGGATGCTTCCAAGAAGAAGAAATCTGTAAAGCAGTAAGAGAACACATGACGGAGGTTGCTTCAGCCTCTTTATGAACAAAATCATCCTCCCATTAATGTTCATATTTGGAGATCTATGAACCATTTACCATCCAGTAGCAAGCCAATTTCTTTGCTTTGTGTGGTAAAATCATTCACAATACTGTAAGGTATTAAGAAAAGATTGCATATCCCATCCTTTCAACTCTTTGAAAGGGTAGATAACAGCAGGACAAGGGGAAATGGTTTTAATTTGAAGGAAGGAAGGTTTAGATTGGATGTCAGGAGGAAGTTCTTTACTATGAGAGTGGTGAGGTGCTGAACAGCTGCCCAGAGAGGCTGTGGGTGCCCCGTCCATCCCTGGAGGTGTTCAAGGCCAGGTTGGATGGGGCCCTGGGCAGCCTGGGCTGGTATGAAATGTGGAGGTTGGTGGCCCTGCCTGTGGTGGGGGGATTGGAGCTTCATGATCCTTGAGGTCCCTTCCAGCCCAAGGCATTCTGTGATCTGTGATTCCGTGATTCTGTGATCCTGAACCGGATTAGGGAAGACATCTTTCAGGGAATGTTTCCACTGAGGTTACTGTTGTCAGCCTCACTGCTAATGAACATTGCATCACCATCAAGAGAGAAATAGTTTTTGTACAAAGTATTAACCAAAATCAGTGGGACATGCATATGCATTAAAGGAGTGTGCTGAAGGGGAGAAGAACTGATGCATTATAAAAGTCCTCCTCAGTAGAGACACCACAAATTCACTTCAGATTCATCAGTGCACCTACAGCAATCTGGGTCCTTTACAGCTGTAATTTGATCTAACAAGTAAATTTCTGTCTATATTTTCCTGTTTTGTTTTTGGAGTGGAACGTCCTCCTGAAGTAAATACTTTAGCAGTATTTCTCATGGTCTCACCCAACTTTCTTTGGGATTGGTGCTCTTCAAAGCCCCTCAGATAGTTGCAGAAATCCTCCAGTGAAGACCATGCCCAGCCTGTGGGTCAGACTGACCTCAGGGCTGCCGCCTACCCACTCCTTGTTGTGTGCAGCACTCGTTTCTCTTCACTGGTCTCTTCAGAGGCCATACATGGCAGATTGCCCCCAGGCACCACAGGCTATGCCAGTACCCACTTTGAGGCAACCTCGATATTAACAAGTTGAGCACTGCTGAGGACATTGTCTGAGGCCCCACAGCTCCACTCTATTTGCCAATAAACAGATTGGATGGTCCTGTCCTGGCTTCCCCTCCCCTCAGTGATCATTGTCCGCAACAACCCCTGGGCATGGCTGGAAATTAGAACAGGCCAGGAAGTTCTCCCAGTGAGACACTGCATGTGGCCATCCTGCCTTGGAGAGGGAGAATCTGAATGGGGCTGCTGTGTGCCAGCTGGTGTCGGGGTGGGAAACAGCCCTGGCCCTGAGCAGCTGCAGAGCTGAGAGCCTTGCAGGGCCTGCAGGCTGTGCTGGGCCAGAGGGAGCTGCTCACTGCCCAGCCTGGGGCTCCATGTAATCCATGTGGAGAAAAGGAAAATGTGGGTTTGAGCAGGAGGTCTGATACCACCTCCTTCCTGTGTATCTTTTCTATGCAATCCAGTCAGTAAAGCGCTCCAGATTCAGGTGTTCAAATATTACACCATGTTTAACTCCAACTGCAGCAAAGAAGGGAAAAGGACAAAACACAGCTGTAGTCTGATGAACACAAAGGCTCCTATCTTCTCAGAAAATAACTTCCAAAGTCTTCTTGAAAGACAGCGTACAACCAGAATAAGATATTTCAACCCTTCTACTTTTCAACCTCAACCTGTGTCCAGATTTCTAGAGAGAAAATATAAACACAATTTTAAAAGCCACTTCCCGAATAAAATGCTGTAGTGATTGAGACAGTGCAGCTGAGGAATATCTGCAACATAGACGTGGTGACAGATTGTGTGGGAGCAATTCAGAGAAAGGCTGATTGCTTCTCAGGGAATTCATTAGCACATTGGACTGAGGAACACACATGCACAGTACTGTCCATTTCTTGGTCCTCTCATCAGCATACTTGTCACTGTCACAGCTCCTGCATTCCATAGGCTAACTAGGGAGCAAGCATTTATTTCACTGATGCTTTCAGTTTGTTTGCTGTGTTAGTCAACACCTGCGGTACAAAGGTTTGGGTTTCTGACTGAAGGCAGGAGAGTCACTGCCAGCAGAATTAGAGTTCCTGAATGTTCGCCTATTTTAAAGCTGAATTTCAGCATTAGGGTTGGCATTCTGTTTTCAGATACGTTGGTAGTGGTCCAAAACAGCACAGGAGCAGGATAGAAAAATTTCCAGGTATGTGTGCAATTATCTGCATATCCCTTAGTGTCTTTCCTATTAATTTTGGCAGAAGGAACTGTACATTCATTAGGAATAAACCTTAATTACAAATTAAGTATTTCCCTAAAAATATATAGCATCTGTCCTGCATGTGTAGGCAGATGCCATATATTTTTCTGTGTTGCTGAGGATTCAATTGGGATTTTGCATTTTATTGTGAGTTCTCCTCTCCTCTCCTCTTCTCCATGCAGTACTCTGCTGATTACTGCACAGTCGCGTGTTACAAAACTGCTTTCTCAAAGTCCTGAGTATAAGCAGGATCCTACGACACAGAAAACCAGAAATTATGATTAATTTAATCTAACTTTAGACAGCTACCATATTCAAAACTATTACAAGCTTTTCACTTCACCACAAAATTCCCAAACAGATGGCATACAGAAACAGCCAATCTTAAAGTATGGTTCTCCCAACCTATTCTAGATGTCTGTTTCACTATGTCTTCCTCCTTAAAAAAAAAAAACAAAAAACAAAAAAGGATGTGAACCAAAATATTTGGTTAATGAAATCAATGTTCATGCATCTCTTATTTTTCTTTCTTTCTTTGTTGTTTTTTTTTTTTTATTGTGTAGCCTCTGTTAGATCCCACAGACACTTGTCAGCCAGCACAGATGTCTGAAGGCTTCAGCTATTCCTTATTTTATTTATTGTCCCCCATCCATCTGCTTGCATTTCTTCTGCATAGGCTGTTCTCTCCTCTGTTTGATACAAATAAATGCTTTTGCTTTTTTCATCCCTGAACAAGTATATAGCTTGAACAGTGCCTTGATCCTCAAGCCAACGGAGCTGATGGTCAGTGTAGGCTGTCCAGGTGAAAACCCATGCAGATGGGATGTCATGTTTCCTCTACCTCTGTCAGAACACGGATCCCAACCTGCGATTTCATCCTCCATTCACTGTAGGGCCCAGCAGCTGTGAACCCAGCTGCACATGTTCTGCTTCCATCTATCTGTCCTGTCACTTCACAGCCTGGTCATCCACGTGCTGAAAAGTAGCAGTGTCCTACTTATCAACCAAAATCTACTAAACAAAAAAATGAAGTGTAGGAAAATAACATCTGATTTGGAAAAGATTGCCCGTCCATACTCAGGTGGCTAAATTTTTGTGGCAAAGGGGATACAGGAGAAGATGATACAGTCCTCTACACAGGAGGTCGGAGGAGGGATGTAGGAAAATTTTCTATCAAGTCACCAAAGAGAGAAATCAATAGGCCCCAACTGTGCTCAGGTGCACTATTTTCTGTAATCATAGATGTTAGAGTTGGAAAAGGTACACTGGGTTTATCTAATCCATTTTCTTGTCATATGGCCACATTGTTCTCCACTATACATTCTCCATTGCCTTTTCTGGTTTTGTTTTTCACATGGAATATCTTAAAATAGCATGTTAGAGATAGGAATTGAGTGGTTAACTTAGGCTTACATTGTCTTAGGCTTACATTGTCCCCATACTGAAACACAGTATTGCTGCCGTTGTTTGGGTAGGACTGTGACCTCTGTGTATTCTTGTCAGCTCCTCTATGACATTGTATTTGATTTACAGCAATGAAAATACAAAAAGTTTAAATGGTTTCTCTCTGCAGTGTAAGCCATTTGTCTCTGGCTTCTCCATGCACTTTAATGAATACACATTTCTTTCTGATTATAGACTGAGAAGGCATTCAAGGCCAGGCTGGATGTGGCTCTGGGCAGCCTGGTCTGCTGGCTGGTGATCCTGCACATAGCAGGGGGTTGAAACTAGGTGAGCATTGTGGGCCTTTTCAACCCAGGCCATTCTGTGATTCTGTGATAAGTTCCTGTGATAAGGAATAGAGGCATTAGAACAGCAGTGCAAATGGAGAATTACCTGGTACTCTTTTAATATCAAGGATGCTTTCACATTGCTGGCATATTCCTGTTTCCTTCACAAAAGTATTTTTCTTGTATCACATATTCACATTTTCCAGGTGCTTGATTTTCCGCTCAGGCATCCTGAGATTTGCTGTTTCCAAATTTGCTGTCAAACCCTCTCTTCTCTTCCCACCAGGGAAGCTCTGATACCTCTATTCAAGAAAGGAGAAGGAAGGGAAATCCCAGTGGGCTGCAGCACAGCATAGCAGGACCGCAGCAATTCTGTGACTGCTCTCACATTATGGCATCTAGCTCACAAGCTATCCATGCAGTTGCGTGACAAGGGAGATGCTATGGCACACCAGATGCAGGGGATGAGGAGATCTGCTTAGACCAGTTAAAAACCAATACCCACCATCAGTATCTCCATCCTGTTTGATCAGCGGTGCTCTTCAGAAATCCATTTCTTATTGTATGATCACAGCCTTTAAGGGGACAGTCTGGTCTGCCTTAGCAATGGGGCAAGCATGGTGCTGGGAACTTCTGTCAACAGAATATAACTGCGAGCATTGCACAACTCTGTAAATCAGTGGTGCATCCACAGACTGCATCTTCAAATGACCACTCCTGGAAGAAAAGGAATTCTTATGAGATATGAGTATGGGGCCTTTAAATGCTATTTAAATAATGTTAATAATGACATCACGTTCTAGCTCATTTTTAACTTAGTTTATTTTTACTTCCTGAATGGAATGATAGCAGCAAAGTAATCTATCAGGCATGGGCTTAATTGTAGTTACAATAGCTGATATAACTTCTTAGATGTAAGCTGAGAAAAAAATGAGCAAATGTGAACACATTTCAGCAAACGGCTGCCCTAGAATTTCCAGGGATCCTCCATAACTCCAATCTTTCCAGGCCTGCTGTGTGTTTCCCTTCTCTTTCCACCACTCTTTCTCGCATACCAAAATGTTAAAGGCTGGCACGTAACACTGGAAGCTGCAGTCTACCATCTAAGGGCAGAGGATGATCTGAGCATGAAAGCAGAACAACTTGCCACTTAGAATGTCATCGAGGTCAGCTTTTTAGAGGTATTCTTTTTTCTTTTTGCATTTCCAGGTCCTTAAACACCTTTAACACCTGGTCCTGAGGCTCTCAAAATGCAAATGATAGGCAGATTAATTCAGCAGCCCTCTTGGAAGATTTGAAGAGAGGACGTGCATGCCGGAATGCCTAACCCAAGGTACAGACATTTGTGAAATACAAAAAAGGACAGATTTGAACGCAAGAGACATAATGTACGAGTTAAATAGGTTCTTCCTGAGCTTGTAGGACTTGCTCTTAGCTCTCACTCTTTTCCAATTTGGCATCTGGCCCTTCTTAAAACTTCTCCCTGCTAACAGTGGAACAAATTTAAACCGAGTCCAGAAGTGCATTAATTCAGAGCTCATCCTTTCCCTCCACGCTTTTGATAGCTGCCTGGTTGTCAGGCAAAATAGCACTGCCCCACTCAGCAGCAGGAGAGGCACCAACCTGAACACATTGCCCTACACCTTCCAAAAGCCAGTCAAAGTTTTTCCATTTCTTTCTTCCATTAACAAGATACTTATTTCAGATGAAGAACATATCCTTAAGGGAGCAACTGGTGCAGCTCATTTTCGTGCTGATATATTTGCTTCTCTGGAAACTGCAAGGAGCACCATCAGTGCTGCAGCACACAGCTTAAAAGCCACTAAAATTCAGTTCTTAAAGTCGACAGGAAAGACTTTTCCATCTTCAAATTCTCTACTCCAAGAGGCTGGACACACTGCAGGGCTATCAGATGGCACAGTCCTCTGTAGTCTGAGGCACAGTAATGTGGGTCTGCAGAGAAGATGGATTAATTCTGCTGATTGACTGAGTGCAAAATTTAGTGAAATTAAATCCCTGATTTCAGCCAGGAAGTTGAGACCATGGCTCCAGCTAAATGAACAGCACAGAAACTCTCAGTAAAATCCAAATGGTATCAGAAAGCATTGCATGTACTTTGAACATCAGGGAAGGGAGACACAATACCACTGTTTCCAATTTCAGGTAAGGGCGTTTTCATGGATTCAGCTGATCTCCAGATCAGCAGCTATAAATTTAACTGCTGTACACTATATTGCTTCTTTGTAACCCACAAGTGGTGACAAAGCTATTGACGCTGCTTGAATTACTAAGCAGGAGTCCATAGAACAGGGGTTGCTCCAAAAGTAATGCCTCCTATTTATTTCCATGGAAACTGCAACAGGCACAAAGAGCACAAGAACACTATTGGATAGATCAAATTCTCAGCTACAAAGCATTCTTCTTCAGCACAGTGATGACCATATGCCACACTGTTGCGCTGTTAAAGCACACTGCTCACCCCTCACTGCACTCACACCCCCTGCTCAGTCTCCATAAACATTCACAAGCATTGGTGAATGCTAATGGGTGCCATCTTTTCCCCAGGGAGTAGTTCCGTTCCACCCTATTGCTCCATACGCACTCCCATGTCAGACACCATTCTGTCAGACTGCCCTCTGTTGCCATCTGTCACACAGCAACAAAACATAATGGAATATTGGTGAGAAGGTTCAGCCTCTTCTGCTGTCCCACCAACATCCGCCTCTGGCATCATGAGACAACATAATGAAATAGGAGGCATTACTTTTGGAGCAACCCCCGTGCACAGATTTTGTTTTATGAATCCTCTAATTGGAAGAGATTGAATACAATTGTCATGGGTGATACACTTTTCCCTGAGAAATGGACTGAAATAACTGCAAACCAGGCAGCTGTTATCTGACCGTTCTCCTTTCAGAAGGCTGTCTATCTTGCATCTGCAATTGACAGAAAGCCTGGTTTTAATAGACAGGATGTTTGTGCTGTGACAGTGGAAAAGTTTACAGTTTATAGAAGACATCCAATATTATGATGATGTTCCAAATACATTTGGCAAATGTTAAACAGAGCTGCTGACAGATAGGAGAAACGGGCATACAACACCATGCTGAAGTAGATGCAGCAAAATCAGTCAGTTCCTGACTTTCCAATTAAATTTATGAATTAAAGTACTGAGTATAACTTTTGCAGAAACAGCTTAAACAGAGAGAAAGAGTAAAATGGAAACATAGAATCATAGAGTGGCCTGGGTTGCAAAGGACCACAATGCTCATTGAGTTCCAACCCCCTGCTATGTGCAGGGTCACCAACCACCAGACCAGGCTGCCCAGAGCCACATCCAGCCTGGCCTTGAATGCCTCCAGGGATGGGGCATCCACAACCTCCTTGGGCAACCTGTTCCTGTGTAAACGTCTCTAATAAAGTTTATTTTTCTTTCTTCCTTCCATTCTTTTCGTTCCTGTTTTCTCTCTTTCACCCTTGCTTTTACCCCACACTTGCCCTGCCCCATACAAACCCCACCAGCACTGGCAGGATAGTTGGAACCATGGCCATTCTTAAAACGGGAGGCTTTCATTAACATCTGTAGTTGCAGACAAAAGCGGTTTTCTTCTCATCTTGATTTCAGGCTTAGCTTTTTTGTTTGCCAGAGAACACATTGTGTCTGAAATTCCAAAAGGCAGAGACACCAGCAGGTGAGGATCTCATATTTACTTGCCATGTCACAGAAATGCCAGGGCAAACCGTATATAGAAAGGATGTCTTCCACTGTAAGAAAATAAAATGAATTTATTGTGCTCCCATACGACTAATAAAGGTCAGTGATATCCAAGTGAAGACAGCTGTAGAGTTGTTCTGCTTTCTCTTCAATCTAATTTTTAATTTTGCATTGATCACTGTGCACTCACACAAGCATTTCGATGAGCCCACTCATTTAGGATTTCAGATTGTCTCATTTTTTATCCACAGCCTAGAAAACTAAGTCAGTATTGGAGGAAAAACATCCCTGTTCCTTTAGAACTATTCACCTGAGAGATTTACACATCTGAAGTAAATAGTCTGTCAAGAGTTTCCTCAATGGGATTCCAAAAGCACCTGTAGTCAGCAATGAGCAAACCAGGTGCCCACTGCTGGGAGGGCTGCATCCCACTGCCCACACAGTCACTGGAGTGGAAGGTGTGAAAACTTTGCTCAGACAAAACATACTTTACGTGATGCAAAGCCCAGCCCCTGTGAAGCCACACCAGTGGGGCTCTTCAGATCCTTCACAGCTCCTCCAAAGCACTGAAGCCACAGCCCCTGAGCAGTGCCTTATTCTGCTCCAGCAGTGGATGGAAGTGCAACAGGAATGCATCACTGCCCTCATCCACTGCTTGAACTTACAGTGTTTCAGCTCTGAATAGTTGTGTAGTCGGAAAATGAGCTATCACAGCTTCATCACATTCTAAGACTTGGGTAATGTGTATTCACTAGAACCTGCTCTATTTACAAACACTTATCTGTGCTGTTCTACTTCCATCCTACATAAACAATTGTTAGAAATGTAGATTTATTGCTTCCAAATGTAATTGTGTTCTGCAAAGCACTTCAATGCTGTTGACCATGACTAACATGAGCTGGCAAGGCTCTCAGGGACAGCAGCTCTAGAAGGGAGCTCGTCTCCTTGTGGCATCTCCCCTGGGAAAAAAATAATAGAGAAGCTGAATCATTTTGTGTGAAATGTACCTTACAGACAAAAACACTGATTTGCTATTGCTACCTGGAGTAAAAACAAGCACACACTGAGAAAAAGCCTCTTACAGGGGAGTTCTTGGTTTATTAGAGGGTTGTGATTACCTTATGGTTGTAAAGAAGTGTTATGAAAGCTTTTAAACCAAGGACTTCCAGGTCATCATTACCTAGTAATTAAAACAAATTTAGTTTGCCCTTATTTTACTTCCTCACTTTTCAAACTGGCATTATATCAGTGAGAAAGGCTGTGCTGTCACAAGCCCACAGCATGTAGATTTGCAGAGCAAGCTGCATTTGGAAAAGCTAGCAGGCAGAAAAGTAAGAAATCCACATTTCCATCATTACGATTTCAGAACAGGATTCTGCTTGTGGGTATCTGAGCACAGCTCAACGCTCTAATGGTTAAATCTGCTTCAGGTAAGCTGAATCACTCTTCCTGTTCTGTTGGTTGTGCAACAGAGAAAAAATTCTAGGAAATTCATTTGTAGGAATTATATTTACCTATTAAAAATGAGAAAAGTGAGAAAAATTAAAGTATAATTATCTGAAAGTAGATGCAAGAAAATCACATAAGACAACAGCGTTTTAAGAATAATTATTGTACATATTTACTATTATACTGAAATTAAATTGCTATAGTACAACTTCTGAATTTCATAGATACTTTGTTAACAGTGGGTCAGTCTATTCTTGTATGAAACTGCTGACAAAATCTGGACCTGCTCCTATAATGTCCAAACAAAGGGAAAAACCCAACCTGCAGCCCAAACACGATGTGAGACCACTGGGCTCCAGCCATAGTTTGTGGGCCCACCAAAGCTCACCAGGGGCTGTTCTGTAAACAGATTCACTTCAGGGAAAATGTTATCAGTATATCTGCTGATTTCTGGAGAAGCAGCAATTACAGCAAAAAAAAAAAAAACCAAAAAAAACCCCACACATTTCTGTCTGAGCAAATCAAAGGTTAAAGGCTGCATCCATCCATTCAACATTCTCCAAAATACAGATGTCATAGAATCATAGAATCCTGTTGTCCTGGAATTCACTGTCTCTGGAAGAACGATCCCCATTTCACAGAGACAAAGGCAGACCATGCCAAGGCCTTCCCAGAGCTGTCTGAGGGATGTTCATATACACACCAACAGTGATAAAAGTATCCTGTAAAACATGCTCGCTGTAGCACGACTTCATTCTCTGACGACTTTGCCCGTTCTCTTTCTTCCTGTCTCACTTTTGGGTCTTGTTACTGTGAAGTATTTCAAATTTTCTTGGGCTGTGTTTTCCTTTTAAACATCTATACAAGGACTCATGCAATGGAGCACTGGATGGTGCCTGTGTTTTCTGGGCAAGAAGGTAATAAATAGCACCGAGAAGAATCCTGACTGGAAATCAACTTTATCGGCTCCTGGACTTGCCAGCTCCAAGGTCCCGTCTTTCTGGGGAAGTGCTCCATTAACTAAAACCATATGAAAAGGAAAGACAATATTGATGGTCCTAATATAGGTTGTTAATCACTCCAGCTTTCCAAATTTATTCAGGGGACTTGAGAAGCACTAAGCTTCCCATCTATCAGCCTTGCATAGCAACAGTGGTTTTGCAGGAATGGCCAATTGCCTCCTCGAAACAGACATTCTTGAGCTCATGAGTAAACATTATTGAAAATTTTATCCCCAACACTTTGAAGTTAAATAGGAGAGCACTTAAAAACTTTGCTACAGGGAAAAGCAGTTGAGAAAAGGAGGTAATCAGTTTCTTCCAGGGGCTGAAATTAATTCCAGGGGACAATGTGAGATGTAGGAGGACTGCATCCAACCCTTCCCTCTAACACATAAACATGTGGAAATAGAGCCAAGGCTCCCTTGAACTCTTTTGTTTTTCTCATGCTTATTTGTATTTCTCTTTGTAAAATTTGTTTAAGGTAGGGCTTCTTGAATATGGGTATGTGCGTCTGACTTTTTGCTCTTCTTATCACTGAAAATCCAGAGCTGTTGCCAGAAATAAGGAAAGGAAATACATGCTAATGCAGAACTATGCTATCCAAAGATTTAGTACAGGCAGCTAATGGATACTATGACAGTCATAGAATAAAGCAGAATGGAAGCAGAAGAAGAATAAAAGTTTCCCAACTCTAACTTGAGGATAAAATATGATTGAACTTTCAGTCATACGTCTCTTGTACCTCTAACTCATCCTGAGCGTTGATATGTGCATTACTGGAAGGTCTTATTCAGAATTCATAAAGTGTAAGAGGCTGTTCTGTGCTAGCATCTGTACAGCTCAGATGCCATGAAAATCACCATGAAAATGCACAAATATTCCCTCTTATTCATATTAATTTTCTAGAATATCATCATGGGAAATGTAGCACTCCTGATTGTACATATCAGAGGCCAAGAGAAAAGTATAACTTTTTGGAATGGTACACAGCTTACTGTGGCTATTTTAATCAATAGAGCTGTATGAACTTTAGAAGAGAACCCACATAAAGTTAGAAAAGAGCCATTCAAAGAAAACATATTCAGAACTTAATAGAGAAAATGAATCTCAGCAAATACTCCGCTCTGCAGTGCTTTCCGCAGTTCAAGGATACAATACCAAAGGCCTTAGCGCTAATGAACACCCTACAGATTGTTTTTCCTGTTAGATAAAAGTCCAAAACATCAGAAGGTTTGTAAACATTTGTCTGTAATTACAGGGACAGATTAATTACAGGTCCTGCAATCTGGTGAGCTCCATCCCTTTGTGTGAAGCTGCAGTGGTTCACAACAGCAGCAGCTCTGACCTGGGGAATTCTACACGTCAGTGAGATCAGCATACTCAGAGGTCAGCATGGGTTGAGAGAGGCAACAATTTTTGTCCACTCCAGCAGTTTAGTTTACCTTACAACCACTCATGACCACACAGATTAGGAAGTACTTAAAAGATCAGCAGCAAATTACATACTATCTTTTCATAGCATATTGGTGGTATTAGCAAGGTGTTAGAAACCAAGGTAACACTGAACAAGGCTGAACTTACGGCTCCCATAAGGCCCTTATAATTAATGTACAGTAACAATATTCTTTGTACAAGATCACAATTAATGCATTAAGGCATTTTAATGAGAAAATGCATGAACTTTCCAATTTGCTGTTAGTTTAAACCTTACTTTACTTTGATGAGTAGACTCTTCTCTCTTCCAGGTTATTATGCGAAGTTGGCATCATACGAGACATTTGCATATGTCACAACAGCCAGTTTAAAGTCACACTGTGCAGACATGCAGTCCTGATGGAAGGCAAATGAGGATAAAAGTAGGACCTACATTACCATTTCATAAGAGAAACAGACTTACACCCCTGACGCAGACTCAGAAGAGTTTCAGACTCAGCCATCGTCTCAGTAGTTTCCCAATTCAGTTTCTAAGCATTTCAGTGTCATGGTCATGCATTAGATTCAAAAATCTGTATATGGTTTGCTCTGCCTTAGGTTTCCTGTATCTGTAGAAAGGACTTCACACAGGAGCTCATCTGTTTAACCAGTACTTGTCAAAGTGCTCTGAGTATTTCAGTCAGAGGATTATCCCAAAGGCCACAGGACCCACTCTTCCTGCCTTTACATAATCCTTAAGGGCTTAGCTAAGAGAAGCTTCTGGTAGGTACAAATATGGGATGTACCAAGAAAAGAACAGTGCAAGAGTTGTATAGATTAGTGCATTCCCAACAGTAATTAATATGGTGGATGAAGAACTATCCCAGCACATGGAAGATGAGCAGCAGTGTGTGCTGTCGGCAACCAACACAGGACAGTGTGCTTTCAGTAACCAATACTGTAATCATGTGCAAGACCACAGACATATTCACGGATGGCTTGCCCAGAGATCCAGATTTGGCTATGACTGTTGTCAGTCATGTCAGACCTTTCAAAGCAGTGTCTACAGAATACATTCTGTGAAATCTATGAAAATGTCTATGTGTCCTTCAGTTCACAGCAGTGGCTAAAAAGAAAAAAAACAGCAAGCACTTGAGGTAGGAGTTGTCCCTATCCATGAGTGCTTACCTCATCTGTAGCTCACAACTCTGCTGGACTCTGTGTTTTATTCCCTTTGTGTAGAACGTAGCAGTTTGTACTTATAGGAAGATAGTATAGGAAGACCACAAAATTCTCCCTTGCTATAATGGTGGAAACAATGGGCCTATTTCTTCCAGAAGCAAACTTTCCTTGACCTTCTGTCGTATGACATCCAGCCTAAAGCACTCATTTTAGTTTCTGCTACCTTCTCAAATGCCTCTAAACATTTATGTCTTTCTTCCTCTTCCCTTTATGTTTCTCTTGCTTTCTGACTGAACTCACCCTGCAGGGAGCTTTGCGGCCTGTACTGCACAGTGCTCTGAAGAAGCTTCATCTGCTTCTGCAGTATCACCTCTCCAATTATAGGATGAAGTATAGGCAGCGAGAAGCAAGTAATACTTACAGTATTGATTATTCTAGATTGTTCTTTGATAGGACACTTTGCAAGGCCTTGCCACTTGAAAAACTCAAAAATACCATGATTTTCATAGTATCATAGAAGAGAGCCTATCAATACATTCATATAGTTGGCAATGTTAATAGCATTTCATCATTAGCACTCTCACATTTCAAGAGAACCAGGAACATTCATCCTGTTTCAGAAAGACAAGCAAAGTCAAGCCACAGTCAAAACTGGTTTAATGCTATCATCATTATGTACTTTATCATTCACCACATCTCAACTCCTCCTAGAACTACAATTCCCAGTGGCTTTGCATTCATTTTACTGGTGTCTTGCTTTAGACTCCACAGCTAATAAACTTCCTAAAAATTTGGCATTGCCAGGCTTTTGTTGGTAGTCAGGATTAAGGCAGCTGCATTAGACCTGTTCCGATCTGTGCCTCACTAGATTCATTGGCATAGGTGCGTGTCAGCTCCCAGAGGTTACCGAGCTTCAGACTGTAGGATAATGGCTGCAATTACAAAGTGAACATTTTTATCCTTTTATCATTTTACTCTCGATGCCAATAGCAGTAGACTTCAGCTTCTGGAGGACAGCCTTTATAAGTCCTCAGAGCGTGAGCATATCAGCCTGGGGCTACTGCGTTGAGATGTCAGCACTTCGAGCTCCCTGGCAAATCTGTATATTTCTGAAATATTCCTAAATATTTCACATGCTCCTCCTTTAATCTTTCACCATGTTTAAGAAAAACTCACAGAAGTTGAAATCATGTCCCTTCAAGTAGCAGCTGTTCAAGATGTATTCCTGTTTTCCATGACTCGTTATTACCACCATTTTATGTGATAGGCAGAAATAAAAAACATGAGTTCCATGCCTTTGACTGATTTCCTGGAACCATCGTGTCTGCTGATGAAGTCTGTATTTCAGTGAGGGCCAATGTAGAGGGCAGGAACCAAACTGCCATCACGAGCTTCCCTCAGGTGGGCCAGCACTCGGGAAAAAGAAATAGAATGGGGCAAGCAAAAAGTCGGTGACTCCAGGTGTGTTTTTGGATATGGTGGCTATGATGTCAAAGCCCTGCCCGCTTGTAGAGTTCCTGCACTTCTGCATGGGCAGTAATTTCTTTCCTTTCCTGATCTGCAGCTCACAGCTGCCACCCTGGTACTCATTGTGAGGTGGCTCTGCAACCAGAGTCACAGAAATGGAGGTTGCATATAAGCTGCATATAAATTAAGTAAAAGGAAAAAAAAAAAAAACCAACAAAACAAAACAAAAAAAAACCTAAAAATAAGCAGCAACAGTAATGACAGCAAAACAGAATGGAATTGTCCAAGCAGGGTTGCTGAGGAGGTGGGGATACCTGTCCTATGTATAGGAGCCACTGTGTGGGAGCAGTTGATTTCTGAAGACAGTTTTACTACCAAACACAGCCTTTTGTGAATCTACCCTCTCCTCAAGCATCCCATTCAACCAGCTGGTGCTACAGCAGAACAGGCTGGGATGCCCTCTCTTTCTCGCCATCCCTCTATGTGTCTGCTGCAGTTGTTACACCTTTCCTCAAGTCTGTGTTTGTGTTCTGCTTGTTTTTCTGTGCTCTTATCAGTTGTCTCATCTTGTGTCTTACTTTTTCTCTCCCTCATTTAGCTTCTCTTCTGTCTTTCTGGCTTACTGTGTTCTCCTGGCTTCCTTCCAGCTTTGCAGCAGTATTTGTCCTCAGCCTCTTACAAGGTTTCTTGTGCAACTAAGCCTTTCTTCCTAATTTATTGAAAATCTTGGGTTTTCCTTTCAGAGCTATCAAACTTCATTTCCAAGCGCAACATTTTCAAGTGAATATTTACAAAACTGCCACCAACATTTGCTCCTCTGTGAAAAAAAATGTTGCACTTTGCAATACAGAAAAGAAAACAAACTATCCACCTTTCTTTTTAGAAATGCTGACTAGGAAAACACAATTCTGCTAGGAAGAAATAGAAGAACAGGACATTTATCTTGGGGAAACAACTCAGCTCAAACTAAATGCACAAATTAAATACTTCTCTCAAATTTGGGTCACCAACATTGAGACTTGATGGGACCTGAAAGATCAAAGAAAACATTTCAATTAATAAACTCCTAACTTATATATAAACTATTTTGCTAAAAGACCTATAAAAAGTCTTGGTTCTGTGACAAATGTTCTCATGACCCTTAGTAATAAATAGAAGTTAGTTCACAGCCTCTTCTGAGATAAACAGGTATTGGAGACAATTCAGTTTCCTGAAAAGATGCAGCTAAACTGCTACTTAATTTTGGGTACTGTGGAGCAGCTTGCCTGGTCTCCTCTCCAAAGAAGACTGTTTTCTCCTAAGTTCCATGTCTTATCTACCAACCCTGTACAGGTGCCTGGGATACCCAATGGTGCCATCAGCTGTGTCCAATACCTAAGCTTAGGCAGCTGAAACAATCCTGTACTGCAAAAATCTTTTCTACCGTGAGAAACAGAAAACTCAGAGGAGTTCAAACTAAGTCTCCACAGCTAAGGTCAGGTTGCTCATACGGAGACATACAGTGCTACCAGAGATGCCTTTGGACACATCACATTTGTTCTTTTGGTCCCATGCCAAACATGTCAGCATGATCCACACAGAAATTTCAAGGACCTCAGGCTGTCGCAGACATTGCACCTCCATGTGTACAACTGAATGTCGTCTACTACGATGCAATCACCATAACTGAGACAACTAAACAGATTGCTGTTTAGAGGCATGCAGCTGCCTCAGCTCCTGTTACAGTCAATGGATATCTAATCGATACAGTCAGTGGTGTGCAGTAAGTGATTCTGATCTGACAAAAGGAGGCACCCAGAGACTAATCTGCTGGATTACCCTCCAGGCTGTGCTGATCATATTGATTAGCTTTTGACGGGCTTAGATACTCAGTCTACATGTAGACTTCTGCATGCAGACCATTACGTATGATTGTCTGATTGTATCTTTCAAGCACATGAAACATCTTGAAGGTTGAATTCCAGAAAATAATGCTTTTCACAACCAAGACTTATTCCAGAAATATAGAGTAAAATGATGTGTCAGAGCCCAAATCAGTCATAAACAACGAGGTATCTAATGCATTTTGAGATGCAGTAGGCATCCAAAGACATCCAGGTGGAACATGCTGTTGTGACATCAGACTTAGAGGAGACCCTTAGCTTTTGGGACGTCAATCTCAAGACAGGCATAATAACCCCAAAGACCTCAGATGATGCAAGATTCCTACGCTCAGTGCAGCTGAGCTGTGGAAGCCTCAGGTTGATAATTAGTAGTAGTAAAATTAGACCATTAGACATATAACTGTAGTACTCTGACGTTGGAAGGCTCTCTCAGGGAAAAGTGCAGTTTTCCATTATAAGCATTTTCAACAAAGATCTTATTTGTTTTGTAGTGTTTGTTTGTTCTGCAATGCACTGTGAGGATCAAATGATCTCAAACAGCATTTCAAGCATCCTGACATCCTGCTGAATGTACAACAGCACTCTTCTTTTCCATGCATTAACAACTGTAGGCACTTCCTTTACTTTCTTTCCTTCTTTGATCATATGAACTTTCCTATTTTTTCAGTGTTTTCCTTCTCATCTCATTCACATCTTATTTTCCTTTCAAAAACGTTCTGAATCTTGCAGTGTACCCTATGAACATCTTTTCAGTCTGTCCTCCATAATTTCCATTCAAATTTGCAGTCATCCTCCTGCCCAGTCTGGTTGCCCTTTTCTCTCTGATATTTCTATTTCCAAACATTCCTGTCAGGCAGTTGAAATGCACAGATGACAGTACTTGCTTGGGTATAACACAGTTCTCTCTCTGAAAATATGCAGTTAATGGGGCATAAAATATCCTTGATACAATGCATATACTCCTTGGGTACAAAATAAAACCTATAACAGGCATGTCAGCATTATTAATGTGGATGCCCAGCAGTCAGAAAAAGTGAAGATACCCAGTGAAATTCTAGGCATGCTCAAGTGCTCCAGGTCTCCTTCTCTTTTTGGGAAATAAGCAATTATGACTAAAATCCAGCCATGAGATGTTATTACAGAACTTGATAGGTCTTGAAGTCATCACTGTTTATCAAGTTCTACCTAGTGCTAAACATGTGAAAGGGACAACGGTAAGTCTATCCCTTGAAGTTCACTTTTTAACATTCTAAGTCTCCTTGTTTTGAGCCCCCATGAGTCAGCCTTCTCCAAAAACAGGCTTAGATATTTTCATTCTACTTCTTGTGTTTTTCTAACAGAATATTTCCCTTCGGAAGATCATGGATAGATGAAGTCTTTAGCACTACGGACATGAGCACACTGATGACCCTCCTCAAGCCAATTGCAAATGACTCTAGAGCATTGATCTCCTTAAGGGAGGAATTTTGAACAACAGCTTATTTCATTCCTATTAATTTCTGAAGTAAAAGAAAGACTTCTCTTGGGCCAGTGAAGCAGACCCAGACACTGAGCCCTGAGGAGCTAAGAACAGCAGGTTGTTCAGATGGAATATTTTCTTTTGACTACTCTTGTACGGCAGAGAATATACTCTTGGCTTTGCTTTAGCTTCATAGTGCGTATTTCTTTGTTCAAAATATCATTTATTTCAGTGAGATTGCTGGTAGAGTGAGATAATGTTCAGCTTTTGTGTGGTGGCAGAATCTAACTACCTTGCATGGCACCTCTTCCCCATGAACAGTTTCTGCCTAGTGTCAGTTGTTATTTATGGCTCATAAGTTATATAAGTTATGTAAGACTCAGCAGTCTTACATGTGTGAATAGACACTTACAACTGTAATAGTATGTCAACCAGGTATTAGATGATGAAGACTGGAGATCACAAAGAAAACATTGTTCAGTAAAGCCACGGTCATCCAACGTGGCTCTGGAAAGGACTCAGCACTCTAATCTGTTTGAAAGGAAAGTAAAGGACACTGAGTGCCCCAGATGCACCTCCGAAAATAGTCACACTTGTGTTTGCAAGCTGGAGCATTCATCTGCCTCCACCATCCATTCCTACCCATGTGTTGTCAGGAACCCCTGCTTTGCCAATGGCACCAGGGAAACAGGAGCACATAAACAGCTTCACTACAAAATCACCTCACTCATCTGCGAATGTTGCTGATGTAGTTGAACTAACTTCCACAAGGACTGTTATGACGACATAACTCAGCTCCATGGTCAGCAATAGTATGCAGCATATGGCTGAAGGAGGACATTTCTTGGGCTGCTCCAGCTTTTTCTTAAAGCCATACCTGCAACCCTGCCCTGTGGATACTGAAATGAGCCTGCTGAACAGAGGGGATTTTTGCAGCTGTGGCATGATGGGCTGAGGGAATAGAGGGTGTTACTGAAGGCTTAGGACATTCAGTGACAGGCCAAGAGGGAATGGCCTTGAGCTGTGCCCGGGGAAGTTCAGGTTGGAAATTAGGAAAAACTTCTTAACCCAAAGAGCCATCAGGCACTGGAATTCGCTGCTCAGAGAGGTGGTGGTCACTGTGCCTGGAGGTGTTCAAGAAGTATGTAGACATAGTATTAAGGGTCATGGTTTAGTGGGCAAATACTGGTGGCAGGTGGATGGTTGGACTGGATGATCTTGGAGTTCTCTTCCAACCTCAGTGATTCTATGATTCTGTGATTCTATGCGATCAAGAGCTACATAGTTCAGAGCCCAATTAAGCAGTAGCAATGCATCAAACTAATTATGAAACTGTAAATAAATATAAATACTTCAATGTCCCTTGATTTATGTTTGTCAGAAAGCAAAGCCTGAAAAATTACCTCTTCTGCTACATGTTGGGCTGTGGCTGTGGTTATTTCTGACTACTAGGACCCAAGGAAAAATACGTGAAATCCATGGTGCACAGGCTGGAAACTCTGGAGTTGTGCCCACAAAAATACCTAAGAAGCAGAGTCTGAGATGTATCACTTTGAGAAATACAATCCAGACCTCCATTTGACTTCTGGTGGTGTTGGTGGGAGGGTTTTTGCAGTTGTGCCTCTGCGCAGGGCTTAATCAAAGAACGGGAAGGACTGGGATGCAGAAAAGCCCTCAGGTATTCAAGTATTAGATTAAATAATGTCAGCACAATTTACATTTTAAACATCTTTATGGGGACTCTGTGGCTTGCGAATTACTGTATTGGATAACAAAATAGACTAAATTAAATGTATTACATTTTGCACAGCAATCTGATTTTACAAATCCCTGATTAAAAGGGGCTTCTTCCCTCCCTTCCTTCAGAAAAAAGAGAAGACGAAGAAAGAAAGAAAACATGCAATCTAATTTTCAGTATCCTCAAATGAGGGTTTCTTCAAATGCAAACTCCTTTGCCATCGCCGAGGAGAAAAATTATCTCAGTGAAACATGCATTTCAGCCATGTTTATATTTGTTTTTGAATGACTGCATCTTTTAATTGAAGTGTAACAGTGCATCACTAGATTTCAAGTCTGGCTTTCATCAGTTCTTATCATTTCTCTTAAGCACTGGAGTCAGCAGGAGTTGTGAGTGTTTCTAGTAAGACCAAATGAAACCCATGGACAGGTGAGAATAGCATTAAATATAGATAACAAATTAGCAAGGCTTAATGTGCTCATGGTGTGCTTTTCCCCCTTCGTATTATTCTTTGTCTCTGCGTGTTGCCAAGTTGTACCCATCTTGCAAACACGCACAACAGTGGAAGCAACACTGATTCAGCACTTGGCTCTACTAATTTACTAAAATAAATACATTCTTTATTGGGGTTTAATTGTCCTAGAAGATTAAAATTCCAGCTGTTCTGATTCTTTTTTCTTTTCCTTCTTTCTTTCTTTTTTCCTTTTGGTTTGGTTTGGTTTGGCTTTGTTTATGTTTTTTGAAGCTTCACTGAAAAAGCAGTGTGAAGTGCAGGACTGTTCATGTCATAAGCAGTATACACCAGTACAGACTATATGACTTTAGCTAGTGCCATCACTGCCACAGACCCCATTGTACCTATGGACAGGTTACATTTTAGTACTTTATTACATCAATTCAAATGCTTCTATAAATCATCTGAAGTGATGTCAGCCCTCACAGCCCAGTATTGCAGATATTTATTTACATAAAACTCCAAACGATTGGAGGGAGTGGTAATCACCTTGAAGTGCCCATATGTGTTAACAGAGGCAAATGGAAACAGAACAGCATCTATACATTTTCTAAACAAATACTTTCCTTTACAAGAGGCTTAATACTTGGGAAAAGTCACAAATAAATTTCAGTAAGGAAAAAGTAAAGCAACTTCCACAAGAAGTTGTTAATTTTATTTGTTATTCTGAGTGGGAAGAAATCCCCAAACTAAATTTTCTGGCATAGGATTCATGCAGGCAGTTGTTTTCGGTCCTTTAAAATACTTGTGTGTGTGTGTGCAGCTTGAGTTTTTAAGATATAATTTAAAAAATGAGGTAGATGGGGAAAGTAAAATATTTTGACACCCAAAAGATCGTAACAGATGGTTTCGATGATGATGTAGATGATTCCCTCTATACAGAATTGACAGAACAAAAAATGGTTATGCAAACATTTTCCAAGCATGTCAGACCTCAGCACCCAGGAGGATTCAGACCGGTAGGTCTGTGAGTACAAAAACAACAGCAGCTATTCTTGATCCCTTGGCCTCTCCTCTACCTGCTTGTTGCAACTCATTTTTCCTTTTTATTCTCCTCTAACAGCCAGGGTGAGACGTTTAAGCTCCGCATCGCCCTTTTTTCCTGGTTTAAAGCAGACAACAGCTCTCACTCCTTGAGCTTGGAGCCATTCCTCACTGCATCTTCTGAGACCAGAGCCTGGTGATGATCCAGAGCTCCAGAATGGCTTCCAGTTCTTGTTGGCAGCATGGAAGAAGTGAGCAAGGGCTTTAACACACAGTGAAGTCACTGTGACCTAGCAAAAAAACATATCACCCTAAACTGGACACCCATTTGTACTGTCATCTTCATGCCTCTCCTAACATACCACTGGGAGACATGGAGAAGTATTTAAGGTCCTACCCTATCTTGGTGAACAAACAAGGATTTTACTGCCTATCAAAAACCTCTGCATATTTCAGTAGCGTTTCTTGGGAGTTAATTGCATGATCTTGGGAATCAGAGGGAGACTGAAGAAGGCAGTCAGAACAACAGTGCTTCCCAGTGAAAAGGCATTGGTGTCTGTCCAAACCAGTCATTGCCCTCTGAGTTGGCTTCCTTATGATAGTCAGAAACGATTTGAAGAACAAGGCTTTAAGATTACAATGGACAGTTTATTCTTTGCAAAGATCTATTCAGCTCAGCCAGCCTTAACTTTGCCTAATCCACTTTGCCTACTTCTAATTACCCTGTCTGGAACTTCTTAAAGCATACAAAGATCTGTGCCATTCCAACACCTCCCAGCTGTCCCACCTGTGTTTGATTCTGTCATAACATGGTTCCTTACAGAGCAGTACATGTGTATGAGTGGGCAGAAAAGGAGGCGGGAAGTGCATACCATGAACACATACTGACTCCAGCAGGATGCGCAGACAAAATGCAAGCTGCCCCTGTGAAGGAGGATCAGTAGGAATTTTGTATGAGGACATCTGAAGTAATTCACTGGCTGCACCTACAGCAGATGTGCTGAGGAGACACAAGAAAAATCAATGAAAATCACTCATGACTAAACTATCCCATCTTTACTGACTGCAAGACATCCATTACTACAGAAATAAATACAGACCAGCACCTCTGGTCTTCAGGGGAGGATAGGTTAGATATGAGGAGGAAGTTTTTCCCCCAGAGGGTGGTGACGCACTGAACAGGTTGCCCAAGGAGGCTGTGGATGCCCCATCCCTGCAGGCATTCAAGGCCAGGCTGGATGTGGCTCTGGGCAGCCTGGTCTGCTGGTTGGTGACCCTGCACATAGCAGGGGATTGGAACTGGATGAGCATTGTGGTCCTTTCCAACCCAGGCCATTCTGTGATTCTGTGATTCTATGATCTCCTTGTTCATATTCACTGAACACAAAGGGAAATGAAAAGACAATGCCATTAGGATCTCAAAGAGAGCCATTACTGACTGCAGGATGGCCGCTATATTAGGAGAAAGGTGGTGGAAAATTTCCATGAGATTTCTTCTGTGTTACTGAGAGTATTCATTTGGCAGGCCAAGGAAGGAGATGTGGTACCATGGGAACTATTTATAAGTGTTGGATCCTCATGTATTTGACTGATGTGCTAACACAATTTCACTGATCCCAGTGGAATGTACAGCGGTTCATACCACTGAAGCATCATGCAGCTGGCAGTAAAATAGACAGAGAGTTGCTATATCCTGCACTTGTTCAGATAAGTTTATTAGTTCCTGGGCTCAGCAGACTCCACCTGCTGCTCACTTCTTATTTCTGCAAGCATTAACAGACTGAAAAGGTGACATAAGGCCCTGGGCTCACCTGGAGCTCAAGTAACTTATGGTCTTACGCTTCAGTGCTGTTCAGATGTCTCACACTGTTGTTCATCCTATGTTAAAAGTCATCTTGCAGATGTCTTTTTATTTTATGAGGCATATTACAAGGCTTATCAGATAAGTTTTGTACCAGAGGTGGGAAGTCTAGCTCTTCAATTCTTCTTATCCTATTTCTGGATAACAGCTGTGTTGGCTACTGAGCTTGCAAGAGATAAGCAAATCCTTGGGCCTGGGGGACAATTGCCTATCGTGAGGTCTGCTTTTTAATTAGAAGGGCTGAGAAGTAGTGACCTTGCTGTACTTTGTGCAGAAATAGTATTAGCTACACATCCTTTCCTGGTGCTACTTCAGTTTGAGGTAATCTTGCTTCCAAACAATCATCCTACTTGAGCAGATTTTAATTTTATACACAATTTTGCACCTATGCAAATAGCTCAGGACACATTAGTAATCCATTAAGGGTAAAAAAAGGAGGAAAGTCTTCCTCTTCACAATGAGTTGGATGACCATGTCTGTGGGATGGGCACCTTCAGCTGTGCTTTCTCCATTCAGAGTAATTCTATTCAAAATACACTACAGAGGATTTGAGACACACTTGTAGGAACCCTTGGCCGGCCTTTGAGGTGGACTGGATCAATAAATTACACCAGCTGAGGATACAGACTCCACATGAAAAGGGAAGAACACAGTTACATCTGATTTAACAGGAAACCTCTTCTTGGACTGAATATGGAAACTGCAAATGAAGAATGCACACTGTTCTTGCAGGAGTACTTCTCGTCCTGCTACATTCTGCACCCCAGGCCTTCAAACAATAGGAGGATAAGTGAGGAGTGGACTGTCTCATTTAGTTGATGGTACTGAAAGGCAGTCCAAAAAACTCCACAGCACTTTTCTCCTGTGTTCAGGCTACATAAATAAGGCAATTTTTACAATTGTCCTTTTGTTCTTCCAAGGACATTCAATACTATGTTCAGGGAGAAAGCACTCATAACTGATCAAGGCAAGCAAAAAGCAGCATTTACTGCAGCAATGCGTGCATGACACAGGCTGCTCCTGCCCATGGCTGTGCCCTGGAATGCACTATTTCATGAGACTTTTCTTTATCTACAAATAAAGAATACCACGGCCTCCAATAACATAATGAAAGCATTCACAGCTTTCTGTGATCCATATAGATTATCAAAAAGGAATGTCGAAAATGATTTGTGATGAGTTACCCCTTCTAGGAGTCTCTCTATTCAAAGATGGTCAAGACAATCACAGAGTCACAGAATGGTTGGGTTGGAAGGGACCTCAAGAATCCAACCCCCTGCCACAGGCAGGCCCACCAACCTCCACATTTCATAGCAGCCCAGGCTGCCCAGGGCCCCATCCAACCTGGCCTTGTTCACCTCCAGGGGTGGACGGGGCATCCACAGCCTCTCTGGGCAGCTGTTCCAGCACCCCACCACTCTCATAGGAAAGAACTTATCAGACCAAGCTGATTTTTTAAAGAGCTAATGATGGGTCATTATTAAGGCCAGGCTGGATGTGGCTCTGGGCAGCCTGGTCCGGTGGTTGGCAACACTGCACATAGCAGGGGGTTGAAACTAGATGATCACTGGGGTCCTTTTCAACCCAGGCCATTCTATGGGTCTGCTATGCCCCATGTGAGATCCCACAGCCCAATCTCAGCACAGACAGCTTTTAGTGAGGCTGTACCGGGCTTACGTGTCTACAATGGACAGTGTCCCCGTGGGAGGGACCCATGTGGAGTGGGAACGGAGAGTCACTATGGAGGAACGGCAGAGACATAACTTCATAGACCAATTTCAGCCCCCATTTATCCTTCCCCTGCACTGCTCAGAGGGAGGAGGTAGAAGATGGATTGGGAGGAAGGTGTTGTAGTTTGCTTTGAGCACTAGACTGCAGTCTGTAGGCAATAAATTACATTAATCTCCCTATGCTGAGACTGTTTTGCCAGTGATGGTAATTGGAGTGTTATCTACCTGTCCTTATCGCAGTCCCCTTGTTCCTTTGAGAAATGGGAGTGAGTGCTGTGGCAGAGTTCAGCAGGCAGTGGTCGGTTCCTCTGCCCACACACAGCATTGGTGAGTCCCAGAGTCCCAGCCCTGGCTTTGGAACACAGCAGCTCAGAACAAACTAGATGGGGAGTCATGCATGAAAACGCCCCGATCGGGGCAGCTTGCATCGCATTGACCGGAGCACACAGTGTGTGATTGAGCAGTCAGACTGCAGCTGCTCTCAGAAAACCTCCTTCGTTTTTCTCATGAGGATTGATATTAATAACTCCTTCTTCGTCTTCTAAGCCTTGTCAGTTGCTTCTAGCTGAATCTCAGCATCCTGGGCTCTGGGGAAAGGCAGTAGCTGAGAATTATCTTGAGTGAAGCTTTTGACATCTGATTGCAAAGCGTTTCCTTTGATTGAGGAAAGTACAGGCTGGATGAATGGGCTTAAATGGTCTGAATATTAGTTGGATTACTGGGCTCAAAGGGCAATAATGAATAGTTCGACATCCAGCTGGCAACCAGTAACAAGTGGAGTTACAATAGAAGTTGATTCTGGGATTATATTTTTCTACATCTTTGTAAACGACCTGGATGAGCTGATGGGATGCATCTTCAGCAAATATGCAGGTGAAGATGGGGTGTGTGGAAATATGCCAAAAGACAGTAAAACTTAAGTCTCAAGGAACCTGAGCCTGGTGTAAGAGAAATCTTATGATGTTCAGGAGTGAAAGAGCAGAAAACTCTGCATGTGAGACTTGCAGTCTGCGTGTGTGGTTGCAATGGCAAGTTTGTGGCCAGCAGGGCAAATGTTAGGATCTTCTGCTTGCTGATAGGAAAGCCACAGCTGCAGAAAAACTGCAAGTCGTCCTCCAGAGTGTCAACAAAATTGCTGAGCATACAACTTTTAAGAGCAGGGTGAGGAACCTGAGTCTGCTCAACCTGGGAAAAGGAATACAAAGGAATACGTCACTTCAGCATGCTTAAAGGAGGATGTTAAGAGTAATGAGGACAAATACAGTTTAGACATGGCAGGTCGCAAAGCATTTGGCAATATCAATAAAGCCCAGCTTAGGAGATTCAGGCTGGACATCAGGAAAACCATTTTCACTGGGGGGGTAATGCAGTCCTGAAACAGCTTGCCAAGGAAGGCCGCTGAATCTCTGGTCTCAGAGGTTCACAAAATTCATCTAAATAAAGCTATTGCTTACACAGTCTGCTGCCAGCAACAGCTCTACAAAGGTTGGATGTTGGATTAGTCTTTTCTAAGCTTTCTTCCAGCCAACATTTGTACGATTTGTTCTACATAAGTGCATTTACCACATAGGTGTATTAAAATGATAACAGGGTCTGTTCCATTTCCCACCTCTCCCTAGTGGCTGCGTTAGGCCGTGCTGATTGCTGGCACATTTTTATTTCACAGTCAGCAGTTCATAAAAGTCTGTATCTTCACACAGTAGAACCACAGAAAAATAACTGCACTCAAAGGGATATCTGGAGCCATCAAATCCACCTCTCCTACTCAATCTAAATCCAATCTCCTACTCAAAGGAAGGCTATCTTTAGAGTGAGATGAGGTTGCTCAAGAGCTTTTTGGAAACGTCCAAGGATGCAGATTCACCAGCCTCTCTTGCCAAGCTGTTTCGGTGCTTAACCACTCTCATTACAAATAGCTTTTTTTCTAATGCATCGTTGAAATTTCTCTCATTGCAGCCTTCTCCCACTGAGTCTTTTGCTGCGTGCACCTGGAAGGTGTCAGTCCATTTCTTCTCTCAGCTACCCACTAAGACATGGAAGGATGCAAGCAAATCCCACTATAACCTTCTCATTCCTAATTGGAAAAACAAACAAACAATAAAACCCAAACAAATAGAAACCATTCAGTGTCCCTCAGTAAATCATATGCCCCAGTTCTAGTTCACCTCCATCACAGCAGCACTGCTGATTCTTGTGCAGTGTGTTGTCCTCTGGGACTTGCTGGCCCTTTCCAGCAAAGCTGCTTTCTAATCATTCAGTTCCTCCCCCATTTTGTTATCATTTATTGTCATTCACAGCCTTGCAAAGGATGCTCTCCACCCCCCTTATCAGCTCATTAATGAAGGTATCAGCCAACACTGTTCACTGAGCAGTATCCTTCATGGCCAGCTGACTCAGACTGCACAACACTGACCGCTGCTTTTTTAGCTTAGGAAGACCAGCAGGTTTATCTCCAACCTCTTTTTCTACCCGTAAATCCTCAGTTTGGCTGCAGAGATGCCACTGTGCAAAATGATGCACTAAATTTAGTGTATAAAGCACTGCTTTATTTCCTTGTGTCCTTACAGCTCATCTCATCATAGAAGGCAGTCAGGTTGGTATAGCACAGTCTAACCCTGGTAAATCCAATCTACTTGCTTTTAGTCACCTTCACTGTCCTTCGTGCCTTCATGCCTTCATGCTCCTGGAAGTGTTTTCATTGGAGACTTCCCCCAGGAATCTCCTAGGGAGGAGGCAGGAGCAAACATTCCCTGGTTCCTGCTTGTCTATTCGTTTGGGTTTTTCACGTGGGAGAAACAGTTGTACCCCCAGCTGCCCCCGCCTGTCCAAAGACAGGAAGCCGCCAGACAGTACCAGGATCATAGAATAGTAGAATCACAAGGTTGGAAAGGACCTACAAGATCATCTGGTCCATCCGTCCTCCCATCACCATTGCTCCCACAAGCCACTTAACCATGTCTCGTAGCTCCTCATCCAGACGCCTCTTGAACACTGCCAGGGATGGCGACTCCACCACCTCCCTGGGCAGCCATTCCAGCACCTGACCACTCTCTGAGAGAAAAAGATGCTGCAGAGCAGCTCCTGGAGCCCCACACCAAACACATGCCAGGGAATTGCATCTATAATTACATCTCTGAGGGAGCTCATAAGTATCATTCCTCCTAGCTAGACCTTGTATAGAATTAAGTCAGCAGGTTCAGAACAGAGAATATCTTCCCTCTCCCACTCTATATCACAGTTGTTAATGTATTACTTCCTAGCTTTAATCAAGAAATAAAGGAGGATATAAAAGCTAACAATAAAGACAAACTGGTTTAAAATTAACAAAAAAAAAAAAATCAGAATTTCAGGAATACATGGGAAAATGTAAAGTAGTGAAAGCTTTTCCATCTTCTAACCCTCTTCTTTTAATATTCCCCTTCCCCAAACACCCCTTTTTCTTTTTCCCCTCTAGTTTTCCCATTCCTTTAACTGATTTTTTTGTTTGTTTGTTTTTAATTACGTGTCCCTTTAAATATTTCTTTTTTGTTATCTTCCTGGAATTCTCTCTGGTTATTTTCTAACAGAGTTTTCCACCTCCTGACTCCAATTTTCAGTCTTCAGATGTAGAAACAGGGAGACATTTGATACCACTGGTATGGCACCAAATACAGAAGAATCTGATTTCATGCCTAAGGCTCCACAACATTAATGTAACAGGAATATATATGTGTGTTTGTGTATAATAGGAATATGTAAAATACTGCAGCATAGCAGTTAGAAAAAAATGTATTCATATAAACAGGAAAAGTCATTGAAACAGTTTCCCAAGGCAAGTGGCTAAACCACCACTGCAGGCTGCAGGTTAACTAACATAACTCCCATATGGATGCTCAGAATTATTACACGGAGTATTTCTGCACACAGAGTATTTCCTGGCTGTGCACAGAGCACTGAACTCAGTCAGATCCTTGTTATCTCTGGGCAGCCTGGTCTGGTGGTTGGCAACCCTGCACATAGCAGGGGGTTGAAACTGGATGAGTGTTGTGGTCCTTTTCAACCCAGGCCATTCTGTGATTCTATGAGCTCACATCTTGATCCCTCTGCACCTCCTGAAGAACTCCACTCTCCTTTCCCCCTCACCCCAACCACCAGCACTGATGTGTGATCTCTCCTAATATTTTCTGTCCCATCCTAATGCCTGCCGCAGAGATGGAGAGCCACAGCATGAGAAACGTCCTTATGCTCCCTTTAGAAATGCCCTTTTGGTTTCCTTTCTCAGTGCCACAAGGAAGATCCAGCTCTCCTCCAGCCTCCTGTGCTTCACCAGGGAATCTCACGTGGTTGTTTCTATCTTCTGATGATGCTGATTGCATTACTGTTATTTGGGCTTTCTTTTCATCTCCTTGGAAATATTTCTGCTCAGTTCTGCCATCCCCTTCATGGGCAGTTTTGGCATTGATGTGCAACAGAGTGGTTAAGTGAGGGAAGTGCCGGAGTTACCCATTGGCACCTGCTCTTATTTCTTCTCTAACTTCTCTTTACATTGAATGAACTTTTTCTACGTGTGTTATTAAGTTTCACTGAATCCTACACTTCGCCAATAGTATTATCTTCTGCACTTTTCAAAAGCACAGTCACAGTTGGCCACTCTTAAAAGCTCTTATGTTGTTTGCATAGCGTACTGATTATGTACTGCACACACTGAATTCAGTACTCAGATACCCGAGCATAACAACAGAGGCTGAAAACTGGAATGTAAACAGAACAGACAGGAATGCTGAAGTCATTAAAGGAAACCCGACTGCCATAACAGAAGTGCAGCAGAGGGCGGGATGTCCCCAGAGCCGTGGCAGTGTGATGGGATTGTCATCTCCAGCCTCTGGAGTTTCTTCACCTGCACTAACAGCCCCTGCCCCATGGAAAAACTGTGTGTCAGCTTTAAGAATGGACATGGGATGGATGTGGGGAACTGTGGCTTTTTTGGGACATCTTGCAAAGTTCCCTAATGTTGGGGATAATAGTTGGATATTTCCACCAGGGTGCAGATCTTGCACACCAAAGCACCTCTGCTCTGCAGCCCCTGGGCAGTGAGTGTTTGTCACCCCAGCAGAGCACCCTGGGCTTGCTGAGCTCTCACTGACACCGCCAGCTCTGCACTCCTGTCCTTTCTCCAGGCTGACAGCAAGCCCTGCCTGTCCTCCTACCAGCTGCCATCACCAACTACAGAATAACCACATTCCTGCTTTGTGATGGTCTGATCTTACAAGAAAAACCGCTTCCAATTACAGCTATACATGAGAGCTCACTGATGGCCACCTGACAGGAGTATTCAGGTTGGAAAGTTGCTGCTAATGTAATTGAGGCATCAAACTGCAGCTACTGCTGGAGTTACCTCCTCCCCCTGGTCCAGGAGGCAGAGACAAATGAGCACTCTGATCCCTGCACTCAAAACACTCCCAGCATGGAAAACTGCAATGCTGTTGTTTCACTTTCCAGAAATTGTAGCTGATCCTCAGGAGTAAGGTGTCATTCAGGGATGCAAGGAGATTTCCCTCTGATCCAGAGATGCCTGTAAAAGTGAGTATGTCTGAATCATTCACTATTGGATGTCCAATATGTCCATATCCAGTATGTCTTCACTGGCTTAACCTTTCCTTGTCTGTTAGTAATTTCTAAAAGTTGGGTGTAAAATGTATTAGTAGTCAGGGCTTGTTGGGAATTTTGTTTGGGGGCACCATACTCCTGCTTGCTATCCAAGTGTAAGGATGAAAGCATATGAGAATCATGGGCACATTGAAGCCAATGGTCTACTTCAAAATTTCAGAGAGGCGTCAGTCATTCAAGTCAAATAATTGAATATTGCATAGAATCATAGATTATCCCAAGTTGGAAGGGACCACAAGGATCATCGAGTCCAACTCCTGGCTCCATATAGGACTGCCCCAAAATCTGACCCTATGTCTGAGAGCATTGTCCAGACTCCTCTTGAACTCTGGCAAGCACTGTGACACGACCATTCTCCCGGGGAGACTGTTCCAGTGCCTGACCACCTTTCTTAGTACCCACCTGACCCTGCCCTGATGCAGCTCTGTGCCATTCCCTTGGGTCCTGTGGCACATGGCACATATCAAAACGTTACAGAAGTAGAGACTATCTAAAACTCTTTCACAGTTCTGTCTTGCAAAGCAGCTTCGTGGTCTAAGTATCTCAGGACAATAAACTTGTCTCCCCAGGCTCTGCACTACGAGCATAGCCTCAGTCTTTCAAAGTACACGAAGCCCTATGCATGCAGTTAATTATACATAGTGTATAAATGGGAGCTCAAAAATGGAAGGTCATGTTCCCTCCATCTGAACACTAAATCCCTTCATAGTGTTATTCAAGATCCGACTGCCCTAGATTCAAGTGGTATGGTGGCTGCGTTACAAAATGTTCTTTTAGATGATCAGTCAGGGGAAGGAGCTTGACTTGTACTTCACCAAAGACTTGAAGCGAAAAAGAAGGGTTAGATCCATTGTCTTCTCTAAGTGATCAGCTAACAGCACAGGCATATTCATTTAAGTTATTTGACCTCAGAAATACAGGGAATGTCTACTTGCGAGCTCTTCTTATCCCACTGGAGATGGATTTCAAGGAAAGGACAAAGCCCATAAAGCACAAAAACACACAAGCAGGGTTTTCCATTATGCTGAGAATCAAGACCTACTTTATACTTACATTCAGTCACAGTTATCAAAAACCCAAGAATCCCTGGCTGGTTTTATGCAAAACCACACCAGTCACGGTGGTTTCATCGTTCTTTCCTGCAGGACAGCAGGAAAGCCAAATTCCATCTCTTTAGGGAGTTGGTCAACAAAACCCCCTGGGAATCTGTCCTCGAGGACAAGGAAGCGGGAGTTGGACCAGATGGCTTTTAAACATCTCTCCCTACGTAAATATTTCTGTGACTCTATGAAATCAGTGACAAGCTTCAATGCAGCTGCAAAGGGTAACACCACTGCTGTTGGGCTTGAAGGAGTAGGTGAGAATTCACAAGACTAATACATGACAGAAACAATATAAAATTCATTCCTGATAATGGCTTAGCGCAGGAGCATCTCCAGAGCAATTATGAAAGCTGGAGGATTGAATTTATGCATGTGCTTGGATATTGGTAGGGCCAGATTCCTTGGCTAGGACAGGACCAGGCAGTGGTAGTGCTGATATCCTTTGCCACCTTTGCCAGCTGTTTTTGCAGCTTGTGCTCGTATTTAAGAGAAATCTGTGCAATTCCTGTCTTATAGCTTGACCAGAAAGGCAACAAAATCTATAACAATTTTACTGATCTCCTCAGGGCACAGATGAATATCAGTTCCACTCAGGCAAGCAACGCAGAATCACTACTCTGATATTCATATCTCAGTGATTGTTTAGCTTTCATCTCTCAGTTTTCTCTCTTGACCAAAAATATAGTTTACATGTCATTAATATTCCAGTACCATATTCATCTGATAAGAAATCTAACAATAAAGAAGGTGCCATGAAATTAATCTGGCACTCAGGCAAAAATCAGAGCAATGGGAATTGAGGAAATTCAAACTTAATCCATTCTAATTTGAGTATCGCTGTCACTTCAAGGTCCACATGGGATTACTAGATGGACTGTCTTGTAGATTGGATGAAGTTTATGAGAACAGATTAGTAAGCATCTATTGATTGTATCTAAGCAGAGACAGATAGAGTATAATAGTTCAATTCTTCTTGGTGCCGCATATATTTTATGACAATAGACGTTGACCAATATAATTAATTCTCTTAAATCAAGATAAGAGCAGGTCATTAGCTTAAAATTTTCTGGGTTTTGCATGATTTTTGAAGATAATATGTATAAAATTCTCAAGAAAGAGGGGGAGACATACAACACAATAAAATCCATTTCAAGGCTTCTGTCAGCTCCTAAATGGCCTTCATGCCTTTTGCTAGCCCTTCAGCCAGTGCAGGCACACACTCAGCTCAACACAAGGCACGAGGCAGCTCCTGGATGCCGTAAGTGACTTCTGCTCAGCTCCTCAGTGCCATCCGCTCTGAAGATGCTTCTGCTGTCAAAAGAGTAAGAGAATGTACAGATGTTTGCAATTTAGTATGACTAAGTAGTGGTGACTGAAAATGACAGTGGTAATGATATCCTGGCAATCAGAGCTGAGGATGAGTCACACGCTGGTTTTAAAACGAAACAAAGGAGTCCAATTGTATTTTAATTCTGCAGGTGTCGGAAATTGCACTGGGGTAGATCAGCACAGAAGGCTGATTAATTTATTAAGGTTTGGAGATGGATCCAGAAAGCACACGCTCTGCAGAACTTCTGGTTGAACTGAAACAAAACCATTCAGATAGATTTTGTTGACCTGAACAGTAACATCCAGAAACAAAAATATTTTACATTCTACAGTTATTTCAACTTCAAGCATTTTTTTCTTGCTAAGTCCAAAGAAATGTGAAAAATAAGATCATTCTTAAAAAAAAAGATTGTTAAACTTACCTAGTTACTTCATTGTTGGTTTTTTAGGGAACAGGGAAAAAAAAATGAAGAAAAGTGTATCTAAAAACTTCAGCTTCATATATGGGACGTGTATGACAGACCAAGATTCCCTATTAGTCAGGCCACAGATAATCTTGGTGTGGTAGCTGTTTTAATTTAATAGTAAAGCCTTACCTCAAACATGCATATTTTTTAATAAATAAGGGGAAATTGTCTTCACTGTATGTGTTTTCCACAAGAAGTTACTGAAATCTGTTTTCCATAGATCCAAATTCCTAATTGTTCTGAGAACACTCTAAGGAATACGCATCACAGAGTCCATTTTGCACTCTAATTCGGAAAGGAAAGTCAAAAACAATCTCAGCTTCAAGAAGTAACAGCTTGTACCTTTCACTGCTCAGATCCCTGGCTCAGCACCTGTGATATCAGCAGAAGTATCTGCTCTCCTCTGTGCATCCTAAATTCGTCTCTGAAAATGCAGTTCAGATGGTTTTAGGGATACATCTGTAATGGATAAATGTCTGTCTCACCTATCCCAATATCTGTGGGATTGCAGTGGTGTTATTGACACTTCAGAAACACTTCATAACAAAATTCTACAGAAACATATAACAAATGATTGCTTTGCAGGGCTCTGAAGAGCAGAGCCTGCCCTGATGTGCTGTGGGAAAGGTGCTGCTGTCTCATTCATGTCCCAGATGTTTGTGAATGGGACTTTACCAACAGTGAAAATGTTTATCAGCAACTCACACTTAAAAGTGACTGCCACTCAGATATCCCCCTATATACAGGCCTCACTGATTCCCTCTGAATGGTGTTTCTCCCATGTGATGGAGTGCACCAAGATAAGACAAAGACAAATGATATATACCCACTGTGCACGAGCTCCTTAAATGCACTGGGAGGTATTCTCTTGTAGACCTTGTATGTAGTTCCACTGATTTGTCTGTGAGGCCTCACAGTGAAACCATGCTGTACACCGAGCACCTGAGCAGTGTGTGTTTGTCATCAGGATGCTGTTGGCAAAGCAGTACATAAAGAGGTCTCTAGGAGAAGAGCAGAAAGGGCTGGGAGTCTGTCACAGCACTCAGCCCAGTAGCTGCTGAAAGCAGGAGGGCATTTTTAAGGAATTAGCACTTTGTGCAGCTCCAAAAAATGAAACCCAGGTTGGCTCACTGAGTTCTGAAAGAGAAAATCATTAGGACATCTCCTGTAAATGTTTAACCATTTCATCCTGGATTGCATCTTATCAGAAATCTAATTAACTTATTTGTTACCCACCAATGTACCCACTTGAATCCTCCTCTCGTTTCTAAACCTTACTGATGTTCCTGGGCTTCCTGAATGCCCCTAAGCTTGGCAGGGTGCAGCCAAACTCTCACCTTGACTCTAAAGAGGATTATGGATGTGCACACAGTCTTTTAAACCCCCATTATTTAAAAATCTTCTTTAAATTCTTCTGATGTTTCTATTCTAGGAGAAGATGTGACAAGAAGTAAAGGCGGGATATTTCTTATCTTTTTGCAGTGAATGTACTGACAACATTTAAGACCATATTTTTCCTCTGCTTTATTTAGTGGTTATTGAGAATAAACATAAGAAAGGGAGAAGACAAATGATCAGGAGGGGAAGCAAATGTGGGTCACTGAGGCTGTCTGCATCCTTCCAAACGCACACAATAAAACACAGGTGTGTCTCTTTTCATACATCTTCAGAAACCAAAAGTTGGAGCTGAACTTCTGGATTCTGAAGTTCATTTCCCACTTCACTCACCCTGCTCTGCTGGTTTGATGGCCAAAGCAGGGAGACAAACAGAAATAGATCAGAAGAAATCCAAGCCTGAATCAGAGTTGAGACCCACTGAGAACCCGATGACACCAGTAGAGAGCTGTGCGTGGTTAAAGGGGTTGAAAGAGCATGAGAGTCCAGGACGAGGTGAGTGAACATCTCTTGAGACAGAGCCCACATCCCTACAGTGTTAATTAGAATAATTCATTAACAGTACTCTGTGCAGAATTACCTATTCATCAGGTTCCCAGATCCCATCATTCTGCTGGTTATACATGGGTAGACATCAGCTTCACTCAGACAGTCCATTACGCTGTAGTTTTCTTCCTCACCATATAAAGGACTTTTACCTCATCATTGGTTCATAACAAAGAAAAGCAGAACCTCTTTCTGTCAGTCACCTTGCTATTCTGGGAGATGCAGCTATTTTCATCCTGTGCTTATTCTCTGCCGAGTTGTGCACAGATCTTATGACTGCCATGTCACAGACATCGCTAGGACTAGGGCAGGGGCCATTCTGCGCTACTTTCTCTCTTGGTTGTAGGCAGCCTGCTTAGTCCACCTTGTGTATTCTGTACTTGAAGTGCTGCTACTCTTTGTGTATTTGTTTTCCAAACTAATACACGGCTCTCCTGAAGGTTTTTAAAGTAACCAACTCTCAGAAAGAAGTGGAAAGGGACACATTATTCAGTGAAAAAGCATAAATGAGCTCCACAGTTATTTTAATGGATTTCATTAGTTGGCATTAAAAATAAGACTGTGACTAGATAATTTAGAACCTCTTGTCTCTCTTCCATTTGTTAATAAAGAGCCATCTTCATTAACAATTGCTATTTACTTACATATCAGCACAGAACAACTATGTGAGGACTTCATGCATCTATGTCAGCTGCCTCAGTCACCCAACAAAGGACTGGCCAAAGCCAGATTTAAAACTCTAATGCAAACAATTACACAGCCAGCAAACCTCCCAGATTCCCTCCCACACTCTGAGGGCCTTCTCTGTACTGAATGCAAATTATTTTCAGAATTTTCACATTGAAAAGAGGTGCTGCATCATTCAGCGCTTAACGATGGACAAAAACTTCCTCCAATGCAGAATGCCATTCATCTTTGCCATTGATCAGACAGTCTCAGGAGGTGATCTCTGATGTGTAATCCAGGGGGTTACATTTTTTGTTCCTTTCTCCTGCTCATTTTACCATCAAAAACAGCCCATTCTGTGTGACTGAGCAGCGTGCAGTTCAATAGGGAGTATCTGAAATAATTGGATTTTAAATAATTGAGGTTAAAGACTAAATTAACACACAACAGTAAATCTGTGAAAATGGATTTGGAAAGGAAAAATGAAGTCTTGAATTTATCACAAAGTCTGTGTTGCTTCAGGGTCTATATTGAGTCTATGGTAAAAGAAAGAGAGAAGGAAAGAAGGAGAGAAACAGAGAGTGAAAGAAAAGAAGAAAGAACATAGGACTGCTAATTAATGCAATGTGTTGGGAATTTTAGGTTATCAACTGACAAAATAAGTTGTGTTTTGATCTGTCCTATTTGACCCATCATTTGTCTTTTTGCCCTCTGGGTTGGAGAGCTTGGGAACCAGCATGGCAGAGTTTCCCGATGGAGAGCTTCATAGGAGACAACTGGCAGGTCTCTGCTTTGTTCTGAAGAGCTGCGTTGCAGACACTCAGCACTGGGTTGATCAAGTCAGTCCTCCAGCAGCACATCTGGCACCAGAGGAGGGACACATTTGTAATGTGTATGTTCTACCTAACAGCCTCTGCTGACCACAGGTTGGACAGTACTGCACGTGTAAATTACTCATTATTCGTTGCCTGGAGGTAGGAGAAAATAACACAGTAACTTCTGCGCAGTAAAGGCATGGAAGTTTGTTTTCTTTCTTTTCACTGTTTTAATAGCCTGAGCCAGAACTTTGAAATATATATGGATATTAAATACTGACTTCAGTAGCTTCTAATCTGCCCTTTTGTGCCAATGCTTAAATATATATCACAGAATGACCAATGCTATATCAACATTCCTGGCAACTCCATTATGCTGAAACAAGGTCTCAGCATTGCTGTATTTTCTGCATCCAGACAGAAGGTAGGCAAATTTTGCTCAGTAGTTAACAACACTGTTGATCTAAAAGCAGTTCTGCTATCTCATTGCAATTCAGGCGCCCTTCATCTTTTTGACACAGTCTTTATTCCCTTGGATATGACTGAGTCCCACGAGCTATTTGCAAAGCCCACAACAATAAGAAGTACTGGGACGAAAGAATGGAGTCAGCATCATTGGTTCTGCTCAGTAACAAGACAGAAGACATTTTGAATATAATTCATATTCTTAAAGTTGCAAACTACATAAAAAAGAGAGGAGGACAGAACAAAGAAACTAGACCAGGCAGACCAAATCCAAGAGTCCCAACATTTGAAGTCATTGCTTGTGCCAATGGGTTTTATTTGCAGACTAATCAAGTTGTCTGAAAAAGAGACCCCAAACACTACATGGCAGCACGCTCTGGCAGTAACATAGTTCTCTCCTTTTTAATTCTTGGAGCTTGAAGAATCTGATTTCTGCTTCAGTGTTTTCAAAGAGTTTTTTATTTGCCATCTTTCACTGGCAATTACTGCATACAGAAACTTTTACACAAGTGGATGCTGGATGATTATGCTCCAGATGCCTATTAAAGTTGATGAATGTATTTCAGTCTTATCACTCAATAGCTCATAAAGCTATTGCAAAAGGACAGATGGCCTCTTGTAATTACTATCTCTGTTATTTTTTGTATTTCTGTCTTGTCTAGGACTCCAAAAAGATGAAAAGATTGCTGGGTGCTCTTTATTCCCTATAAAAGAGATGATCCCTGACCAAGGCCAGAACAATCTGATAGGTGAGGAGAGAAAATGAGCTTTATTGTTCTGTTTGACTGATAAGGAGCTGAAGAACAGAGTTTAGAAGATCCTGGCTACATTTCTACAAGTTATCTAGACAGGGAATGCCAGAGATTGTTTCCTGAAACTGAGATGAAATGAAAAATGCTTGTTGTGTCCCAACTATTAAGTATTTTAAACCTAAAAAAAAAAAAAAAAAAAAAAGATAATTGAATTAAAACCCATGTTGAGTTTTAAATAGTGCCCAGAAATTGTTTGGAAAACTGCTAGCTGGACCAGGAAAAGGAAATAAGTACTGATTGCACAGAGCAGTCTTACAACTAAAAGCATTGAAGGCTCAGTTGCAGGCAGCAATAAGATCCCCCAAAGTTTTGTTTTGTTCTCGGGATTTGGATGTAGATGCGAGTTTGGTGGGGTTTTTTGTTGGTTGGTTGTGTTTTTTTTCCAAGTTTCTTTTTCTTCACCTATCCAGTGAGTCTGTCTCCTCTGGACTCACTCCAGTGTGTCATGTCTATTTCGTTCTCGTACTGGACAACCCCAAACCAGAGCACCGTTCCCCAGGTAAATACCACAGGTGATGACTGCAGGGGAAGGATCACTTACCTAGGCATGCTGGCTAAACTCTTGCATCCCAGGAGGCAGTTGTTCTTTGGCACAGGGTCACATTGCTGGCTCATGGCCAACTTTTTTCCCACCAGGACCCCCAAATGTTCCTCTCTAGAGCTGATTTCCAGAAGGCCCACATCTCTCAGCTGGCACTGTTTCACTGGGTGACTTTGTCACGGGGCAGGACTTGGCTTTTGCCTTTGCTGAACGTCACGAAGCTTTGTCAGCCCATTGTGATGAGGTCTCCTTGAACAGCAGCGTTGGCTCCAGCATGCTGACAGCTTCCCACAGTTTGATTTCAACCGCAAACTTGCTGAGAGCTCTGGTACATTATCCACTTCATTAGTAAAGGTGATGAACAATAACTATTTGTCCTAGCATTGATCCCAAAGGGGTGTCACTGATAACCAGACACCCTCTGGACTCTGCACTTCTGGTCACTTGTTTAACATCTTTTAAATTTCTAGTTAGCTTATAAAAAAATACTAAATTCTGTGATAATAGCATATAGTGAATAAAATAATCAAAAATATGTCCGTAATAATTAATGACAAAATCTGAACCAAAGAAGAAAACCAATATTTGTGGTGTTCATGTCAGATTCTCCAGATTCTCTTTCCAGTGCTTTTTGCTCTTCGCTCAGCCTTGGATCATTACACAATAGGTTGCCTTTATGATGACAATTTTTGGGGGCTCAGTATGTTTCAGTTAATATCTGTTACTCACCTGGTAGGGTGAATCTGAGTCAACTGAAGTAAGCTAAAATATCTTCTAGGATGTTCCATTCTTGAGCTCAAATTTCTTTGAAGTTTGCCTTCAGTTAGAAAATTAGTTGGATATAATTGCACTCAGGATCAGGATCTCTGAGCAGTGCTGTAAATACAGGGTATTGTTGTCTCTTAATGTTTCCATATATTGAATCAGAACAGAACATTGCATTTTTTGGTGACTTTTTCCCCTCTTATTATTCTCTCTCTTACAGTGGTGTAAGGCAACCTCAGATAAGAGAAAAGTACCCCACTGAGTTATTGTATGACCATAACAAAATGATCTGTCCCCATCTGGATGGAAGTGGGCTGACATCAAAATGCTTTCAGGCACATTCCTAAATATAACACCAGGGAGAATACGGGCCATCCATAAACTTAAGCATATCTGTGAGTTACATACAGGGGAGCATATGTAATGATCACCGCCACACTAAAGTTTGGTGATCTAAACTATGACCTAATTATTAACTCACTATGAAACTCCAGTGCAAACAAGCCTGCTTTGCTTCACGGGAAACAGCTCAGAGCACCCATTGGAGTGCCACCAGCAGCGGGTCTCCTGTTAACCTCCATCACTGGATTGCATCCGATGCCATGTCATTCCTGTTTGGTCTGTCCTCCTAATGACTGTCTGGGACAATGCCAGAAATCTGAAAACAGCAACCAGTTAGATGGCAAATGTGAGCTAAGGTCTTGATTTCAGCAAAATTTACTTTGTCCTTTATCTCCTTTCTGAAATGCATTGTCATTGAATTAAGACATTAGGGGATGCTTTTTGGAATGGAGCATGCAATTACAGGTATTTCTAAAGGAAGAACAAGGTAATATCAGCCACATCACACTGCTACCTGCATGCACTCCTTTTAGGCGAGCACCATTAAAGGTCCCAAAGGGTACTTTCCTGCCTGTTTTGCTTCTTCCTTACTCCCCTCTCCCAGAGATCTGTCTGTCACTTCTTTTTATTGCCACATTTCCTACATTTCTTCCAGGAGACTTTACCATCCAGGTAGAAAAATGTAGTTGTTACTTCTAATAATAATAATTTCAATTCATCTTTACTGCTTAAGCAATTCCTTGCTTGAATTGTTTGGTCTAAGTGTCTATATTCCTTTTGACCAAATGCCTTCTTCAGACACATTCTCCCATGGAAGAGATTTGCAAACAGGGTGGGATGACAACTCGGCATCGTGCACATCAGCACCATTGCTCAGATGTAGTGCACTTGTAATGGAAGTCAAGTCATGGTGGGTAATGCCACACTGGAGGCTGAAATACAACATTAGGCCTTCACAGTAGAGGCTATCTTCTGTACGTACATAATTGTCAAATTAAATCAAAGATAATAAAAGCATATATTTGCCCCCTTAGAGAAATCAAATTTCTTTTAGGTAGATAAATCTCAGCAATCAAATACTAAAGACTGTCATTACCCCTTTGAATTTCAGAAAGATTGCGTCCATATCTATGGAGTATGACTCTGTAGTTAATACATTAATGGGGTTCCCCCACCTCTATTCTGGGCAGTGAAAGTACATTTTTGTGTCTAATTTTCACAGCCTGCACCTGACCTCCAAATAAATGAGTTCAGCCACTTCTTCACCATCACACCCATGAATGACATTTTCTGATTAACCACTGGGGATCTTCACATCAGCTGAAGTATCCAGCTAACATGGTACAAAACACAGTTATGGATTTATTACTTCAGAAATTAGTGCCAGTAGCATTCTGTGCAATGTTTATACAAGGCAACAGAAGGGAAGGGCAGTTAAATAAGATACTTAAGCTATTAAATGTTCACATTATAAATATTTGTCTTTGGGAACTAGATGTACTGCTATTCCCTGAATGTCATCAGCTATTAATTGCATAGCCTGGGATTGTAAACACACTTCTATTGTTTTCAAAGCATTTTTGGCTTTGAAGGCCAAGAACAGTTGAAAAGCAGTCAAAATTTATTACCAAGCAGCTTGTTCACCAGACGGATTGCCTTAATAGCTTTTTCCCTGGAAAGATTTGAAATTGCAACCATTGAAGTAACCATCTCAGAGATGAGGTGGGAACACTGAAGATGAAGAAGGCCCCAGTAAGTCTTCAGAAACTCACAGACAGGTGATCTTGCTGTAAAAATTTGCAAAGTATACACGTGAGCAATAGAACATCTTTTCCAGGGAAGATGAAAGGTCCATTTTCAGCAGTGTCCAGTCACCAGAAGACACTATAAGCAAATGAATATTGGGTAAGAGCAAAAGCAAAAGCAAACTGAATAGCCATTTCCCCACGTGGATCAGCAACGACCAGCAGTGACTCTCCAGCAGCACTCCTGCTCAGCATAAGCTATGCTGACATCAATACAGACATCTCTACCTGAATATATTTGCAGTATTAGCCCAGTGATCAGGTTGTTTCTTCACTCTATTTCTCCATACTCTTTCCATCCCTCAGTCTTTGTCTCCACTACTCCACCACCTACCCTGGGTACATTGGGATAAATGAGGTCTCTCAAACTACAGGAATTGAATCATATTAAATCAAGAAAGCCACGTGTCAGACTGTTGTCAGACTACTTAGGAGGAAGTTGTTCACACAGAGGCTCACGTGGGGATCAGAACACAAACTGCATCTTCACTGTAGGCCGTATCTCCGGACGGAAGATGTTCAGGAGAGGCCTCAGGACCAGCGAGTTCTGGGACCTGTGGGGGTCACTGAGCCAAACTGCAGCTCGTTACCTGAACATTCATTATGCACACAGAAGAGAGCTCCGCTTCGTGGTGCCGACAGACTGCTTTCAGCCTGCAGTAGCCCCAGTCCCAAAAAATAAAGCTAGGCCATCAAAATGGTGAATTCCATCCTCTTAGGGACTTCTGTCCAACCGCTGAAAACAATAGGTTTGTCTCAGAAGGCTGAAAACTGGTTTTATTTCAAACCACTGCAAAGGATGAGTAGGTACAGAAACAGCCAACGAAGGGAAATAAAGCAGCCTTACAAAGCATCTGAAATATTTCATTTGAGTTTGACTTTTATGTCCTGCCAGTGAAAGGACCGAATTAGTGACTGTAGAAAAAAAGCAATGAACATTTTGTCACTCTGAAAATGGCAGCCCAGGGCATTATGATCTGATACACCTGTGCTTTCATTAATAAATGAAATCCAAAAAAATCAGACTGAAATCATGATTCTGATTTTTCTTGCTGCCATTTAGTTCCCCTGAGGTTTCTTCAGGTCCATTTGTACTTCAGACTCTCCTCAAAGGAGGAGGGATCCAGGATTGGAGACCTACTGGAAGGAGACCGCATCGACTGATCCACATCACTGTCAGTGTCTATAGTACAGTGTTATTCAGGAGAGCAATGGGATAATCTAAACTATAGCATTTGGGCAATATCATCAGGTTGTGACTCATGTCTACACAATGCTCCAGAATATCAGAAAAATCCGCTTTCTTATATAAAACCAGCTAAAAAATGCATACACGTATAACAACAGGGACTACAATCCTCAAATCAATGCTACCTGGTTTGCCTCCCTCTTTATGGGTAGCTCACAATGGTGTTCACCCTGCTAAAATGCTCAGCACGCAGCAGAGCTTTATCTATATTCGTCTTTGCAGGTGCAGTCGTCTCTGTTGGTTTCTTTTTGTCCTTATCAGTGTCAGTGGTAAAGATCATTGCAAAGCACAGAACAGCAAAGAACAGCACAGGGCACTGTGTAAGCCTCATCCTGGCTGGTGCTCCTAACTGCTATTAAGAATACCTAACACTGTTGCATATACCTGACTGTCCATTGCAAATATAATTTTGCTGCATTATTTTGTTTGGTGACAGCTCATTTTTCAGAACAAATGTATTGCTGAAAGCTTTCAGTATCCCCACTGTTAATTTCTCGTGCTAAAGAAAAATTCCATTTGTACAAGGGCTGCTCTGAAAGTAATGCCTCCTATTTTATGATATTAACCCATGGTGTCAGAGGCAGATGTTGGTGGGACAGCAGTAGAGGCCCAACATTCCCCCCCACCGTACCGTTTCACGTTGTTGATGTGTGACAGATGGCAGAAGAGGGCAGGCTGACAGAATGGTGTCTGACATGGGAGTGTGGATGAAGCAGTGGAGAGGAATTGAACTCCTCCATGAGGAAAGAATGGCACCCATTGACATTCACTGACATTTGTGTATGTTTATGGAGACCAAGCAATGGGTATGAGCACTGTGGGGGGTGGGGGGTGTGTTTCAGCAGTGACAACAGTGGGTCCACCTCTGCTGGTGCAGGTTTTTACAAGCACAGCATGCAGGCTATCATGCATTGCTGGTGAAAATGCACAACTGATGGTTGTGACTGTGTTGAAAAAGACTGTTTTGTAGCCAAGAATCTGATCTATCAAACAGTGTTATTGCACTCCTTGGATCTGTTTTAGTATCTATGGAAATAAATTGGAGGCACTACTTTTGGAGCAACCTACATATTAATGTTATTAATGACTATCACACATGTACTAATTAAAATATTTAAGTCCTTTATTCTTACATTATTCTACTCCTAGAATATTATTCATAATGAAAATGAATTTTGTTGGCTATAAATTCACTGCGAAACAGCACCGAAGGAGCTGACATACTATTAATATTAAAAAGAATATTTAAAATCTAATGCAAATCCTCATGAGAGAAGCAGAAGACTGCTCTATTTTCAAATTAGTTTAAACCCAAATGGGGTTAAGAAATACAAATTCTGAACCCTTTTAAGAAATGAATGTTTAAAAATAACATAGCACTATGAATAGTTTTTATTTAATAAAAATAATTGGTTTGCCAAGCCTAAAATATATAAATTGGGTTGTCTGTGCTGTTGTTCAAAAACTTCATAGAATCACAGAATGAACCATAGAACCATAGAATGGTTTGGGTTGGAAGGGACCTTTGTATCACCTCGTTCCAACCCCCTGCTGTAGGCAAGAACCCAATAGACCAGGTTGCTCACAGCCCCATCCAGTCTTCTCGTACGAGAAACATCCACCTTGATGTAACAGTGGTTTCGACTGCGCTGTGAGAGCAGTAAGGCTGCATGGAATTTATGACACCTCAGCTATAGCCAAGCTTCCTTCAGAGGTATTTCAGGTTTCTGCACACTACTGCTGCATATTTTTACTAAGAAATAGCTCTGTAATTTCAAAATTTAAAATTAATAGGATCTTTTGGAAGAAAGCTAATAACTGTGCTCCACACGGGTCTGTGAACTCATAGAATCACAGAATCACAGAATGGCCTGGGTTGGAAAGGCCCACAATGCTCATCCAGTTCCAACCCCCTGCTATGTGCAGGGTCGCCAACCAGCAGCCCAGGCTGCCCAGAGCCACATCCAGCCTGGCCTTGAATGCCTGCAGGGATGGGGCATCCACAGCCTCCTTGGGCAACCTGTTGTCACCACCCTCTGGGGGAAAGACTTCCTCCTAATACCTAACCTAAAACTCAGCTCTCCGAAGTTTGATTACCAGATCTGAATGACATCTTTGCTGCCATTCACTGTGAGTTCATGCTGACAGATCACACCACATCTCCCTGCTGACGATCACACAGCATAAGCAGCCCACAATTACCCAAATGAAAGGCTGCTGCTGCAAGAAGATGAATGTTGCCTCACCCCGGAGCGTGCAAAGTGCTGGGCTGCAATCACCAGATGCAGATGTGCACTCCTGAACAGCCCCTTCTAACAGAAGCTCACGTCTGAGCTTCAGAGCCCCATTCAGGGTTGTAACACACATAATTGGTGCCTTTTTATCCTCCTTTCTTCAAATCTCCAGTCAGCTTAATTAAGCTTTTGTGAGGGGGTAATGAATTAAACATTTCAGCCCATATCTACATTGCTCTGATGGTAGATGTCTGTGCTTAAAGTACTGTAGCTCCACCAGGGCACACACACTCAGATTTGCTTTCAGGTCTCTTTAGAACTTCCCACTTTTCCCCCAGAGGATGGTGACGCACTGAACAGGTTGCCCAAGAAGGCTGTGGATGCCCCATCCCTGGAGGTATTCAAGGCCAGGCTGGATGTGGCTCTGGGCAGCCTGGTCTGCTGGTTGGCGACCCTGCACATAGCAGGGGGTTGGAACCAGATGATCCTTTTCAACCCAGGCTATTCAATGATTCTGTGATACATGAGAGCTGTGCTTTTTGCCTGGATGGGAACATCTCCTCCTCAGCCCTGACCCAGAGCCTCACAGGGACCGTGGGAAGGCAATGAGATGTGGGCAAGATCCATACAGGGGTTTGGGATCACCTTTGCTTTTCTTTCTGTGGTAGTAAATTTAATTGTGGAGATATATGTCAGGAATAAAATAGGCAAAGCCTTCCGGGTATTAATCTCTTTTGCTAAAATTTAGACAGGGTCAAATTTATGCTACAGAAAGGAAAATGGATAAAGGGAAAAAGAAAAGCAAAAAAGAAAAGCAAAATGAAGGGATGTGGAATGAACTTAGCCCCTCTACCAACGTTCACTGGGGTGTATGGAATGCTCAGATTTTAATAACAGACATATCAGACTGTGCCTGGAAGGTCATGGCCAGAGGATGGGTCAAGGACTCCCCTGGTACACGGAAAAAGAAGGTTGCATCAAACAGTTCTTGACTACTACAGTTAAGGTCCTTCTATTGAAACCTTCTCAAGCTGCATCCTCTCTTGGTGAATTGGGCACTTGTAGCTTTTGATTGCTCTGACTGATGTTGGCCACCTGCTGTAGGGGAAAGAAACAGTTCCCACATTGTATCCATACCATACTTGGGACATAAGAAGCTCCCATTAATGACAGCAAATTCATGCGCCAGAGAGCCTGGAGTGAATTCAGTCGCAGTGGCCATTGAAAGCAGACCCCCACCTGGCTGGCAGAGCGTCTCTGGCAGATATATTTTTTTATGTTGACAGAGCTGTGGAGGACCTCTGAGCTCTTGGAAACTGAACTGGCATCGTCCAGAAGCAGAGAGCTGGTAGTGTGTCAGAGGCTGCTGAAGTACAAAGACATAGAAGCAGAAATATAAAGGAATGAGAGAGAGTCAGCTTGTCCATATCTTTGCGGAGAAGGAAGCGCTCCTCTTCAGGGCAGGATAAAGGGATGGAAAGAGGAGACTTGGACATGAATTCTTTTCCACAGAAGCAACCTTTAAATTCTGAGTTTTTTATTGATTTATGAAAACAGAATCAACCTTCAGGGAAAGGAAAACAAACAAACAAACATCAGACACTCCAGTTCTCCCTCTGTCCTTTTTTTTTTTTTTTTTTAATGAGTCATAGAAAATTTATATGGAAAAAATCACCTCCACTGCTTACCTGCAGATCTAACAAAGCAGCTACAGGACAGAAGGACCTACGGGTACTTACCTTATAGTCTTATTACAGAAACACGTTTGTGCTGACCTTCATTTTTATCACAGACACTGGATATGAAAGCAGAAGAGGATAGGCAGGGCTGAAGGAAACTGAATCCCTTCCTTCTTCCTATTCCTTCCAGTCCACCACCTGCTGTGCTGTCCTGCTCTCATTGACTGTAGTTTCCAGCACAGTGGAACTTCATTTGGGGGTTGGACTCGATGACCTTTGGAGGTCTCTTCGAACTCCAACAATTCTGTGATTACCTCTAGTTACTAAAGCTTCTTAATGGCGAATTAACTTTGACAACAACAAGGCAAACAAAGAAAACACGATCAAGCAAATCCTCTTATCATCTGGTCATGGATAACAGTCAAGACTTTGCAGGCCTACTCTGAGCATCCATTCACCTCCACAATCTAATTTCTTGCAAGAAGCAGCAGTTTGGTACCCTTGAGCTGGGGAAAGCATAGACACAGATAAGCAGATGCAGCCAATTGGGGCTCTCAGCCCGTGCTGATTTCCTGTAGTGCTCCCAGATGTCTGGATGAAAGCTCTCTAGGAAACATTTCGTGTTATTAGTACTAAAAGGAATGAATTACAGAAAATAGAGATTCAAGAGATATATTAGGGCTCCCAGGCACTGCAGATTGCACTCAGGAGTCTATTTTGAAGTGCTTTGTCCAGAAAAGCTCTCATTGTGCCACGAGGGGCAATGTGGGCAATGGGGTTATGTGGGATCCAGAGGGAGAATGCTCTAAAAGAGCTATAACTACGTGCAGTAACACTGGAGCTCAGCAGCTAACAGAAGGGAAGAAGATTGCCTTTTTCTGCTGTGCTGTCACATTAGGCAAAGCAAGGCATCCCCATGGTTGCCAGCAGAAGTAGGCACTGCTTTGTATTGCTGGCAAAGCTGCAAAACTGGTTGAGAAAGTGGGTTTGTCAGAACAATGCAACCTGGGTAAAGTGAACATAAATGTGTGCCAGCAGAATTAATGATGGAATAGGACTCCAACACTATTGAACATCAACCTTCACTTTGCACCAGAATTGTACAACTAATGAGCAATATCAACTCAAGGAAAGCAACGCATGCAACAGGGGCAATATGTGATTCCTTTTGCTGTGGGAATAAGTGTGTTAAGTAACAGCTACCACTGCAGTATGAGGCGTTGCACCTACACCAGAGGTTCACCACTGTTTCTGGATACTCTTTTCATTTCACAGGACCTTTTACATCAAAGCAGGTTGGCATATCCTGAACCTCAAAGTTTCCACAATGAAAATCTGCGGTAGTAGAGAAAGCAATATTTTAATCTTCCACTACTGCCATTTAAAAAACTTTTCATAGAATCATAGAATCACAGAATGGGGTTGAAAAGGCCCACAATGCTCACCCAGCTCCAACCCCCTGCTATGTGCAGGGTCGCCAACCAGCAGACCAGGCTGCCCAGAGCCACATCCAGCCTGGCCTTGAATGCCTGCAGGGATGGGGCATCCACAGCCTCCTTGGGTAACCTGTTCAGTGCGTCACCACCCTCTGGGGGAAAAACTTCCTCCTAAACTTCTTCCATAAACTTTTGCCAGAAATATGTCTGTGCTTTAAGAAACATGTATCAACACCAAGTGACAGTTTTCTTCTTTGCCAGCGTGATATACTTCTTCCTTTCAGCTCTTAGAAAGACCAAATAATAACACATCAAGACATCATTTCAAAACAAAAGCTTCTCCCAACTTCCAAGGAATGTGTTTCAAATTCAAATTTTAAAACTGTGAATTTACAGAATGTTTGCTTTGTACCACTTCTGTGTCACAAATTAATGGCAACCTTAAAATGCTTTGGAGTCCATTGCAGTACCACTGAACTGCAGTTTCAGAGCCCTTCCAATGTTGGTACCTTCAGCTGCATCCCCCAGTAAGCTGTCATTGTGTTTATCCATCCTCGTTACACAGAGTACGAGAGTGGATTATCCAAAATCAATTTTCTTTAACTTTGGTTCACAGTCTATAGTTACAGGTAAGTTCCTTTCCCTAAATCTGAAAGCCACACACCTCTATATAGAAATAGCTGCACAAGGAGATTAATTCACCTCCTAACCTTCCTTCTCAATGAAGTGAATTAGATAAGCTCCATGGAGCTTTCACTGTAAGGGTGATTGCCAACCCTCGGTTCCTCCCCTAAACTCTCTTTAATATTATTTCCATGTCTATCTTAATGCAGATATCCCATAACTAGAAATAGCTTATAATAACCTTAGCAAAGCCTTTTCCTACAGGAAAGATCACTTTCTCATGCTAATGATAGAATCATAGAATCGCTAAGGTTGGAAAAGACCCAAAGGATCATCCAGTCCAACCGTTCGCCCTTCACCAATGGTTCCCGCTAAACCATGTCCCTCAACACAACATCCAAACGCTCTTTGAATACCACCAGGCTCAGTGACTCCACCACCTCTCTGGGCAGCCCATTCCAGTGCCTGACCACCCTTTCCTTGTTGCACAGTGAACTCAATGGACCCCAAATCTTATGTGAGTCCTCACCCATATGCTGTGATAAGTTTGTGTCCCTCTTGGTATTACTTTTGTTAAACACCAGAGTTTCCTCTGTAGGCAGTGGAGGTATAGTCCGTTCAGTTGTTCAAGTCTAGCAAGTTATTCCATTGGTCAGACATAGGTTTTCTGTGGGAAAGCTGAATTCCCCAGGCTTGAAGGCAAGCCATCCAAATCATCCCATACCACTACTTACTCTCAGTGTTTGCTGTTCTGTCAGTTTTCAGTAAGCCTTGCCATAACGCATTCTGTTGTATCTTCTAAATGATTTTAAAAAACATATCACGTGCAGCTTAATAATTATGTAAGCAACCACACAGATAATAGTAAACAGCGCCTGTCTGAAGGTTATCATTGAGCCCCTTTTTAGTTCATTTAATATCTGATCAATTGAAGTTTTTTCCATCAAAACAATACTAAGTCCAGAACTTTGTTATGTAGAGGAAATATTTCCATCCTTTTCTTTTAACCAGTCATAGCTAGACTCCTGGTAGCTAAATATACCTATAAGGATGTTCTCCAGTACCAGTTGATTGGCATCAATTACATTTTAACATCTCTCTTTTTTTTTTTTTTTTTTTTTTGTTAGAGTTTCAGATGAACTCTTATCAACTTATTATATGCATTTAAATGGTATCAAACTCCAAGATCAGAATTTCCTGAGAATATTATAACATTTTAAATGTTTTGGCATTTGGATTCTCTTCAGTTATTATAGTGCGACACAGGTGGATCATTAAAATCTTTCCTCACTTAATGTGACTAAGTACAGTCTAGTTGATTTGAAAATATTTTAATATTTGAAGATAACATATTCTGAAAGATAGCTCTTCTTGAAAGCTGGCAAAACAATTATTCCAGTGGTGTTACAAGGGATGGAAACATCTCGTTGTTGTCTTCCAAGTACAAGTGAAAGAGATGTGTATCCATATCAGCATGACACCAGGTTTTGTGCAGAGCAGATTTTAAACTCTACAAGCAATTTGAAGGATGGGAGTCACTCCAGACAATCTTGGCAGCCTTATACGTGCATCCAGGTCTCCATGTACAAGCACACGTTTGGCACCCCATGAGGTGGGGGGATGGAACCCTGGGCTCAGTTACTTGCATGTGGACTCCTCCCTCTCTGTTCTCAGCTATGTGCTTCTTTGCTTTGTAAGCACTAAAGAGAAAAATATTACTTAAATTTTAGGGGCTGATTTCTCAGGCTCTCTGGAATCCAGAGTTGCTGACGGTGGCTGTAGAGCTTTCTGAAGCACAACGGAAAGCTATTTGACAGATCTTGCCCTTGACTCTTCTTTGAACTATGTGATTTAGGTGCTTTTAATAAAGAAATACACTAATTTTACAGCTGCTATCATAATTTCAAATATACATGCATATATTAAAATTGTAATTGGAAATGTAAATTTATTATGGTAACATAAATCCATTACTTTGTTAATTATTCCAGGCACATTTTGTGCACAGAATAATATTCTTTACAACAGCTAATATTCATTTGGCCTCTTGGGTCATTCAGCACATAAATTCTTCATGCTTAGAAATTGTGCTACCTTGTACTATGGTACCCGTGCAATAATTCACAGATTTAACCTTCTGTTTCACATGATGCTTTGGTTCCCATTGATCCTCCAAGCCATGCCTTTACCACTAAGTAAGGTCATTAAGGATAGTTCTCTCAGGCCAAATGATGTGGTTTGCCTGATGTTCACATACTTAAATTCTCTTTCCCCTTAACCAAATGTCCAAGTTCAAATGACCAGTGGTAATAATTTCTAAGAAATGTGATCCCCAAACAGTGGCAGAGTACTGCCCAGGGCTCTGCTAATTAACACACAGAAAGCACACAAGGAACTGTGCTAATAATTAAACAGTGTGGGCATTCGGAGCTTGGTGCCTGAGACTGTGCCCTGACATCAGCTCATTCCCTCTGCACTACTCGAGCTGTACCAAGAATGGTATCAAAGCAAAGTAATGAAGAAACTACATGTGGGCAAAGTGTGACATCTCAGAGATCTTCAAATCTCTCATTTCCATGGCTGTCTTCTGGCAATCAACAATACCACTGCCAAAATATCTTACATTTGTGACACGCAGGCCGCCTATCCAGAAGGAACCCAGGGTATGTTTTCCTCTCTGGAGCTCATAAGGATAGGGAAGCCTACCACTCCCACATAATTACTAGGAACAGCTGGCAATGATCCGGTAGGCATTGAAGTAGTTGATTCCTTAGTTGTCTTGAGAGCAGGAGGAGTTGTGATTGTAGTATTTTTATACATAACTTCAACACTCAACTTTCTACACCAGCCAAGAAGCTTTTTATGTTCAGTAGCCTCGGAGTGTGCAGTTTAACTCAAATGTTGAATCCCATAGACTGGGGGAGTGAGCAGGAAGGGTAAAAGGAGGGACAACTGTAGGTTGAGATAAAGACTGGTTAAGAAGGGAAGGGGCGGGGAAAGGAAAAAAAAAGTCATATGATGCCAAGTTAATCGCTTACAGCTCCCACGAGGAGACCAAAGCCCAGCCGCCTCTGAGAAATGGCCCTTGGAAAGACAACCCACCCCAACTCAGTTGTCATCACTGAACATGATGGTACCTGACATCAAATATCCATTTGCCCAACTTTTTGCCTATTCCCTGCCTGCTCTCTGTACTGTGAGAAAAAGAGAAAGCCATGATATTGTGCTCAGCCACAGCTCAGACAGTGCTGATGATGCACCGTGTTGTAGTCACAGATCCACAGCACAGCACCACGTGGGATGCTCTGAAGACAGTTAACTCCATCCTAGGCAGATGTGAAGTTTGCACTCCCTCAGATGGTTTCTCTTTGGCTACTTCATGGATTTTGCTGTGAAATATGATGTACAGACAGCAAAGTAGCACTATGCTATTCCGTTTCATGGTCTCACGGATTGATGGAATCCCTGATGGCTAATTTCAGACAGCTGGCTCCAAGCCACGAGGAATGGCAGGTGCTCCACGTGTTGCCCAAAGTTCACATTTTAAAAGAAGGTATTTTCCAACAACAACAACAACAAAAAAAAAAAAGCTGCATTTGAAAAGTATCAGAATGGATAACAGCAGGTGCATGGAAAGTCAGTTGCACTCTTTAAGGAGCCTGGGATACTTCAATCAGAAGTTTCAGAGTTTGACTGGATTCTTAATGTACTGTAGGCTTTGCTTTCATTTTGAGGCAATTTATACAGATTTGGAGAAGGATTTTGCTGAGCTCTAGTTCCAAAGCAATTTATGTCACTTTCACTTGAGAAACAGAGATGATAATGAAGTGGATTCAGCATTCTCTATTCAGAGGCTGTTTAGTTCCTTGATTAGATTGTTTTAGTAACATAAATTGCCTATTTCTGAAGAAAGAATAACCTAAGCTTTTCAATCAGTTTTACCATGAGAACCATGCCTGGGAAAATGCCCACAAATAGATAAATAGATATTTTAAAAACAACAGCAAAAAGACCAGCAGAAAGATGAACATGCCTCCACAGCTCAGTCCTATAATAACATTCTGTAAGATGATATGGACTCTGTATTCTGGAACAATGGCATAAATGAGTTCATCGCAGATCTAAAAATTGTTTGTCAGCCGCTGCCTATTCTGCCACCAACACCTGTTTGAGCCCTCGTTAATTAAAATGGGATGAGCAAGCAGGCAAGTTCCAAAGCATAGTGCTGACAGTGTCTGTGCAGCAGATGTGGAATCCATATCTGTGGTTTCACAAATATCAGTAGGGCAATGGAGAGACTTTTTTTCCCTCTTCCTTCCTCCCAGAATTGCTGCAGTTATGAATCTGCTCATTAAAGTCTACATTTTGGTTGTGGCAAATTGAGGGTAGGAAATGTGGGCTTTATAGAAAAGTGTTATTTAAAAGTCACACCTATGAAATATTACAAAGTAAGCAATGCAACACTCTTTAATCATTTAAAACATAAATGCAGATTGGAAATGCTTACACTGTGATCAGTTTTCATCGCTGGATATTCATTCACGTAAGAACTAACGGCTGTGGTTTATCAGAACCAGATAATATCTCTTTTGAGAGTTTGTGCCTCTCAGTAGCATTTCTGTTCTCTTCAGCAGGAGCTGTGAGAACCCCCACCACACACCTTGGCTGTGTATTCACACACGTCTGCCAGAAAAATTGCATGGAATTCACCCTTCCTAAATCTCACGTAAGCCAGGATGCAGATATATAAATCCCACCCGAATCACAGAGTGCAATTGAGACCCACCTGTTTTCCTGGGCTGTTGGAGCTAGTCAGAGACACCTACACATGGTGCCATCATCCTGCTTGGGCTGGAACACCTCAGAGCACGTACAGCTGCACTCACAGGTCCTTCAGGGTGTTTGTTTTATGATGGGTTCTGACTTTTACATAGATATCTGCAAACATACAAGGTGGACACCCCAGCAGCAGGACCCTGCCCAAATTCCCCAGAGGAGCCCCAGGTGCTAAATATTGATAGAAGCATTGATAGATACAGAAGCATTGGTCTCACGACTTGTTAGCAACCTGCAATTCTTTGCATAATCACCCACCTCTTGGTGTGCTCAGTCACAGCAATGGAGGCCTCGTCTTGGGGTAGAATTGACTACTAAAGTGTGGATGTGCTGTGATCAGTATAAATATAGTCTATAATGTAATTTGGTGCTGAGGCAGGAGCTGAAGCATTATGAGATCAGACTAAGATCAAGCAGATGCTTCTCTAATCCCAGCCTGTTTGCAAAGGAACACTGCAGAGGAGACAGAACTCTGGGAGCCTCATCTTGCTTGGTGAGATGTGTACGCATCAGAGCATCACTGGATCAAACACAAAACCTATGGCAGAAGCAGAGTCCTGAGGTGCCCTACCGACCCCAGGAGAGCCAGGCATCTCCTGGCTGCTGCTCCAGCCCTACTGCTGGGCATACAGGAGGTATCATCTCAAGTGAAGAAAGAAAGAGATACTTATGGAGGATACCCTTAGGTATCCTGGTGATTGACTTCTTTAGATGTGAGTTTAATCCTTTTTAGATAGATGGAACATAAATCCCGGGCTTCCCTAGCACTAGATGCTGTGTCTGCTCTGGCCCAGCAGGCAGCTGCCTTTATAGAGATGCAGAGTGTAGCAGGCAGAGGAAAAAAACCAAACAAGCTAGAGCCTGCTGATCTTTCCAAGCACCACCTGTCCCCAGTGATGGCAGTGTGACTGCCTCATCTTCCAGGCGTCTGAAACTTCAGGGGGATTGTAAGCAAAGTGGGCACCCACATGAAGGGAAGGGACTGCACAGGGCTACTCTGAGGCCCAGTCTGAGCAGTCAGACCATCAGAAGCACTCTGCAAAGTCAGCACTCAAACCTTACTGACACACAGGCAGACCCTGAGACACCACTTCATTTGCTTATGAGAATATACAGTACACACCTCTCCCCTCCGCTGTCATGGAATACAACACAAAACTGGAAGAATCACCCAAACATCACCCAAGTACTTCAGCAGTTCAGATGCCCCAGTGGTCATTAATACTTAGTTACTGTATATCATCATAACCTAATGCCAAGAGGAGGAATTGTTATGTAAATATACATGCACTGAATGAGATCCTGTCCTGAAAGAACATTTCTCAGAATTATTCCCTCAAGTTTTTAATCAGTTCTCCTCTAATGGTAAAATAACCACCAGCAACCAGCTACACATAGACCGTCTATATTGAACAAGCTGAGTTTATGTGTGTAGTAAACAAAACTGGAAAGCCCATCTCCAACACTACTGCAGGAGAGTGCAGCCCATCAGAAAACTCACTGGTCCTGCAACTGCACCCCCAAAGTGCATCAGACGCTCTTATGGAAGACACATAGGTGAGGCAAAGGGAACACCTGTCACCAGAACCATCTCACTTTGAGAGATAATAAATAATAGAGCTGGGAAAAAGAACTGTTCTCACCAAGCACCAGGAAGGATGACCTCTCAGTCCTGACCCTAAGACCAAAACCCACAACTCTGCAGCATTTTGCACATACCAATTCAAAGTGTTTCTTGTAAGATCATCATTCAGTACAATCATCATTCCCTGGCAGGCTCTCTCTGCAAAAGCAGACATTTTGCTTTTGTAGATTCATATTCTAGTTTTAACTGAGCTATGGAAATAAAGCAGCAAGTTGTAGTCTGAAGGGTGATATGAAAGCAATCTGGTATGGGGAGATGTGATATTATGGGAGCACCTTCTTAAATCTGAACACCTCTCAGAAGAAGATGCCAATTATGCTAATATTTGTTTCTCCTTCTCATGATGTTGCAATGAAATGTTTACTAATAAGCACATAAAATAATGACAATTGCTGAAGACATCCTAACAGAGATGTGTTTTCCAGAAGTGTTTTGCCTTACTCTCTCTTGTAATGCAAAGCTTCTGAATATCAATATGACTATCTATCATAAAGCAGAATGAAATTATACTGTTCTACGCTTACTATGTAATGTATTTTGTTTCTTATGTGCATCTTCTGCTTTTTTTATGGGTTTCCTTTGGATTACTTGTCCTGTGTAATTGTTCCTCCATGCTGCTGGGAGAGAAAATACCATTTCATACTACCACACATCCCAGTGTGCCCTACGCCCCTGCAGGTGGGGAGGCAGAAAGCAGCTGCCTGGTAAGCACACACTGCTCTTGGAGCCCATTTGTGCCACACAGTCTCCCCTCAGGCTGCATCCATGCTGATTTTTAAGCTCTTTCCTATGAGAGTGGTGAGGTGCTGAACAGCTGCCCAGAGAGGCTGTGGATGCCCCGTCCATCCCTGGAGGTGTTCAAGGCCAGGTTGGATGGGGCCCTGGGCAGCCTGGGCTGGTATGAAATGTGGAGGTTGGTGGCCCTGCCTGTGGTGGGGGGGTTGGAGCTTCATCATCCTTGATGTCCCTTCCAACCCAGGCCATTCTGTGATTGTGTGATTTTCCACAGCCAGTCTCCCCAGTGGTCCATCAGCATTTTGTAGCAGCCAATGCGAAGAACATACATTAACTTATTTCTCCTTTGAATTTCTTACAATTTATAAATCCTTCTACGTCTGTGCCCTTCAGAGACGCAGTAATTGTGCTGTATTTTCAGTCTTAACATTGCTCTAAAGAGGAGGCATGACGTGTCTTCTATAGTAGCTGAAAATACAGGGGTTGCTCCGAAAGTAATGCCTCCCATTTTATTATGTTGGCCCACCATGTCAGAGACAGATGTTGGTGAGATGTCAGCAGGGGCTGAACCTTCCCCTCAATGTTCTGTTCCATGTTGTTGCTGTGTAACAGATGGCAGCAGAGGGCAGGCTGACAGAATGGTGTCTGACATGGGAGTGGGGATGGAGCAATGGGATGGAATTGAATTCCTCCATGCAGAAAAAAATTGCAGCCATTGACATTCATTGACACTTGTGTATATTTATGGATACCAAGCAGGGGGTATGAGCACAGTTAAGGGAGAGTGGAGCATTTCAGCAATGGTGACAGAGACATGAAAGACAAACCAGATTCCAGATGGCCACGCAGATTTTTATGAATGTGGCAAGCAGGCTCTTGTTATTGGAGATGCAAATCAGTGAAAAGGCACAGCTGATGGTGGTGACTGTGCTGAAAAAGGCTGTTTTGTAGCTGAGAATTTGCTCTATCAAATGGTCTTATCATGCTCTTTGTATCTGTTGCAATTTCCATGGAAATAAATAGGAGGCATTACTTCAGGAGCAATCTCTACAGTGATGTTATTAGTTTTCACGTATACTTCTCAAATTGTATTCTAAGTCCATAATGCAGAAGAATGGTCTATTACAGCAAACAGATGAGTAAAGAAGCATGAGGAAAATTGAAACTGCCATCTGCATATATTCAGTGCTAAGAGCATTGCCATCTTTTGTTTACCAAATAGAATCCTCGTGTAAAATTAGGCAGAAAAGAGAATGAAATTAAGCATATGCCTAAAGTCATTTGATTCTATTACTGTAAAAAGCAATTAGAAAATAATTACATTGCTACTCCTACTGCTGTTGGTGTGCAACCATATTGGAACAGGTGATGTTGGAGTAGAAAAGTTTTTCTAAAAAGCATTTTAATTCAAGAGCAATTATAGCACAGCCCATCAATTAACTGCAAGATGGGAGGGCATGTAAGGGACTTGAGCCTCTAAGCACCTCACATTATGTCCGGAATGTAAAAGGTAATCAGATGAAGCCAGAGGAATTTGAGCAATTAAAGCATCATTTCATACACCTCATTTGGAGCACTCCATCTAATTTAGAGAGAAGTTGTATTTCCAAAAGTAACTGAGTTGTTCTACAGGAAGCAGGGCCAAGGCTGCCTTGCATAAAGAATCCTGCCCTAACCCAGAGGCACCAACAGCACACCAAGGGGCTCTCACAGACAAATCTGAACACAAGAAAACATCCACACGTCATGCAGGAGAGTGCAACACGTCAGCTTGGGCACTGCTGCTTGTGGTTTCTGGTCTATTCGCCTGTGCCTGCTATGAACAGGTACTGCATGAAAACCTGGCTGTGGCCATAGGGGTCATACTACTTGTGATGAGCATTTCCAAACTCACTGACTGACCATTCTCAGTGTGAGCTTTTCTTTGAGCCCAAGTCAAGCCCATGTTTTTCTCTCTACAGCTTTGAAATTAGAAAACAAAGATCAGGAGGTTTTCTTGCTTATTTGTCTTTGTTGTCTGTAGATTGTAGAGCAATGTCTTCAAACTGACTTGCTGCATTTTTGTACACGTGGGAGTGTTATGCAAAAGCAATATAATTAGGTGGTATGTTCATATGTACAAGTGCACAGATGTCAATTTTAATGACAAGTCTCCCATCTTTGATAGGGCACCTGGGGGACGAGCTGCAAGTTAATAAAGAGGGCCAAGAAAACAGGCAATGAGGAACAGCCATCCCCACTGCCTGTTGCCCTGGAGAAAATGGGTCTACAGTCATCAGAGTGCTTGCTAGCTGTCAAAACTGGGAGTTCCCTTTGATTAATTTATGCTGTGTACTACAGAGAAGCAATACAATTTCCTTCGCTACTTACCCGTTTGATAACACATCCTGATCAGAGACAGAGATGAGGTCAAGATGACCCTGACACATTGCCATCGTGAAAATCCATTAACATTGCCAACATTTTTGAATCATGAACCATTTCGAAGGCAATGTTTTCTATGCTAAACAATTAAAATGAATAACATCCAAGGTCATGGTAAAGAAATCCCTCCCACTTCCTTGGTGGAAAGGCTACAGAAAAAAATCATAGTTTAAAGACCTGACCATGAACAATAGCAGATTAAAAAAAAAACTTGCTCAGTGGAGAGATGAAAAAAAACCACTCTGCTGTTGGTACAGCTCTGTAAATGAAGGACTGACTGCTCTCCAGCCACCACTCTTAGAAACAGCTGTGCTGCTTCCCCTATCGCTGAATCTGTCACTTCTAACTGTTCCTATCCAGAGCTGAAAGTCAGACAGGTTCCTGACTCTAAATCCCAAGTAATGAAAGCGTAGAAAATAATTTGGCTCTATGGTGTCTCATGAGTTTCAGCTTCTGGCCGATCTTCTATCAAATGGAGCAATTGAACATCCACCTCATTTGCAGCATTCTCTGCAACTCTGTATTCAGAAAATGAGGGTGGATTCCCAGTGACAGCTGGGATACCTCTACGCCTTCCAGTAGCTGTGCAGGGATGGTCTACCACAAGAGAATTTAATGCTAATAATCATTGAAATAGTGAACAGAAGTACTAGAATGTCAGAAAGAGTGTTTGTTATCCATCACAGTTCACCAAAGAATTCTGAGGTCTTGTTTTCTTCCTTAGGTCATAAATGTTCCTTTTATCACCATCCAAAACTCAAATCACAAGCCCCAGAGACTCAAAGTTCTGAAATACTTAACCCGTAAATAATGGTGTTTTTTTGCATTGTTGGACTATGTAAATCTCACAGCAAACAGGCATCACTGCATCAAGTGCTATGCTCAGTTTTGGCAACAGTTCCTGTTTAACAGAGGTTAGTAGATAAATGTGTATGAACTATATGTATATGTACACATACATATATACTCTCTCAGCTCACAGCATTGGTAGTGCAGCTCACTGTTACTGCCTGATGGCTGGTGGCATCCATTCTTCTTTACATCCTTTTCTGAAAATTTCTTAGCTGTTCTAATCTAATCAGTGGGCTGTATATTAAAATAATTTTCTTCCTAGATACTTTAGCTCTGCTGACTTTTGATGCAATATTGTTATTGCATCATTATAGCTATTATTAACTACTAATTAGTACCTAACAGACATTGGAGAATTAATACAATGGATGAAGCCTGAAATGGCTTTCTATGAAGAAAACTAAGCACAGCGGGAGACTGAAGGCTCTTCTGCAGATCTAGGGACATCCTTCCAGAAGGAAGACAGTAGAAGAACTGGTTCCATAATAGCATGTGGATCTTGTTCTATACTGTAAAGCATTTTACTTTCCCCCTTGCTGAGTACTTGCAGTAACTCTTATGTGCATCTTCAGCTGAGCAGGTAATAGTGCAGTGAAGAGAAGAGAGAAATTGAACCTGCAAGTGCCTTGGGTTCATGAGGACTGCAGCAGGAGGTGATCCTGGATCTCCTCCTGGACTGGGACACCTCTCAGGCTTCTTGTGAAACACCAGTAACAGACTTCAACAAAGAGGAGCTCTCTTTGAGACAGACCCCAAACATCCACCGGGAGATGAGAACAGAGAAGGGTGAGGAGCTCAGTGAGGGTGATCATACCTTCAAACATGCAGCTGAGTTTAGAAAACTGCCCTCCAATTCCTGGCAATAAGTCGCACATGAGCCTTGTCATTCTTGAGTCTCTAACAAAGTCACTATATTTAACTGTAGTAAATTCCACTGAATAGGGTTAAATTACCTAATGATTCACTGCTGACTGAGTGCTACTAAGAATCAAGCCATCTAATCTTGTGATTTATTGTAAAAGTATTAATAAATTCTAACTTGCTGATAAAACAGAGTTGAGCAAATTTCTGTTCATGACAGATCTAGGGTACTGCACATCACTTCTCACCACAGTAATTACAGGTGTCTACGTCACCCTCCATTTTTGTCTACCAGTATTCTTTAGGTACGTGGAGTTCATTAGGAATAATTCTTGAATGTTGGCCCCCGTGAGAAACACTCCTATTTGACTAGGACACTCCATTGATGATCACCTCGTGTAATAACTTGCTACTTCAAAAAATATGGCATGACTTAAACTGATATATTCAAGAACCAGCAATTTCATTCAGAAAGACAAGCAGCAGTCAATGAAGCACCTTAAGTCTAGGTCCAGAAAACTGAGAAATAAACAAAAGCTGAAACCTATAACGGATATAACTTCAACCTATATATAAATATAGATATCTATAAATATAGATATAAACCTATGACTTTTCCAGGCCATGAGCTGAAGATTTTTACATTTTTGGCATAAAAAACATCATTCAAAAGCCAGGCCATAAACTGCAGTTATTCAGGGTTTTATCCACAACACCTTTTTCCCTTACAACAGAGATGCCATAAACACTTCGAAACTTCTCTACTCATCCCATCAGAGTACTTGGGAACTGAGCTAACATAGATACGTCTTCATTAAATCCCTTTCTGTAATAGCAAACATTTTGTTTCATGACATAGCAGGGAAGGGTAAAAAGTGATTCACATGAAGAGGTAAAGAAGGTAGATTTTTTCTTTGCCATTTCATGGATAGCATGCAATGGAGAGAAACAGACTCCAAAATCAGTGTATATAGATAAATATTACTCTTAATCATTGTTTACATTCACAGCCAACAGAGAAATAGTTTATAACTCACATCTTGATTCTACATTTTGGGAAATTAAGGCTGAAAGTAAATGATAATCTTCACCACTGAAAACTTACGAACTACCACAGGACTAAACTTACTTTCCCATAACAAAGCTGTGTGGAGAGAGCATCTTGAAAAGTAAACTGTTTGTCTTAGTTTCAGCTGGGACAGAATTATTTTCTTCAGAGCATCTGCTATGATGCCATGTTTTGGTTCTTGGAGAAAAACAACACTGATAACACACCAATGTTTATAGTTGTTGGTAAACAGTGTTGTGGAGAGCCAAGGCCATTCTGCTGCTCAGTGAGGGGCTGGCCTACACAACACGGTCACAGGCCACAAGCCAGAAGCTGAAGTGGAATACAGCAATTGAACCAAATATCACAAAATGAACAGGAGGAAAAAAGTGACAATCCCCACCTCCTCAGTGAAGCCCAGAATGTGAAATTCACAGCACAGGTGTAATTAATGGAGTCAGGGGTGAAACTCATGTGCACATGCAGGTGAAAGCAAGCACTTGATGCTACAGTGCACAGACTGTGGTAGGCTGGAAACTGTGGCCATAGTCACAAACCTTTCTAAAATAAATATCCCGCAAGCTTCAGCAGGTGCCAGAAGAGCAGAGTGAATCCTCCTGCCTTCGGGATCACAGATTGATTTGGAACTCAGACTTAACCAGCTTCATTTCCCATTATTTCCACCCAACCTGAGTTGAGGCCCTGTGTGTTGCTGTCTGCAAGCGCTCCATCAGCACAGCTATCACCAGATTTATTAAAACTGTTGAAGAACTGTGCAGCTCTAACCTCAGCAGTTCTAAGAAAACGCTGAAAATGCACATTAATTTTGGAGATATACAAGATATATTTCAGCAGATCATTTTTTCCTTCCAAAATAATAATTCTTTCATCAGCAGCATCAGAAGCTGGATAACCAGCTGCAAGGCACAGGAGAATCATAGAATCATCGAGGTTGGAGAAGACCATTAAGATCATCAGTCCAACTCCAGCCCATCCCCATCACGCCCACTGACCACATCCCTCAGTGCCACATCTCCACAGTTCTTGATTCCATCTGTGTCCAGCTTCAAGGCCCAGAATAAGCAGCAAGGAGCAGCCATCTGCTCAACTTCCCTCTCCTGCTCTCCCCTGCACGGCTCTGCTCACCAGGATGCTCAGCTTCAAATCCAGCACTGTAGCCATCTGTGGATCTGTGTCACCAACTCCTTGTTGACCTCTGCGAAGAGTAGGGATGCTGCCAGCACTTTTGTAGGGCCAAGTCTCAGTAAGCCAGTCAAAAAGGGTGTGGTATGGTCAAGGGGACCTTAGGGAGGTTTCAGAGTCCAGAAGGGCCAAGGTGGTGTGCAGTTTGTGGGTGACTTATCTGTCCTTTAGAGAATGGATAGCTGTTTACTGGTGCTCAGAACAGAACTCTCAGGTGTTCTGGTTCAGTCCATGTCCAGATGCCCAGCTGCAAGGCATAGGAGAAACAGCAAAGAGCAGCCTCCTGCCTTGCTTCCCTGTCCTTCCCTCCCTGAGTATCCACCAGCATACTCATCTTCCTGACACTTTGTAGAGCAGCTCCTGCAGGGCCAAATCTCAGCAGACCAGGCAAAAGTGATAGGATAGAGTCTACGGTATCTGGGAGAGTTTTTGGAGACTGGGAGGACCAAGATGAGGTACAGTTTGTGGCTGATTTACCTCTTCTTTAGAGGTTGGATGCCGTTTTAAGTAGAGTTAGATGTTCCAGTTCCATCCGTGTCTGGATGTTCAGCTGCAATGCACAGGAGAAGAAAAAAGGAGCAGCCACTCTGCTTCCATGTCCCGCCCTCCCCTGCATGGCCCTGCTCACCAGGGAGTCATCTTCCAGACTTTTTTGTAGCCATTCGTGACAGCTTTTGTCAGCAGTCCTGTGCCGTCTCCATGATTGCTGACATCTGTATTATGCCTCACATACAAAAACAAATAAGGACTCCCTTTGTCATGAACATTCTAATTGTCCTTAGTTTTCCAGTTACCATCTGAAATGTCTGCTGTGAAAGACAACTGCTCTCAGGTATGGCTTCTCCGTTAAGTGTACGGTGGTTTTCATCACATTTACAGCTGCAGCGTTAAGGATGCTTAAGTATTTACAGAAATTTTGAAAATCATCTAAAAATAACAAATTGTAAACTCTAGTTACATCTATTTTGAATCTTTATGAATAGGTGTACCTCATTGCTAAGCAAAATGTGTAAGGCAGCTGATGGAAATGGCACTTCAGTTGATTCATGTCATCTGAACGTCAGCCCCTCATTCACGGGCTTTGCAGTTCCATGAAATACCAATTCTAAGATGCAAAAGAACTAGACAAGATTAACCTTTAAATCTGTTGTATAGCCCTGCTCTTGTCCTTTTCTGGTCTTGCTAAATGTTTGAGACAAAAGCAATGAGAGTTGAATAGATGTTATCAATTTTCTGTCAAAATCGAGCTCTGGCTATGCTCTGGGCACTCCCACCTCACCCAAACAAGGAATGCTCCCCTTTGCTGCTCCAATGACCTTCTCCATTTCCTTTGAAGAAGCTCCTTGTGGTTTCTCCTCCCCACAGAGAGTTTTTCACTCACCTTCACTGTTCAAGCTCTGTACATGAGATGCAATACCAAGTTCAGCAGCTAAAACCCAATCATTGCCATCCCTAATGTTCATAAGCTAAGTTCAGTCTCGTGCAAACTCCATTTTCCTAAACAGTGTACAGCCCTAATTAGAAACAATCCCCAATCTACTAATTTCATAATCTAACCAACAAGGGGAAGGTGAAGGAATCATCTCACTGATACTTTGCCATCCCACCCAATGGGCTCCAACCCCCTGTACCAGACTGACATTCCTCTTGCTTTCAGCATTTGGAAGACAACAGACGTGGCTGGGTGGCAGGAGGCCAAGCCAGAAGCACTTTTCCTACTCAAAAACCATAACAGCCTTTGGCTCTTCAGGGCTATTTCTAGCAGTCAGGACAGCAGGTGTCTGAATGGTTCAGCACACCTTCTGCCATTTTTATAGGCTGTGTCCAACTGCGGTGTCACAAGCCTGCAAATAAATTGTTGAATTTTCTCCTGTACTTTTCTTTATTCCTAGCTATGTAAGGGAATATAAACTCAAAACTTCATAGATAAGGCAGAGTATGCAAATGGAAGCATTTCCCATTTTTGTACACAAGTGCTTTCCTTGTATTGCAGAAGATGACAGAGGAGGACTGAATACTTCAGCTTTCAACTTTCTGTAAAAGAAACAAAGCAGTGTTGTTGGAAATCATGTTGGGAGGGAGAACCTGGGAATCCCTGAGGGTTTCCTCACAAACCCACAGCATGAAGGATACAACCATGTCATGGACAGCAGTATGACCACATCTTACATAGGCACATGATAGTTTTAAAGCAGTTTTATTAAAGAAAGATAATGGGATTACTGCTTTACTATTTGCAAATAAACAGCAAGGACAGCCAGCAAGCTGAATCAATAGATGACAAACATACCTGGAGATACCCAAAATATTTAGTATAGTGTTTAATCCCATGTCTGTGCCACATGAAGACAGAAAAGTGCCAGCTTTCAGAAATTGCTTCTCATCTACTTGAATTACTACAGTCTTCTTGTTCTAGTCCATTGGGAAGGACAGCACCCTAGAATAGGTGAGTTGCCCCCCCAAAATGGAATCTTAACATGGGAGTGCCATGGGGAACTGGCAATGCCCAGGTGAGTGCTTAGACCAGAGATGAGCCCTACCCCACGGTGACTGCACCGTTGTATAAGCACATCTGTCGGGATCACTCACCATGTCTTATTCCTTCCAAATTGGATGTGTGTTGTCTCATTAATGCAATGTCCATCTTTCTCTCAATGAGAGGACAGATTGTGAGAAGACAGATAAAAGGGTTGTGTTGCACGTATTTATGAGTAATCCTGTGTATGTCTTTGTGATAAGAATTCATTTACAGGGTGGGCATTCAGAATGTTGTTATTCATATAGGGTCAAAAGAAAAGCATAATTTACACTGAGAATGATTTATTTTTTTAGCTGAAATACAAACCCTAGTAAGAGCTTTCGATAAGAGAATTTGGAATGTATTATTGCCGACTGTAAAAAGTTTCTTTCACAACTTTTAAATAGGTACTGCTATTCAGTTCCAATTATTTCTACACTTCATTTCCTATGAAGAAAATGGTAAATCTGTGCACTCATTTTATCTTTTCTAAATACTATTTACTCAATTTTATTAATCATTATTATTCAACAGAGGCACTTTAAAGGAATTCAGATTAAGCTCCATTATGCAGAGCGTTGTATATTCATACAACAAGAGACAATGCTTGCCTCAAAGAAGTTACAGTATGTGTAGATAAGAGGCTTGTTAATACTTTACAGACGAGGAACTTATATAGCAAAACTACACCAAATCCCAAGGACACAAACGATGACCAGGGCAGAACTGACTAAGAATGTGTCTGCTGAGCACAGGGACCGAAGTCCTGATTCCCACTCCTCCAGGGCACATCTGCTCGAGTGCTAAGCCCATCCGCATGGATTTGTTACATTACTCAAGATCTATTCTTCCTGAGCATCTCCCAGTTGAGAAAGGACTAGATTCTTCAAGTATTTTAGATAGATACAACTTGTGGTGTGAATGTTTGTCATCAATTAACATCAAAACCTAACACCTAACTCTCTGAACTGCAGTTCCAGTGGTCTTCATCTCCAAGTAACATCAAATGTCATGCTCTGTCACCTAGTCCACATCCTATTTATTCCCTCTTTCATTATGGTGGTCAAAAGGTTCCTGTAGAGATACCATCAAGCCAGAAATGTAAGCAGAGGAACATTCACTTCTCATTCCATCTGTTCTTTATGAGATGCGATAAACTGCTTCGCATCATACTGCTCTAAACAGATTTGGGGGAAATACTCATAAGGCGGCTGGGTCTCTAATTGATGTCTATAGAGGAGTTTGTGTTGTGTAGAAAAATGTCTGGTTTTATGTTCTGTAACGCTGTGCCAGCTGAAGAACGGTCCCTTGGGCTTTTGACTAAACCTGTCAAAGAAACACAAATATTTATGCTATTTTCTTCTGCTGCATAACAAGACCAGAAAGAGAAAATGTATTTTTTTTTTTCCCTTGTTGAGTCTACCAGCTTTGTGACTTGTAGGTTGTGGGAGCACAGCGTTTTCCCCACAGGATTACAGTAGGGAGAAAAACTGTTTGTTCCTTATTTTTACCTTTTGTAAAATATCTCATAAATTTGAATATAGTAAGAAGGGAGTTTCTGGTAGCAACTGAGTCCTTCTTCTCTTTCTCAGCCCTGAAATGTTCTTCCCCACTACTGTGCCAAAATAGTTAATTTTAAGAAAACAGAACAGTGAACCTTTCTTACTAATCTCAAAGACACAAAATACAGTGCAGTCCATCTCAATAGTGCCAGAGATAGATAAACACCAAACACCTTACAAAAAGAATACTTATGCAATAAAATAGGTCAAAAACTTAATGAGATCCCGTGACATTGTTACTTGGAACACCCGTTGTTAATGGCTGGAGATGTTCGTTTGGCTCCAGTATACTTAAGTTTGCCCTTTTTCTGTCTGACACGTAGTTCTAGTCTGATACTGGAATATCATGGCAGTTGGAGTTGCGGTTGGCTCATTATCACTAATGCCATCATTGCTGCCATTGTCACAGCTCCCACCCACAACAGGGTCAGCAGAAGAAAAAGCATTGCCTGTGCTGTCCTGCTGACACCAATCTGATGCAATGCAATACTACCAAAATTTATTTTTTATGATTGTGTATGTACAAATCAGGAAGGGATTAATTCAGCACCATGCAGTGAACAACATCAATGCAAAGAAAATGCTAAAGCACTGTGGAGCAGGGATATGGCGCAGACACAGTGAGAATGGATGAAATAGTATCTCAGACAACAGAGGAACTCACCTCAGAGGGATTAGCCAGTCTGCCTTTTTGGGGCTGAAAACTGGTGGCTGCATATAAAGCAGAGAAAATGGTATTTCTCTTATTGAGAAGGAACAAAAGAGGGTGAGTGGAATGTGCAGAAGTTCCCAATTCATTTCTCATTCAATAGAAATGAAAATATCTGCTTGACCAAACAATCTCTTCCTCATCAATGCAGAACTCAGTTTCTCTTCACCTTCTGCCGTGTATTATTCAGTTCTCATCCACTGCCTGTTTGACAGAACATCTACCATTTCCCTTGCACACCTCATCTGCAGTCAGGACATTCTCACCATGCAGGAGTTATTTGCTGTATCTAAACAACATTGAAGAAGGATGTGAAAACAACCTTGGTTTCAACCTGACCTGGGGAAACAGAAACTGTTATTCTGCATCGAGATAAGGCACACCTTATCCCAAATGCCATCTCTGACAGCGGACATACCCACAGTATGAAAAGGACAACAGCAGACTGAGAAGAGACACTCTACCTTTTAAATGAGGTTTCTGAGCAAGTGACTGTTAGATGCCACCAATCCTGCAGTGTGATGTTTGATATCACTTTATAGATGTCCAAAACAACTTGAGAAGCATCACTGTCGTCTATGTAACATCAGCTCATTGTTCAAGTCATTGTATTTTTGGTCCTAACTGCATCCTGTAGGACAACATATTTTTCTCTGGATTATGATTTCTCTCTCTCTGCCTTTCAGTTTTACTTAAATCCAGCCTAGTTAAGCCTTTTCCCTGAAAGATTTTATACACCTTCCAACCCAGAATATGAAGCATTTCCTATTTATCCACTAAGAAAAGTCCATGTCTTTCAGTAAACAGATGGTTCTGGGCAACGATTTCAACATTGGTTTCTTTGCTATACACCCAGACAAAGAGCAGCATGAAAGGATATTTCCAACTGACATTCCAGTGAATGCATTTGTACAGTTCTTCTGGATGATCTGGTTCCCCATAATGCCCTACTGACATACAGGAAGGATCTGCTCCTCACCAATTATTCCTGAGCTCCCTCCTCAAGTCCATCTGTCAAAGTAGGGAATCTAGCAGCCCTTGGACACTGCCTTTCCAAAGTAAACCTCTGGTGGTTCCACAGGTCACCAGCAGTTCCCTGATCCTGCTGCAGCTGAAAGCAATGCAACACTGCGAGAGGTGTAAAAGCAGATTTGTCTTCTCAGGCATTTCATTTCTACTGACAGTGAGGGGAGGGTGGACACATAGCACGCGTGTGCACACCCACTCTAAAGAAACCCAGGTGGAAGTGTACAAATCTGAGTGATTGTCTTTGTAACTGTGATGGACACCAGCCGACCAACACAAACAAATAAACAAATAATTGTAGGATCATAGATAGATTCATTTGCTTTGGATGAGGATTGCTCTCTGATGCCTGCAGGGCAGCTCTTCTCAAACAGCTGGTCAGGACTAATTGAGATAGCAAAGTATGATCATTATTCCTTCAAGCCTTTTTAAATCCCATTCTTCCCTCTTCCCTCCTGCCTGTCATCCTGGGCAGCTCGTGCGTCATAAAGCTACATGGCAACATCCCATTTACTGCAAACCAAAGGAGACAGCCTGTGTAAACAGCAACCCAGGCAGGGGTATGTTCCTTGTGCGCAAAAGCAGAAGTAGCATTTTTCACACCTTATCCTTCCTCACCATTTCAAGACTTACATGCCTGCAAAACCCACGTAGGACTGCTCCCCTGCCCAGCTGAACCCAGTGATAGCGAGGAAGTTATGAGATCATGCTGTGTGTAGGGAGAGGGATGCTCCAGTGATGGGGAGAAATCGAGACGTGAATTGCTGTAAAGAAAAAACAAATTGCCATTCTGAAAAGCCTGAGAAGCACAGCACTGGTGGGTTTACTCTGCAGAGATATAACAGCTCCCCATGCCTAAGTTCAGCATCCTGGACTGGCTTTACTGCCAGTGGATAAAACAGGGTGAGTGAGGCAGCTCTGTGAGTGATCCATTTCACACACCTCGTTAGGACAAACGGAGTGATTCAGGCTATGAATGGTATCTGTTCATCCCCACAGACTGCAATGGGATTGGAGGGCCCAGTTCAGATTTCAGCAATTGAATTCACCTCCCACGTTAAAGGAACCCCAAATTAGCCATATAAAAACTTTTCAGTTGTTCGATCAAAGTGTGAAACACTTAAGGTGAATTACTGACAACTCATTTATTGCATTTTTTCATGCTGATTTTTCCCAAGTGTGCTTGCAAACTGAAGAGCTCTGCAAACAGCCTCAGACAAACAAGAACATTTAATGTTGCAATATGAACATTAACACAGAAATATTAATCATCAGCTGAAAGATCTCTGACATTCAGAAACAAACTTTAACCAGGTATCTTCTTGCTCTGCAGCAATCTCCTTTGGACTGCAGAGCACTTAACTTTGTTAACATAACACTATCTCAAATAATTTCTGTAATTCAATATTTTCCTATGGATTTCTTGGAGTGAAGCTTAGTTGTCACCTCTCCAGAACACTTGTGTCTATGACACTGCTTGTTTCTATTTCAGAGCTTCACATGGCTTAAGAGTTTCTCTTTCTGCTCTCACTTGGGTACTTAGCAGCTATTCACTCTTACTGGCTGTCATTTATCACACTTCCCACAATTTGCAAAGTTAATCAGTGCTGAATTCTGAGAATAAGCTGGAACAATCTCGATCCCTCATTTACTCTGAGCTCTCTCCTGGCTGTGATGCAGACATTGCTCCCTCCTGCAATTTCTCTGACAGGTTGCCATCACCCAACGCCTTTGTCCTCAGTTCCACTCTCATATTGCTCTGATGGCCAGCATCAACTGTTGGCCAATGTTAATCACACCACCACCTTTCCATAGCATCCTGACTTTAGATTGCAAAGTATGAAACACTTTACTTGGAGAAGATGGGTAACACCCACCACGTGCATTTTGCCCACCTATCCGGTAATAAAACAAGAAGAGGCCCCTGTTGTTGTCAAATGAGATGAATGTCTCACAGGCACTCTGCTTATTGCTCAGCAGGCTCATTTCCCCCACATACTTATTCTCACAGTTCCTCGCTTCTATACAAGCCTACTGAAGTCAAGCTAAGTGGTCACTGATTTCCCAGGTGGTCTTAAGCATCCACTGTGTTATTTCCACTCAAATACCTCCTCTCTCATTTTCCAGCAGTGTTTTTCTCCAACTTGTGCATTTCACCACATATGGACCTTTGCAGAACTAGGACACAGTCACCCTTTTTGCCTCAAAGAGCTTAAAATTCGGAGGCTTCATCTGGTGAGTCAGAGGAAGTGCTCTGCAGCCACATCTCTATCAAAATGTTACGGTAAATTATAGAAAGCAAGCTGGTGATTCAAAGAAAAACCACGAGAACTGAAGCCATTTGCAAATGAAAAGTGTTCCCAGTTTTAGAAACCAATAGAGTCTGAAGGAAAGATTGAAAGAGAACGTAATGTTGCAGATGCATCTGCTGGTGGTAGGTGAAAGGAAGGGGTTTCAGCTGTGTTCAGACTGAGATAGCCTTCAACTCAGGGAGATGGGGATCATGGGATGGAGGCAGAGAGTGAAGGAGGGACGGAGGGAGGACAAAACAGCATATTCATTAGTCAAAAAAAACCTGATGTATTAAAGGCCTGAAAAATAAATTAGCTGAGACAAAGTAACACCCTCCAGAAGGCAGAAAGTTTAGAGCTGCAAATGGCAGACACAGCAATGCAGCAATGAAGCTGGAGGAGAAAAGGTGAATGGGTAAAACTATTTCTCTTGAATGACAGCAGAGAAAAATAACCACCAAGAGCGAGGCAGGAAAAACTAGAAGAGATTTTAAGCTGCGGTGCAAAGGGAAACATGGATCTCAAAATTATCAGGGCAATCTTTGCATAATTTGCTGTGGAACGGAGCAGGATTTAGCATTCTGTATTATAGTTTCCTCTTTTCCTCCCATACTTTCTCCAGACTCAAACAACTTTTGTTATAGTCAGGATCAACAAGCTGCACCCAACCTCACAAGAAGTCCCCGTGCTTAGCAGTGCTGCTATGGCTCATGGGCTGTCTGTGGAGTGCATTCATGGTTGTACAGCTACAGCACGCTGCAGCCATGCAGCCCTTACCCACATCACTGCTCATCTGTAAGACACAGCTCCTGGGGACACACTGACTGCAGGATATCACAAAGTGGGGAACAAGCTCCCCCCACATCCTGCTAACACCACGGGTATCACCACAGAGGTTGGGTGTACCTGGGACTCCATTTTGTGGCTGTCTACCAGCGCAATAATAATGAAGACAAGAGGTCACTTTATCTCACCCCAGTACAGATCTCCAGATAGTATTCAAACACAATTTGTGTTCTTTTTGTCCCTACAAGTAAACACGGGGTCTCCTGCTGAATAAAACGCTGTGTCTTTTCTTTTTTCAGGTTTATTCTTCCAGACAAGTAATGCCTATAAGTAAACAACAGGAAAACAGTCAAGTACACTCCTGAATAGCAAAGAGCAGCTTTACCAGTTCTAATTACACTTTGTCTTTAAATTTGCTTTCCTGTATTACTGGATTGTCCTATTCTTTGTTAAGAACTGCACTAATTTGAGAGTTAGTGAACCACTAGTGCATTGTAAAGAGGAAGATTTTTTATTTCCCAGGACTTTGCAAACAGGTAAGCAGAGATAGCAATAGATCTTTGCCTAAGGAGCAGGATGAGAGCTGTGGTTACAAAGAGATGTCAGCAGATTGTAGACTCATAGAATCATAGTCATAGAATGGTTTGGGTTGGAACAGCCCTCAAAGCCCATCCAGTCCCAGCACCCTGCTATGGACTGAGTGCCCCCTGCAGCTCAGGCTGCCCAGGACCCTTTCCATCAGATAACTCATGTTCCTAGATGCTTACAGTGACTCACTGTATGTCTTACAAGTTGGACGATCTTTATTGCACTTCTCTTTAAAGAAGAATTTCATAATCAAAAGCATAATCATCTCCAGACTGCATGAACTTGATAATAACTGCATGACACGGAAGGTACCATAGTCAGAGGAACTACACTGACCAAGATCAACTAGATCCCATACAATCCTCATTTTCAATCAGTCTTTCTTCATAGTGTTCTTTTATAGCACTGAGTAACTCTGTGTTGTAGTAGCACTGCAGTAATGATGCATTCTTGCTCTGGAGATAGCAGTGATTCTTAGCAAGCTAGATTCACCTGCCAGGCATGATAAACAAGACTGATGGCAGTAATAGCCATGAGCTGGGAATAAAACAGAGCTTTGGTTCAGCCAGGCACCAGCACTCGTCATTGCTTTTCTCCATTTTTGCAGCCTATCACGTCTCACTTGCAGACCTCAGTGCAACTACGCTCCCTAGGCATGTGTTACTCACATCCCTGCTAAAGGATAAAGTCATAAACAGTTGTGGTGTCTCTGATCTTCATAAAAATGAAACTTCTAGCATGTTGGTCCTCTGCAAGGAGAAATTCATCTGGTTTAATGAAGTGCTGTGATCCACTGATGTGCCTGTGATGTGAACCATAAAACCTGACCAAGTCACACATGGCACACTCTTTCCCATGGAAATGCATATTGTTGTCTATTTGTGATCACCTTTTGAAGCCAGATAGAGGAGAAGGAGTCTGCTGCTTTGAATAAGGGGAGAAATACAAAAGAGAAATACATAGGATTAGATCTGGAGGTTGGTAGCCCTGCCTGTACAGGAGGGTTGGAGCTTGACGATCCTTGTGGTCCCTTCCAACCCAAGTCATTCTATGATTCTATGAAAGGAGAAATAAAACGTTTGTGCACTAAAGATAGGAAATGACCTTTTTAAGACAAAGGTCTGAATCTGCCACTGTCACCAAGACTGAGCAGCTCTTTTCTGTGCTCACATCAGAGTCGCTGCCTGGAGTGTGAATGGTATCAAACTCTACTCTTTTCCAACTTCATTCTGCCACTGAAAGACAAATAGGAAATATAAACATTTTAAGATGAGTGGAAAACATGATTTTTTTCAAAAGAAATTGGTAGTGTCTCAGTGCTCATCCTGAGCAGCCAGCCAAAAGTATCTATGGGAGACAGGAATTAGTCCAGGATGATAAACAGAAAGGAAAAGGGAATTGCATTGTAGAATAAGATAAATGCCTTCAGGTGGAGACAGTTCAGATTGAATCCCCGGCCTGATAAAGACCTGAGGACTGCAGTCTCTGCCCTCAGACCATATACTTGCACAGCCTCCTACCTGCCCATGCTGGAGAGGACAGGAACAGACTTTCTCAAAACAACAGAAATTGTTAAAAACAGTGCACAGTCTTCATCTATCTTGAAGAGGCTTCAGTTTTGGTTAGTGATCCATACTATGTTAACATGATACATTCAGGATCTGTGCACCATTACGGTGGATACTACACAACCTCTGCACTTATTCTGCACTGAACTGTCAGGTTGGGAAGGGAAGAGGAAAGGTACGATTGTCCAGTTTGTTGACAAGCTACCTCCATTTCTTCTGTTCTTTTATTTTTCTAATGAGTGAAAGTCAGGAATTTTGTGTTAATGGCAAACAATTTTCACATGGCTTCTCTACCACTGGATACATTTAAACATCGGAGCATCATGTCCTTAGGCAACAGAAGATACCTGTCTCCATCTGCAGAGGCACCCTCCAAACAAAGGAGCCCTTGATAGCTCAGTGGGCAGGCAAATTGACACTGTTTTGTCTGCAGATCACAAGGGAAAGCATCATTTGCCTTCATGAGAGTTTCCTGAAAAGAATTAAAAACACACTGAGCCTTTGCTGCCATGGAGAACTGCGTTTGTTGAAGGACTTCCTTTTCTCTTCTCATCACATTGTTCAGTCGTCCTGAGCTCAACATGCAACAAAACTCACCTGCTCAGAACAGCAGACAATTCCACTTCTCATGGGCAGGGATCAAACGTAATAGATGGGGAAAGCTCTTCTGTGCAGGAAAGGCTCCTTGGAGACAATGTAAGAAATGCAGTGCAATGAATCTCCAGAGCTAAATACCACACTGACACACACTCCTACTCATAGCGGAAGGACAAGACAAAGCAAGCATTAGTCACACAGTCTTGTGTGCAAATAGATGATATTTGGTACATGGTCCTTCTGTCCTCACTTATAGCCATCCTACAGTAACATGGACAGAGAACACTTCTTTACAGAAAGGGTTGTTAAGCACTGGGATGGGCTGCCCAGGGAGGTGGTTGAGTCACCATCCCCGGATGTGATTAACAACCATTTGGATGTGGTGCTCAGGGACGTGATTTAGCATAGTTAGGGGTTTTTTGTTGTTTTGTTTTGTTTTGTTTTGTTTTTTCCTTAATTCCTTCAGTAGAGCTGCCCTAATTTTAGAAGGTCTTGTTAGAGATCACAGCTCCTTGCAATGCATGAGGGCCCCGTGCTGCCATGCAGGAGGGAGAAGCGTGCTGCTCCATTGGGGCTGGGATCGACCACACTGTGCTGAGGGTCTCCCTTCCTTGAAGTGCTGTATTTGAGAGTGAGCTATAAAACCTTAAGAGTTGACACAATCAAGAACAGTACATGGATACAGGTAATCAGAATTCATTTTCAGGAGGCTGCTGTTTATCCCCACTGTAACTCCTCCCCTCCCAGCTCTTTTTTCTCTGCTCTGCAGACTTCTGCATCCTTCAACAATCAAAAATATGTTACCATATGCCAGCAATGCTTTGCATTTCTGTAGCACTTGCTGTAACAGAATTCAAGGACTTCAAAATACTTCAAAGGCTGAGAAATGCTTTTAGGAGCTTGACAAAGGGAAGCAGAAGCTCAGAGCAACCAATTGACTGAGGACAGGAGAGAAACACAGCAGGAAAGCTACTCCTGCACTTTCAGATCATCACCAAGCAATACATGCAGCAGCTGTTTATGGTTCTTTCAGTTACCAGTCCAGCTGACACAAAAGCAGAGCTGAAGTTAGCAAGTTAGCAAGTGCTTGAATGTGTCTCCGGTGTGAGTGGGTCCTCCAGAGCGCCATGTATCACCATGGCCACAGGATATCACCCACTGCAGGAGAAAGGCTCACACGAGTTCAGCTGAAGCAATCCCTAAGCATGTTTGCATTATCACTGGATACCACAGTGTTAATGCAGTACTGCTTAAAGATACCTGAGTGTCCGCTTTACTTTCCAGTCAGTGTGGTTTGCAGTTCAAGTGTTATTTGTGTTTTTATCAAGGTGAAAAAATAATGCATGCATTAACACGTTCCAGTAAGGCAATCAAACAAGGGGAAATTGGGATGGGCACAGCCTGCAGCTACAGCTCAGGCATTACTACAAAGGAAGCAGCACATTCAGCCGAAGGCCTTCTTGACTTCAGCATTTCACAGAGTCACGAATGTCATTTCTGCTAAGGCTTAGGAAGAAAATATCTCACTTCGAGCAGAGGTACCACTTTACATTCATTATTGCTTCTTGGCAATGTTTTCTCTGAAAAGTAGCAGCAAAGTGAGCTGTGTGTCAGCACAGGGTATGGCCCAGCAATGTGATGGATGTCCCATCCCTGGAGACCTTCAAGGCAAAGCTGGATCAGGCCCTGGGCAACCTGATCTAGCTGTGGTGTCACTGTGCACTGCAGGGCAGCTGGACCTTCAGAGGTCCCTTCCAACTCTAAGGATTCTATGATTCTATCCTTGGCCATCAGTTGATCAGAGAGAGATTGATTCTGTATTTGCAATACACTGTGCACTGTGCAAAAAGAGGTTTTTTATTTCCATTTTTATATCCTACTTATGTTCCTTTATTGCCATTGCTGGTAATGTTCTTTTCATCTTTTGTACATTCCCTCCCCTGAAACTTAATAAGCATCTGGTGTTTCTGCAAAACAAATTCCTCTTTAATGCTTAATAACAGTATCCTGCAATTAACCTTCAGTTACAACTCATTCTGTCCTTAAAAAGAGAAAAACACTCTTGCTTATACTGTCCCGTTTCCAATGGTTTTGTTTGCCCATCACAATAACATCCTACCTCATGCTCTACACGTCCTTCAAATAGTCATGGCTATTTTTAATTTTCTTCTCTGCTGCCATTTGTTGTGCCATTGCCTCACTGTGACACCATCACTCCAATTCTCACTTTGAAGTACAGTCTCTGAGGTGGAGAACACTGAAATTAGCCCTAGCCCTGGGAATTATATCCATATGTGGACGTAGCATCTTATCAACACAAAATTACAGGCAAAGATTCCCATGCGTGGCCATACTGTGTCAAACTAAACTCCCTCTTAATTTAGCAAGCTTTTATCACGGTTTTTAGCAAGAACATCAGAAGAGGAGGCAGGAATACAAGTGAGTACAGAACAGTCTTTCCTCTGGTACAGACTTGCAGTTTCTAGCAAGCTGCAGTTTAGGGACATTAAGAGCTAAATGCATTCATTGTCATTTTGCCATTAATTCCTCTAATTATTTTTTGAGCCTATGTACATCTTTAGTCTACAGAGTCTTACAGTTGTTTATCCATCTTGAAGCACTGAAGAAGCTTCACCAGATTAACCAAGTTAAGAGCAGATGCTTTCATTGCTGTAGATTCTTAGAGAGAGAAGGTATTTCTTTTAGTAAGAGGACCTTAGAGGTGTTATTTATATACACATATATATAAAGTTTCAACAGAAGTTTCCTGTTCAGCACTGGTGAGGGCACTCCTGAGTTCCCCACTACAAGAGAGACATGGACATACTGCACAGTCCAACCAAGGATCACCAGTATGGTAAAGGAGCTGGAACACCTCTCCTATGAAGAGAGGCAGACAGAGCTGACACTCTTCAGCCTGGGGAAGAGGAGGCTCAGGGGAGAATTTTTCATTATGCATAAATACCTGAAGGGAGGATGCAGAGAGGACAGAACCAGGCTCTGAGCAGTGGTGTCCAGCGCCAGTACAAGAAGCACTCTGAACATCAGGAAGCATTTCTGTGCTGTGCAGGTGATGGACAGCTGGTACAGGTACCCAGAGAGGCTGTGGAGTCTCTTCCTGGGGTCTCCCGAAGGCTGTGGCCGTGGTGCTGGGCACTGCTCCGGGTGGCTCTGCTGGGGCAGGCAGGGACCAAATGGACCCAGAGGTCCCCTCCACCTCAGCTGTGCTGTGATTCTCTGAAGTTAGATAACTCAGGGTAGGAAATAGGTTTTGTTGTTGTTGTTGTTTAAATCACTGTTATTTTTATTTTAAACTGCAAACTCAATTAAGCCATGAGAGAAATTTCTGAGGAGAGTGCTGGAATCTCAGACAGAGCAAGGTCTTTAAGAGCAGAATGGATAGCTTTCTGATAGAGATGCATTACCTCACCCACATCCTCCTCCAACTCACACACCATTTGGGTTTCTGATGTGTTCAGCAGCAGATAGCTTCAGAGATCCAGCCAAGCCTTCTTTAATGTCAGATTTCAAGCCTTGTCCAAGATCTGTTGGCATTTCTTCCTGAGAAAGCACACCATCAAGGACTGCCTTGACATTTTCTTAAAAACTGCCCTCGGTTTCTGTCTATACACATGAATTTTTAAACATCCCTGGCGGAGAAGCAGATACTTTTTCTGGCAGGAGGTCCAGGCCAAAGTGAAGGCTCAGCCCTTTCCTGCAGACAGCCATAGGTCAGAGAGCAGCAGCTGGGTCCCAACATTTTCTCTCCGATTCAACAGAAAAAATAGACAAATGGGGCATGATCTAGGCATGGGGCTAGAAATACAGAGAGATGTGGGAGAGAGGAGGGGGAGGAGGCTGGGGACCATCAGGCATCTCATTGGGATTCAGCTCTATAGGATCTGCAGTTACAGAGGGCACCGGTAAAGTCGGGGCTCAGAGGAGCCCCCTGGATGGCTCCTCACTGCTGGCAGGGCTCTCTGCTCTATAACATGATGGTCTGGTTTCCCAGAATCATCTCAGAGCTTTGAATGCTCATTTACAGTGCCCAAATCATTTTGATCCAAGTAAGCTCGTCTTCTGAGATTTCACATCTTCAAACATCCTGCCGCAGCAAAACAGCCTTTCTTACTCTTTGGTTGGAGGTCAAATTCCTGAAATTTAAGTGAAAGATGGCTTAAGAAATGTTTTATTTCAGAACTCCTTAAAATTGAGGATTTGGGGGTAGTTTTGCTGTTTTTTCAGTCACTTGTTTGTTTTTCTTACCTGTTTCACCTGTGATCAGGGTTAGATGAATGTCTTTTCCCTTTGCAGCTCCCCAGGTTACTATGCACCACTGCACAAGCAGAATTGCAAGGAGTGAAACAGAGGCTGTATCCCATCAAACTGCAAGAAAAGATAGCCAGAACAGTTATTTCCCTCTTCTTCATGTGTAAAACAAAGCAGGTAATATTTGGCCTTAAACATCCTGCCCTTGGAAAAGAGTTCTGTACATCTAGTACAGCCTCAGAAGAATAGATGCTTAATTCTTCTGGGTGAGGTAAATTAATGATTTAAGTATAGAATTAATAATTTTCTTGTGCCACATCTCATAATTCTTTCTTCAAGTACAGAAATGGCTCAATTCTTGGAAGTTCAGTAAAGAGTATTAAACATACAAACAAACAAACCAACATGCTGTTGTAGGGAGTAAGGAACACCAATTGCAGCATCCCTGTTTGGGGTGGACCTAGAGCCTCTGTATCTTACTCAGACCACCCCAAAAGGAGACAAGGACATAAAGGGAAATACTTACTAATTGGAAGTATTTGATATGTGTTAATCCCTTTCTTTCACTACACCTCAGCAGTACTACAACTATAGGAAGTTCAGCCCACAGATGACAGATTGTGAGTGAATTCTGACTTACATCATTCCATGAGATCTAATACAATCAAATTGGTTTTGGGTGGAAAAGACATGGAATAGCACTCAGTCATCTTCTCACCGTACTCATTTTTAATTATCCAGGTTCTGCAGTGTGATGCAGAGGTCAAATAACAGAACAATTAACTTCACATCAGGCACAACCCAAGTTTTACAGCATTGTAAAGCATAGATGTATAGGAATTAAAGGCAGGTTTTTTCTGCGTTTGTAAGGTTACCCTTTTCAAAGGGCTATTTCTAGGCTATCCTGAGATTTGCTTGGAAATCATCTGAAGAAAAGCAAGTAAATTCTCCAAAAAAACCACTCAGTTCAACTCTAGCAGAGGCCATACAGGGTAGGGACAGAACATTTTGTAGTTTTTACTTTTACCTTTACAGAACAGTGAAAAATAACTGTAAAGTCCAGTTTACCAAAAAAAAAAAAAGTCTGGTTACCAAAAAAACCCAGCAATATTTCAAATCCTTTGCCAGGTTTTATTTCAGATTTTCAATTTTAACCACTGACTCTGGAGGAATACAGGTTGAAAGCAATCAAGTTAATGTTCTTAAGCACCTCTGATTTTAGCCTGCTGCAGTTATAAGGCAAAACTGATCGGCATTTTGGTAACTAATGCCAATGTATTTTATGCTGAAGTGGAGAGGAGCAGCAGAGAATACTTTCCCACTTACCGTGGTTCATGTGGGGAGCATTAACTAATTAAGATGCAGCAATGCAACTGCTTGCAGTTACATTCCTTTGCCCTAACCCAAAACTTCAGCCTGGATGGAAACAATCTCCTGTGCATTAGCAGAGAGTATTTCAGTGCAGATATTTCTGCTGCAGAAGGCTCAGCCTACAGCATCTAGCACAATTTAATTTGTTCAGCTCCCACAGGGATATCCAGTGCAGCTCTGCCAGTCCTGAGATCTATTGAATTAGATGAGTAGGAGGTGCTGACCTGAAAGTTTGTTGTGAAATTGTATAGGTTAATCATGTAAAAGACCTAATTCCTTGTTCATGGAATTGATCAGGTACCTTCCAAGCTGGTTTAGGACTTGCTAGTAGTGTGACCATCCTAAATTAATGGAAATGTATATCACTACACTTACATCAATGTCACTGATCGTGTTAGAAAGAAAAACAGCTTTGAATCAGGAGGGTTCCTGTCTGAACTGTGAGAAAACATGGTGGTATGTGTGCATTGTTAGGCTTTTCCATTAGAGAAGCGAGCACAACATGTGGAGAGTTATCAGAAAGAATTTCTACATTCATATTTGTAAGCAATAATCTTACTGATAAAATCCCTTTCATGACCTGGAAAACTCAGTTTTGAGTTTAGTCCATTACAAAAAATAAATAAATGAATGCAGCTGCAGAGAATTTGCATTCTCGATGGTCAGAATAATATGTTTTGTAGCCCCAGCAACTGCTGTTAATTGGGAAATGAACAATAATGCAACAATACTGATATTAAACCTGGTGAGTTCAAGAGTTGTGGTTCCTATGATACAGTCAAATTTGTTCACACCATAGTTATGAGATGTCATTTCAGATGTTTCTGTAACATTATTCTCATGCTTCCCTGCCTACACTGTTAGAATTAATTGCAACATTACCTATAAATTTCTGAGTAGTTTCTGAAGGTAAGAATTTGGCAGAGATCAAAAAAGACCTGGTAATTTTTACAATAGATCATCTTAAATCATTCCTGAGTAATGCCAAGCATTTTGGAAAGGTCTTCCTGTGTTTGTTGGATGTTAGTGCAGATTATTCCACGCTTGGATGCTGATAGGAGGAAGGTTGTTTGTCAGGATTTAATGCTGCCCACAGACAACAACTGAAAACCAATCCAAATAACCATATAATCATAGAATTGTTTGAGTTGGAAGGGTACTCTTATAGTTCATCTCATCCAACTCTCCTGCAATGAACAGGGACACCTATAGCTCAGTCAGGAGCTCAGAGTCCTGTCAGCCTGACCCTGAGTGTCTCCAGGGATGGAGCATCCACTGCCTCTCCGGGCAATCTGTACCAGTGCCTCAACAATCCTCAGACTTGACTCAATTCAAAGCTTGGATCAGCTCCAAGACCAAAATCCTTCACTATAATTCTTCTCCTACCCAAAACTGAAAAGTAAAACATACAAATTTTCAAAGTTTCCTAAAGGTGAAAGTTCTGCTCTGGTTAATTGCTCATCATCTACTGATGTTTCTCTAATTTCCAACATTTAGCCCGACATCTGAAAACTGGGGAAGGTTCCACCCAGCATAACATAATTTCTGTAATTGATTTACGTAAGTAATTACAGTGGAGCCAAACAAAGGATGTCAGCACCCATTTCTTGTACACCAGATTTCACACTCAGTGGTTGCTTAATTATTGGATGTGCATTCGCTTTGCAAACAATCACTGGGAGACAAATTCAAAATTCAAAATCTTTTTCTTTCTTTGGTTGAAGCACTTCCAGAATTTCTTGCAGTTGTCTCAGATAATCTTTTATGTTTTTATTCAAAGTGGGCCTTCCCCCTGCTGACCCATCAAAGAGCTTTCTTCACTTAAATTGTCATCCTGTACAAATGGTGCGGTTGTGCTCCATAAGCCACACAGAGCTGGAAGCAGCTGTTTGCTCATGGCTGTGGAGGAAAACAGGGATGGGAGCATAGTGTAGGACGGCACAGAAGTCTTTGGGCACTTCCCAGAAGCACAAGTGCAATGAAAATCCATGAGCCTGGTAACTGATTACTCTACAGGCTCACTGAGCCAGAACTGTACGAAATTACCCTCAGTGCATAAATACAGAGGAAAAATGGGACAGTTGGCTTGGCAGGGTGTTGATGCAAAAATTAGCTATGCAATAATACGCATGGCTGAGGTTACACAATTGGCAAACATGGCTTGGGCAGGAGCATTTGTTCCCAAGTCCTTCAGTAATAAAACTAAGGGCAGAGTTCAAAAATAAATGCCATTATCTGAAATGAACAGCTTGTTCTAGTAGGCAACAGATCGTAGGCAAAACAAAAAGAGAGAATGGGGCATTATTTCCTTCTTATTGCAGGTTCACCTCATCTGGATGTTCTTTCAGAATCACCATTAGCAGTGTAAGATGGCATCAGTTTGTTCTGGAGGGAAACACAGAAAAATTTCCTCATCGTTTTGCAGAGGGTATTCAGCAACAGAGGCACACATGGTTGTCAAGTTTACACAAACCAATCCCTGGAGGTCCCCCCTTCCAGTTATGTGATGAAAACTGCTGTCTAACAAGTCTTGTTTCCATTTTTCTTGCAAGACAGAGAATCTCAGAAGATTCCCCAGGGGATGCTTGAGAAGATGTCTGATCTCCTCTTCAGCATCTCCAGCTCTTGGACCACCTAATGTAAAAGTCAATATTATGAAGGTTAGAGTTTTCTGTCTGGATGAGGAGCTACAAGATATGGTTTAGTAGCTTGTGGTAGCAATAGCAATGGGAGGATGGTTGGACTAGGTGATCTTGTAGGTACTTTCCAACCTTGTGATTCTGTGATTCCATGATTCTAAAGCCTAGGGAAGAAAATACAATGCCATTCCAACAGGTTCCACAGCAGCAGTTTTCCTGTGTGCTAAACAAGATCTACTCTAAAGACAGAAACAGAGATGTTTAGAAACCAACTCATAGAGCTAAAAAGACCACATCCAGAAGTTCCTAAAACAAACAAAGAACATAAATGTTTTGAGAGTATCTGAAGAGCTTTTGTGCTAAACAGGTACCTTCTGCTCTCCAGAATAATAATAATTTTTTTAAAAAAAGACTGTTATTTTTAGGTTTTAGTGTTGACTGAGGTACCAACCCTAGGTCTTCAATGTCTTAATTCATTTAATTCTTCCTAATGCCAGCATAGGCTTTCCCAGTGCCTTACTAAATTATGTGGTTAAAACACAAGCAGATGATAATAAGGTGGTATTTGTGAGCGCCTGTGAGGCAAGAAAATGCTTTGGTAAATAAGCACATAAAACAGCAAACATATTCACACTAGCAAGGGTAGCTAACATGACACAGCATTTGGACTCAGCCAAGCCCGCAACTTCAAAGCACTTGGAGGTCTGTGCCCAGTAAATCTATCATTTCTGACATATGAGAGACAGAAATGGAGTTTCTGCAGTTTAACAACTTGCTGCTTGTCAGCTTCATCAAGGAAATTGGCCACCATCACTCTGCTAACTGAAAGCAAACACGTTACCTGACATGACTAGGAAGCTTTGGATGGTAACTGAAGTTGATGGGTCCCATTCTTTTGGGACAAATAAAAGTCAGCTGTGGAAGGAAGAGCAGTACGTAACTCTGTGGTGCAAAGGAGGCTGATCTATCCCAAGATTCATTCCAAGTGCTAAGTGACAACTTCACAACATCTCAGTATAAGAGCAGCAAATTTCAGTTTTTATAGCAACCAGACTCCAAAGAGATCATCTGGTCAACCAGTCTGACTTGCTGCTTGCTGTCAACCATCTCCCAGGCTCCCTATAATCCATCCTAAAGTTCTTAGTCACACAAAAATTATATCTCACAATAAGTGCATCTTCAGAAAATAAAATTATGAGTCACAGGTGAAAAACAAGATACAGATCAAAGCATCCACAATGGAAGAGAACTGATGGCATGAAGATCCTCCAAGAAACCTCAAAATCAAGACATCTTTGCACAAAGCTCTTCTTATGAAAGAAATGGCCAGAACACACATAACGTTGTAGACAATCCTATAACATATTCCTTTAATAGTGATGAGTACATCCTAGAAATATGTATACATGAAAGAGTTTCTGGGTGGAAACACGGCCCAGCTGTTCATGCCCATTGAACAGGTAAGCAGAGAAGGATGACAGTAACTTCTTTCCTAGTAGGCAACGGCTCTCTGGCCTGGTATTCATGGATTAGATTCCCAAGCTCAATGTCCAGTCCCATTCTTGGTATCCAATTTCAAGGATAATGACAAGATTGCCAAGAGTGATAGTATTTTTCTGAAGGAGGCACTTTCTATATGGAAATAGAAAAGAACATCCAAATTCATTTAACTGGCTTAGTGGATAGGAGAGAAGCTATTATTATTACTATTAAGAAAGGATTTTGGCATTTCCCTATTGTGGAAGGCAATATGGCCTTCCTTATGTTATTATAGTGAATAGACTGTTCCACAAACTTGAAAGACATTCAAGATTTCCTCATAATTTTAACCCCCCTCAACAAAGTTCTAAGGGGATCATTTGAATTTGCAGATGACACTTGCATGGGAATGGCTGCAGACACTATTTGGAATGGGGTTAGAATTTCCAGGTCTTTTCATTAGAAAAAAATGGCATGAAATCAATGATTGAAAAAGGGAGAGAGAGATGGAGAGAGACTGCTCAGGGAAATGCACAGGAAAAAAAAAAAAAAGAGACATAAAATGCATAGAAAGAAAACGGGAAAGTACTGAAGCACTGAGAAACGTGCAGATGTGGCACTTAGGAGCATAGTTTGGTGATATGGTGGTGATGGGTTGACAGTTGGACTGGGTGATCTTAGAGGTCTTTTCCAGCCTTGCTGATTCTATATTTCATTTCATCTGTTGTCCTCCATGGTTGTTAAGGTACAATTATTTTAGCAATTGTGCTGGTACAGCATGACATAGCTACAGAGCTACCAAAAGCAACCGGTGCCATTACAAAGGTGTCATCATGTGTACTTTCTATACTCCTTTTTATTGCTGTTAAAGTAATTACTCCTCAGAGATTGTCCATCACTCCTATTTAATAATTTATCCATCAAACCAATCATCAGCAGAACTGGCATCCAACATCAAGCAGGTTATTGCCATCAGGATATTAAAAAAGAAAACACTTACTCTGATGCTCCACTGAGGTACTGGTTTTTGCCTTGTTGCATAGTGATCAGAAAATGAAATTTGTTAATACTCTTTAAATCTTTTGGCAATCTCCCATTTGCATTTAATTTTTTTTAAATGTATGAGGTAGAAGAAAATATTTTGGTTTTCCATTTAAAATTTTAAATGGAGAGCCATGGTGCCTCCTGCAGGTGTGGTGTGCCGAATGTCAGACCATCTAGCAGAAACAAACCTAGAAATGGCTGCAGACCATCACATCCTTCCAGGCAGGCAGATGCCCCGTGGTCTTGCAGAGATCAGGGTTCCTGTAAACAAAGACACAAGAGTGACTTATTGGTCTTGGTCTGATATAATTAAGGAATATGAATTATTCATTTTATTATAAGGTATAAGACCATTTTTCTTCACTGTCTCCACATCTCCCTTCTGCCTGAATGATTTCCCTGTGCCTTGCTCTGGTATCTCCTCACTTGCACCCATCCTGGCTTGTATCAAGAATGGTGTGGTGAGCAGCACTAGGGAAGTCATCCTGCCCTGTGCTCAGCAGTGGTGAGGCCTCATCTCGAGTGCTGTGTTCAGTTTTGGGCACCTCAGTACAGAAAGGACATGGAGGTGCTGGAGCAGGTCCAGAGAAGTGCAACAAGGCTGGGGAAGGGCTGGGAAAATATGGCCTATGAGGAGAGACTGAAGGAACTGGGGCTGTTTGGTCTGGGGAAGAGGAGGCTGAGGGGAGACATTATTGCTCTCTGCCAATACCTGAAATGTGACTGCAGGAGAGCGGGGCTGGTCTCTTCTCACTGCTGACAGGTGACAGGATGAGGGGAAGTGGCCTCGAGTTGTGCCAGGGGAGGTTTAGGCTGGATATCAGGAAACACTTCTTTCTATAAGGGGTTGTTAAGCACTGGGATGGGCTGCCCAGGGAGGTGGTAGAGTCACCATCCTTGGATGTGTTTAACAACCATTTGGATGTGGTGCTCAGGGCCGTGATTGAGCGGAGGGCTGTTAGAGTTAGGGTAGGATGGTTGGGTTGGGGTTGGACTGGATGATCTTTAAGGTCTTTTCCAACCAAACAATTCTATGATTCTATGACAGATGACCTCAAGGAGATGAGAACAGCAGACACTTGCATTTGCTCTTCTTCCATGCAGCTGAGAATCAACCCTGCCTTGTGCAGAGCAGCACTGGAGGTCCCCCCTCTTCCTCCCCAAATGCTGTATGGGATATTTCAGCAGCAAACTGCCATTAACATTTATCCAAATCACGCATTTAATGAGAGATCAGTTATGCTCTCAATAGACTCGATGATACTTCCAGGATAGAAAACATTCAGAAGAGAAAGAAATCCTGATCATCAGCATCCCATTACTTCTCCTCTTTCCAAACAATCACTGAAGTGGTTTGAAAATAGTCAGCAAAAAATTCACAGGCCTCTATCTTTTGTTTTATTTGTTTTCTGTGTGTGTGAGTTGCTCTCTTTTTCCTTTCCTTTTCCTTCATGTCCGTTTTTTGGTGTTTTTCTGTACGTATCATAATTTTTGTTGCCTGAAGGTTACCTTGAAGCACTCATTAATATTTGTCTGTAGCTCCCCAGTGACCACAGTCCGTCCGTGCTGCGGATTGTTTGTTTTGGGGTGCAGTACAAATGGGGTTTCGATCTCTTTCTGAGGTTTCTCTGAGCTACAGCTGAATGATATCTTTAACCTTCTGTTATTTAGGGGTTAGGAAGCGAAATCTTTGCATGAGTTTAGTGCAGCTTCCTCTCATCTCTCCCTTCAAAATCTCCAAACGTGGTCTCAGAAAAATCTCCCAGCTTTGAGTCTTCAGTGTGACTCAAAGTGATTATAGGCCAAACTCTGGATTTTCCTTTCAGAGGAGATAAGGTTGAATTACAACGATCTGCTGACATTTGTGTCTTCATGCTCTTGTAATTCCTTTTGCAAAGACAGTGTGATGGAATTCCTTCTGCCTCTCACACAGCTCAGAATCAGCTCAGGGTGCTCTCAGCTCCCTTCACTCCTCTTTTCCAACTGGATCTGAACCCATCCCCTCCACCCAGGGCTGAGCAGCACTGACACGGCTGCACTGCACACCCACCTCCCACAGATGTAAATGAAACCTGAAATGAAATGAAATGAAATGAAATAATGAAATGAAATGAAATGAAATGAAATGAAATGAAATGAAATGAAATGAAATGAAATGAAATGACATGAAATGAAATGAAATGGTATCGTGGTCTTAGAGTCCTACAGAGGTGGAGGACAGCAAGGCATTTCCCAGACGAGGCCAAAGAGGAAGATCTGAAGGCTGCCACTGCTACAGAGCCTCTCTACAGCTCAGGCAAGCTCGAGTACAGTAAAATGACAGTCTGCAAATGGACCCTACAATACCTCAGGAAGAAATCACAATCCCTAGAATAGTCCTAGGGCTTTTTACACCATTTTTAGAACATGTATCCTCTGTGTTTAATATATTGTGTTTCTAATGTGTTATAGTGATAGGACAAGGGGGAATGGTTTTAAACTGAGACAGGGGAGGCTTAGGTTGGATATGAGGAGGAAGTTTTTCACCCAGAGGGTGGTGACACACTGAACAGGTTGCCCAAGGAGGCTGTGGATGCCCCATCCCTGCAGGCATTCAAGGCCAGGCTGGATGTGGCTCTGGGCAGCCTGGTCTGGTGATTGGTGACCCTGCACATAGCAGGGGGTTGGAACTGGATGAGCATTGTGGTCCTTTGCAACCCAGGCCATTCTATGATGATTCTGTGATTCATTCTATGATATGTATGTTTAGAAACAGAAACAAACAAAAAAATGCCGATAGTTTTTAACAAAAGCAGAGGGAAAAGATCTCTTTCTTAGTGCTGCAGAGCATGGAATCTGTCTTTTGCCATCCTCCACTACCAGAGAAATTGTTCTACAGATCCACTCCAAAAATGTCGTCTTTTATTAAGAAATACTATTTGCAGGAGCGCAGCAAACATCATTTTTTATCTGGCTTTTCCCCACCTGATTTTTACTGGAAGTTTTGTCCCTGTGCAGCAGCATTTATTTAATGCAAATACCAGTTATCCTCTGTTTGGTGCACTTCATATAATCGGATATTTCTGCTCAAAAACTATCAAACACACAGCAATGGCCAAAGCACCTGAGACACCAAGCGTGAAATCCCGTGAGGCACCACCATTACCTCCAACCTATGCTACAGATCATCCATCAGAAGTGATCACAGAATCATAGAATTGTAGAACGGCTCAGGTTGGAGGGGACCTCACTGCTGCCCAGAGCTGTGGTGCCCCATCCCTGAAGGTGCCCGAGGCCATGGATGGGCCCTGGGCAGCCTGAGCTGGGGGCACCCAGCCCATGGAGGGGTGGGACTGGATGGTTGTTAAGATTGCTAGCATCCAGGTTAGATGGAGCCTGACAAGATTCTTTGTTATCTTATGCTTCTTGTTGGAATAGTATTTGCACATTCAGCTCTTCCTTTCTGATGTTAATTTCAATCCAAAAGACCTAAAAATTCACATGCTTCAGGAGAAGCTGATGAGAGGTACTCATGTATTTTTCAGAATCTAGAATGTAGTGAGTGACTTGCTGTCACGGAAGGCTAATACCATCAGAGATCTTTAAATAAAGGTCTTAGGTCTAAATTTGGCACCTCACTGTTTGGTTTTAAGTACGACCCACCAGGAAGTCTGCACACAGGTTTACTTGTTTGTACTACTGGAAAAGAGATGCATCTGCATCCTCTTTGTGGCAGATGAGCATTTCTTTGCCCTGCTCTTTATGATGGCTGGGACTAATAGTAGCAGCAGGACTAACCATATCAAGAGCAAAGCTCTGCCTAATGCTGCCAGCTGCTGGACCAGCATGTGTTAGCACCGGAAAGACCTTGCAGACACACTATGCTTCACTTCTGGAAGGCATAAATGGGAATAAAACTGTAACCTTCATTTGGGAAATTACAGTGGTCATTGCTTTGCTATCTGGCATAACTTCTAAAAGGATGGCAAAGTAATCTGCTTTGAGTCATCCAACTGCCAGGGACAGAGCCCGGAGAGCAGTGTGCTAACACACAACCAGCATCACTTCCGTTCTCCTCACCTGAATGAACTCTTTCCCCATCTTATAAGTCAACCCTTTTACTCCTGTGGCTAATCTTTCCCATTGGGTGGCTAATGTTAGTTGATTAGGGATTCAGGTTTTGTCCTTAACATCACTGACAAAGGGCCGTACTACTGATCACTCTGTGAGTAGAAATGCAATGTCAGTATTCCCTCAGTCAAAGCAAAGAATATTTATTACCCACCTCGCATTTGTTTCCTCTGCAGTTCATGCACCCTTCCAGCAGAGTCCCTGGCTGCCACTGCTCAGAGAGCAGCCACTTCTCACTGATGGCTTGGGAACACACAGCAGATCACTAATATCTGAAACAGCAAGGACAAAAAAACAAGCTGAATAATTTCCCGTGCTAAAAATAAACAGTGAATAGCTGTTTACATTTAAATAAGCATATTCAGCATGTTCATATATTACATTCTAATTACTTAATAGCTTGGACTTTGTTAAATGGTGCGTTTTATAGCACACATTCAATCTTTCTTACATTGCACGGATGATGCTGACAGTGGCAAGTAATTGATCTGGGCTGTGCTTCAGGTACTCACCTACATTTTGATCTCTCTCTCTTCCTCACACACTCATTCAATTAATATCTCCCTAACTTATACTGACATTCCTCTTTTTCCAAGGGTTCCCAAACTGTGTTTTCCCAAAGATGCTTCGTCATCCGACTCAGTATCCAAACTCCTACCATTGCACACACTTCCTTCCTCATCCTCTGGCTACAAACGTTCCATCCTTAAATCCCTCTTTCCCTCGTGTCCCAAATGCCATTTCTCTTTCCAGCCATCTCAGTTATCCTGTACTTTGTGGGGGACAGAAGGAGGTGTTCAAGCAGTGGAACAGAGCTGCGGTTGCTATTGCCACTGGGTGAAAGGATGTGGTGCTCAGGGACATGATTTAGCAGAGGGTTGTTAGTTAGGCTAGTATGGTTAGGTCATGGTTGGACTCGATGATCTTTAAGGTCTTTTCCAACCTGAGTGATTCTATGATTCTATGATTCTGTGCTTTGGAAAATGCTGCTATTTAACTAGGATAAAAACTAATAAGCTGCTATCCTTAGAAGAGGGGTAAAAAATGCATTTCTCGCTGAGAAAAAAAGTAAGACTTTGGAAGAACACAGTAAAGAAGTCCTGCTGCATTAACAACAATTAAATTGATGTCTTTTGCTGCTTGGTTGCCTACTTTGCCTCAGGCTCTGTGAAGTTCCAGCTCCGTCCAGATAACATATGTTCACTTCCTTGCTTCTGCCACAGTAGAACCGACATACCCAGCATACCTCACAACTAATAGCTGAATAGCACCCTGATTATGGAAGTCTCCCCTCTTTTTTTAAAATATCTGTTAACAGTTAGAAACAAAAGCACTGCAGTACGTTCATGCGTGGGGGTGTCACAGGGGAGCAGGGGGAGTTACCCCAGGGATTATTTCAATCCATTTTTTCCCACAGCTGAGCGTCCGAAACAAAACAATATACTGTCCTTACATTTTTTGCATGCAGAAAACCCAAACGCTCAAGGCATATTTTTTCATGATTAGAGCACGTACTCTGACATTCCTGATGACTGCAGTAAGTGTTTTACTTACTGAATATCTGCTTTTACCTCCTCTTCAGTCTTTAAAAAGGCAGTGATTCACAGCTTGAAGCTACGTGTCCTAAAGCAGCACGTTGCTGCATCTTACAAAAGGCATTTTTGTCAATGGGTAAAAAACCATCTGCAGAATTTCGCTCTTTGCTCTTGGAAAAGCTTCCAAGTGGCTCTCCTACCCAAGAAAGAAATTAGAAAGTCAAATCAGAATGATTTAAAATAAGTTCTTATTCATAAGGTTTATTTGATATTAAATCCCACTCCTAACTGAGCTGCTGGCATAGCTGTGCAGTGATAGAGCCCTCCAGATCGATGTGAGCAGGGCTAAGTATGAGAGCGTGTGCTATAAAACCACCACTGGTAAAGACAGATTGCAGCTTTAGCTTTGCTGGAGTGTGTCTACAAGGTCTTGTGTTTATGTAATTGGCTTTTCCATTCTACAAGATTTGATCTCACTAATGCTGTAAAATGATCAGGAACCTCTCAAAGCGTAATTGGTGCAACAAATGTACAGCACAGAGCCAGCTAGTGAACAACTACGGTGTCAGTAGGACATGGCCAGCTATGAGTGCTATGTGTGCATATGTGTGGGATTTTTTCTTTTCATATTGAATTCTCTTCTATAGCAGCCTGGTCTGGTATTAGATACAGAGGCTGTGGCCCTCCCTGTGGCGGGGGGTTGGAGCTTCATGATCCTTGGGGTCCCTTCCAACCCAAGCCATTCTCTGATTCTATGATTCCATGACTCTATGATTTGTGGATATTTTAGATAAGGATGAAATAAAATAAAATTCTCTCCAAACACTGATGTTTCTGCAGTGCTTTGGGTACACATACACAGCAAGGGGCAATCTAAGTATTTTATCACAGGTTGCCTTTAATACCACTTCTGTAACAACTCAAGATGATGCTGTGAGCACACACATCAAAATACTGTGAGTACATTCATTCCAACAGCATCTCAAGCTTCAAACACAGAGTTAAATCTGCTGGGCTAAGTATTGTTGAAATCAAAGCTGACAGGCCTTTTAAGTATAGAGTTTTTAGGTCTTTTAAATATAAAATACCTTTATTAGAAGTTATTTATTTTAATAGCATATTTTTGGATGTTAAAACAGGCAGCCTGGTCTGGTGGTTGGCGACCCTGCACATAGCAGGGGGTTGAAACGAGATGAGCATCGTGGTCCTTTTCCACCCAGGCCATTCTGTGATTCTATGACCCCACCCTTCAGAGGGCTTCAGCTCCCAACTCGTACATCCCAGAGAAGCCCCCTGGGCCTGCAGAACATCCGGGTGTCCCTCAGAACCACGAGCTGATCGAGCTGCTCGGAAGCCGCAGTGCTAGGCAGTCCCACTGCACACTCCTCCCTCCACTTTTTGTGCTGAGGAGTCAAAGTTGACAAGCAAGTTGACAAGCTGTGCAGTTTTCCCTGGCATGTCTTTGGTTATAGAAACTGCCCAGCTTTCAGTGCACTCAGCAGGGAGGTCACGCACACAGGCTTTGGCCAACCTCTCACTGTGCAGTTCCAAAAGCCACCACCTTCACTTGGTTTCAGTTCCAGCTCCTCAAAATGAAACTGCAGCAGGCACCTCCCCGTTCTGGAATAGCTTTGCTCAGCACTTTGTGTGCTGTTTGAACAGACATCCCGTGAATTTCAGTTTGCTGCAATGTGTTGGAAGATTTGGGAATAATAAATACCTCCCTTTGTTCATTTTCCTCAATGAATTATTCCAAAGTAAAATGCCCATTCATCAAAAGGGTAGCCAGAAGTGCAGTTACCAGAAGCCTTTTCTAGAAGTACAAGCTCAAGTATACAGCTTTACTGTATTTACACAAAGCTCTGGTTGTGTCTGTGATTTTTTTCATTCAGACATCTCAGAACTAAAGCACATTGGGTGCATGCTTTTAAAGCCTATTTTCCCCCCATGCCCTGTGGTTTATTTGCTGATCACACTCTAGATTGAAAGTCCTGTTCCATCAGCCTGCCTCAAATGCTGTACTCCAAATATCTGTTCACTGCAGCAAAAGAACATTTCAGGAACAATAACAGGGCCCACAGCGCTTCCTTCTTGCTTTGGGAAGTGTCCAGCTGCCTAGCCTGAAACTCTTAGCACTTCTAGAAAGACAAAGTACATCTATTTTATTAGACAAGTTTAAATTTCCAAGCTCTAAGCTTAATTTCCTGTGAATTCTGCACCATACATAATTCTGTACCACGAGAATGCAAAAAGGTATACAAAATGAGAATAGCAAGTGGTAGTTCAACCTCCAGATAATCACAACGAGTGGAGAGGTTTGGAGTTTATTTCTTTTGAGAATAATAACAGAAGAGATAGTTGGAAGGAGAGCAAAACACACAGAAATAAAATGGTACAGTAAGACAAGTCCCCATGGCGTTGCCTCCGGCTTCTTACTCTGAAACAGCACATTCTCCATTGAGTGCTTCTCCATGCATACCCACCTGTAGTTCTTACTCTTGTCCGCTTTGATGTGTGTCATCAGATGTACAGATGATAAGATACGTGCTGGAAACATCATGGTTAAGAATGTGTGTGGATAATGATAATGATAATGCCCAGCTGAGCATGAATTTAGCAGTGTGGTGACAAAAAAAACCCACATTATTCTTCAATTTTCAGAGAGATCCCACAGTCTAAAAACATCAGTTAAGTTGGGACAATGCTTATTTCATCCATTAATGGATTATGGGAACGCTGGAAATCCCTTCCCTAGTGGCTAAAACTGGCTGCACTGCAGGGCTTGGACAATCAGCTACATAACAAAATTTTGCTCTGGCAATTAGCAAAGATTCATTGAATCTTCAGAGTGATGCCAGCTTCTGCCTCTAGTTTTGCTTCCTTGCCTCTTCCAATCAGTCTAGTAAGAGAAGGAACCTCATTAGCAATTAATCAGCTTCTCTTGGACTCCAGTGCCTCTGTGTGTTTTGGAAGGATTCTAATTATGGATGACTTCATTTAAGGATGCATTAAATGCTCTACAGAATTGAAAGGAATTCATCACAGTGTCATTAGTTTGATAGCTCTCTGGTCATCAGATAGCCTACCACTTCCCTCACGATGGTGATTTGGATAACAGCACTGAAAAATGTAATACCTGTCTCTAATGGTTGGTCAAAGGCTTTCAGGCATCGCTTAGAATAAATTGCTCGGACGCCACAATCTTTTACTGGTGTCTGACAGTTTCTGGCCTCTTCATCATCACAGACAGTTTTCAATCCAAAAGATTGCAGACTAATAAGCACATATGTTTCTTCTCCCTTCCTTCACCTGAGCTCACCCAATAAACAGTTTAGAACATGGGGTAGATGTGACATGCAGTGGGAAACTGCCTGAATTAGGGAGCCCTGCTCAGGTAAGGGACACAAGGTCAGTAGCTGAGCTTTACTGGTGACAAAGCACAGGTCATTGCCAATCTATCACAGCTGTCATCAGGCTGTGAGCTGGGCCCTGCTCCATCCCGAGGTGCAGCAAGAATAATATTAATAGTACAGATGTCATTTCCTGCATTTTGCAGAGCAGGGACATCCTCACGATCCCTTTGGAAAGCTGGGTGAATGACATTTCATTCCAGTGGTTACTGCACAAAAGTGAGAAGAGAGAGATCCAATTTAGCTCAGAGAAAACTGTCCTTTTCAACTAAACAAAGCAACACGAAAATCCCTCGGAATAATTTGTTTTGCACTGTGTTACACGTGCTTCCTTTCATTCCAAGTTATCAGTGACCTTTGATTTTTTAACTTAGTCAATTTTGGTGCGAGCTGCTGTTCCTAAAATAAATCCATGCTTTCACTGCAGTCACGACGTTTGACATTTAAGTCATTTCTCCCACTTCTTGGCAAAACCACTCCATACACTTTCCCCAAAAGCTTCATTTCCCCTGCAGCCCTTTTTCAAGCAAATTAAATATACACACACAGAACTTGCCTCCTTACTTTGCTTTGAAAAAAAATCCTGAGGTTCTCTGTCCCAGTGCTACAAACATTCTGTTTCCATTACAGTCTCTATCTCTGCGGTGAGGGACTGCCCAGCATCCCTACACCAACCCGGAGATGCTGCTGGGAGAGCCCTTCCCTCAGGCCCTGCACAGAAGGCATCAAGCCCATCCAGATGTCATCACCAGGGGCAGGAGGGAAGGCTAAATGCCTACAACTACAATGACATTGACTTGAATGTAATGCTTTATCTAGTTCAAAATGCACTGCCTTGCTGAAGTTTCAGGTTTTGATTTTGGGGAGTAGATAGAATGGAGTTTTATTATTTTTAGTTTCAAGAGTGAATTTTTTCGCTTGGCCTGAATTTTCTCCACTTTTTGTACTGCCAGCATATGAAAAAGGATTTTGTGGTCTTTTGGAGGAAAAATAAACCACACAGCTCAGGGGCAAAAGTCACAGAGTGTTTTGTACCATTTTGCCTTGGTGGGCGCTGGTTTACACAGTGTTGAAGATTCTATCCTGAGACTGCAGCCACTGCTAGTACTGGACAGCCAGGCATCCCCATGTATTACAAAGCCCAGAGAAGTGGTGCCCAGCTGCTCAGGAAGGCAGCCACATTCAGCAGCTCCTTCAAACCATGTCCTTAGGCCCCAGCTGTAGCATCAGGGTGGTCCACATGCATTTTTAATGACATAGCAGTATCCAAAGGCTTGTGTCCTTTGCTAATTACTATTATCCAGCTCACAGAGGGCTGCAGGGAACCCACTGTCTGTTCATGCTCTCGCTGTGCTGGGGAAGTACAATCACAGCTGGCCCTGACAAAGCGGAGGGGGCACCAGAAAAATGGCAGCAGAGGTAGGGCTAGCTAGGCTTGCTTAGTTAGAACCTAGATTTCTTCACTCCTAATTCAGGAACTGTAATTTCAGAGCACAGTGTATTTCAGATTAACTGATTGGGTTTTATGTTCTATGAGAAAAGGTGCAGGAGATACAGCCACTCCGTATGAAGCCCACAGTTAATTTACAGCCATGGGTCAATTGGAGGTGAACAAAACTAATTGAAAACAAGAAGGAGGCTGAACAACGATTCACATCCAACCTACACAAAATCCAAGCCTGAAACAGTGGAAAGCTATTTGGTAAGCAATGTTCCATCTGTCTTTTGCCCCAGCACCATCTATCTGCAATGATTAAGGGCATGAAGACAAAGTACAGGGAACATTCGCTGGTTCCATGAGAATGGAACAGACCTTTTGTTACCCAGGACATCAATAATCCATGGCATGAGCAGCTGAAAAGGAAAAATGTTACTGATTCCTGTAACTTAGGTGAAAAGCAAATTGCCTTGCTCTGCTTGTAGTGATGTGATAGATTTTCCTATTCATTTACCGGTTAAAAGGAAGGAAGGAATGGTCATTCAGTCTCTGAGATAAACTTTGGGTCCAGAACACACCTACAACTTCAGCAGATGAAAATGTTTACTGCTTTCTGGGGCAATGTCAGTTTGTAAGGTCACAAAATGCCCACAGAGATGCTGCTCAGTCTGCACACGTTGTAGAAAGGAACTGAAGAAGGCAACAGAGGGACAGAAAGTTTATAGGGTTGCAAGATGATAAACAGGTCAAGAGCAGAGTTAGAGCACTTCACATTGTTTCTGAATTCATCTCTATCTGGAGGGAAAAAGGAATTGTACCGGCTGTGGAAACAAGGGTGTGTTACCTGGGGAGAATACAGGGATGCTGTCTGGACTTGCAGAGAGGGGATTAGGAAAACCAAGGCACAGACGGAACTGAACTTGGAGAACGATGTTAAAAACAAGTGACTCTATAGGTACACTGGCCAGAAGATGCAGGCCAAAGAGAGCGTACCTCCTCTGGTAAACGAGAAAGGAGAACTGGCTATGACAGACATGGAGAAGGCTGAGGTACTAAATCATTTTATCTCAGTCTTCACTGGCAGCCAGAATTCTTGTATTTCTCATGTCCCTGAAGCTCACATCCCTGAGCCTCTTGGTGGGAACTGGGAGAGTAAATCTCCCCCACTGTAAGGGCAGAGCAATTCCGAGACCGCCTCATGAGACTGAATGCGTACAAGTTTATGGGACCAAATGGCATGCATCCCAGGGGTCTGAAGGAGCTGGCTGAGGTGGGTGCTGAGCCGATCTCCATCATATTTGAAAAGCTGTGGCTGTCAGGTGAAGTCCTCAGGGACTGGAAAAAAGGAAATGTCACTCCCATTTACAAGAAAGGAAGGAAGGAGGGCCCAGTGAATACAGACTGGTGAGCCTCACCTCTGTGCCTGGGAAGGTCATGGAACCAACCCTCCCAGAAGATACGTTAAGGCACATGAGGGATGAGCAGGTGATCTGAGACTGCCAGCATGGCTTTACCAAGGGAAGGTCGTGCCTGACCAATCTGGTGGCTTTCTATGATGGAGTGATGATAGTGATGGATAAAGGGAAGGCAACTGATGTCATCTATGTGGACTTGTGCAAGGCCTTTGACATGGTCCCCCACCACATCTTCATTGCTAAATTGGAGAGAGACAGATTTGAGGGGTGGATTATTCTGCGGATAAGGAATTGGCTGGAAGGCCAAACACAGGGTTGTGTTGAATGGCACAATGTCCAGGGGGATGCTGGCAATGAGCAGCGACCCCCAGGACCTGTCTATGGACTGGTGCTCTCTAACATCTTCATCAGTGACATCGATGATGGAATTGAGTGCACCCTCAGCAAGTTTGCTGATGACACCAAGCTAAGTGGTGCTGTTGACAAGTTAGAAGGAGGGGATGCCATCCAGACCTTGACAAACTTGAAAGGTGGGTCCATGTGAACCTAATGAGGTTCAACACAGCAAAGTGCAAAGTTTTGCACTTGGGTCAGACTTCAGACTGGGGGAAAAGAACTTGAGAGTAAACCTGCAGACAAGGACTTGGGGGTCCTGGTGGATGAAAAACTGAATATGAGCCAGCAGCGTGCTCTTGCAACACAGAAGGCCAATGGTATGCTGGGCTCCATCAGAAGAGGGGTGACCAGCAGGGACAGGGAGGTGATTGTCCCTCTCTCTACTCTGCCCTCGTAAGGCCCCATCTGGAGTACTGCATCCAGGTCTGGGGCCTCCAATACAGGAAAGACATGGAGCTGTTGGAGAGGATCCAGAGGAGGTCACAAAGACAATCAGAGCACTTCAGTATGAAGATAGGCTGAGAGAGCTGGGCTTGTTCAGCCTGAAGAGAAGGCTGCGAGGAGACCTCAATGCAGCCTTCCAGTATTTAAAAGGGGATTGTAAACAGGATCTTTGTACAAGGGTAGATAGTGATAGGACAAGGGAGAATGGTTTTAAGCTCAAGGAGGAAAGATTTAGGTTGGATGTCAGGGGGAAGGGGGAAGTTCTTTCCTATGAGAGTGGTGAGGTGTTGGAACAGCTGCCCAGAGAGGCTGTGGATGCCCCATCCACCCCTGGAGGTGTTCAAGGCCAGGTTGGATGGGGCCGTGGGCAGCCTGGGCTGGTATGAAATGTGGAGGTTGGTGGCCCTGCCTGTGGGGGCGGGGGGGGGGGGGGGGTTGGAGCTTCATGATCCTTGAGGTTCCTTCCAGCCTAAGCCATCCTGTGATTCTGTGATCACACATCCTATGTTTGAATTTTAAAAAAGTAGGATACATTGTTACTCTATTTTTAATCTTGCTTATTTTTATTGCTGACATCGAGGCATCGTTTTATTGGCATCAGATGCAACCATGCATTTAGGGGTTGAGAGGTGTCAGTTTTATTTTTCCTTCTAGTTTGATAATATTCCATTGAACTGAAAAGTTAATAATTTTTTTTTAATAAAGGGACATTTTAAAAAATTGATTTTGAATCTGACAGTGCAATCAATACATATAAGCAAAAATATTAACTCACAACTGCCAGTTTCTGCTATGATCGTGGCTTTTCCCTTTGTACCAGATGAGATCAGCCGCTATCTAAATGAGATGTGCTGGGTAAACACATTTCACTTTACTTTTAAGTTCTTTGAAAGCAAACATGGGTGGAAGTGTCAGGGATCTGAAGTCCATCCAGTTCTATGGTGCCCAAGGTAACAGAACCCTTCTGCTTCCCATGTACTCCAGTTCTCCCCTGAGCACATGCCCAGTCCATTCACTGAAAATAAGACTTGTCCTATTCATGCAAAGGAAGAGATTCAACTTCCTCCTTCTAGTTGTAAATGAACTGGCAAGTTTCTTTCCTGCTATCCATATCCTGGTTTTCCTGTGACTTCTGTCCTCCTAGACATTATGTCAGGTCAAACAGTACAGCCTCAGCTAATCTATCTGCTGTGATAGACAAATCCTGGTCACCAGTGAGCCTTACAGGAAAGCAGTGATGTGGGCCAGCACAGCCTCCCCTCCTGCTGTGGAAGTGAACCTTGTTTCCAGAAACTAAATGATGTTAATAACTGTTTCCTAGCCTGATATCTGAAGAATGACTCCAGTTAATAAAAAAAGCCCTACTCTATGATTCTTACCTTTATCACAGTCCTCAGATCTTCTTTGCACTCCACCACTTCTATGAAATCCTGTCTCCCGCTTTCAAATTGCAGTTCTCATTCTGACAAATACAGTTTTTACCTCTACACCCAAATTCTCTTCAGGTAAGTGTTTGCAGGCACATCTGCTTCTACAAGCAATCACCCTCATACATTCACCCCAAATAATGAACACTCATCATAGAGACAGAATTCAGGTAGAATTCAAGAGCCACAGACGAGGCAGTTGTTGATGAGGATTGCTCTATTAGGAATGCTGACCTCTCTCTCCAAGTTCCCTAAGAGATCAGGTAGGGAACAGCACTTGAACTTAATGCTGTAACACAGGAAAGATCTTCAAAAGGCTGAGTGAGAAGTTATTAAGGTCCATAACTACTGGGGCCACTGTCACTGTTTCAATGAATCCTGTAGTTAAAAGAATTTGGTTACTACCCTGGGGTGCATGCTCCAAATCTTCATTTGTCAAAGCAAACGACTATTTTGCATTTGAAAAAGCAGCAAGTGCGTTTAAGAAGGTCGCTAGCATCTTACACCAGAAAATTAAGAAGTCTCAGTGAACACATTTTGATGCTAAAAGCCAGTTGTTAAATCGTTAGAACTGATCCCTAGCCAAATGCAGTTACCCCAAACAACTCCTGGATATGGTTCAGAAGTTAACATAAGCCAGGAATGATTCCTAATAAGCACTTTGGATTCTGTCACCCTGTTTCGAAGGCTAAGACCGTTTAATAGCATAGATGCAGGCCTTTCAGTGCCAGTTGGCTTTAGGTACCCAAGACAAATCTCTAGCCATTTAATTAGCTGGTGAAGAAAGAGCCAAGCCTACCAAAGAGAGATCTTTTAATTCTATGTCTCTGGTTATTATACAAATACTACATACAAATGCTTCAGATTTCTTGCTAGGTGTGTAAGTCAACTGATGGGAGAAAGGAGGAAGTCTGAGACATGGAGATGTGAAACAAATAGCCCACAGTCATGGCCTAGAGAACCTGGGCTTGGCTCTAAACCTCTCACAGTCCAGGGTAGTTAAACACACGATTGGACCTTCCACCTTCAGTAGATTAACCTTTCTTTAATTGCCTGGCTGTAGGATCCTTATGTTACAATATTTGGGATTTTTCTGCACTTATTTAGGAACTGCGAGTATAAAAATAACCTTTTTCACATCTATTTGCCCAGAGCATTTTCACACGTATCCAGTGAAGCAAAACAGATTAGAAGCGAGGATCATTTCCCAGTTTTCCTCTCTTCACCTCTTTGAATATGCTAGAGGAGATACCAGGCTTGTGCATATCAGTCCATTCCTAACAGTTACCCCTAGTGCATGGAAAGGGCACTATATGGAGTCTGTCTTATGAAATTGATTCTGGTAGAGTAATTCAAAGTGTTTCACACATAGAGGCAACCAGAAGGCGAGAAGTAAAAAGTTCAAATCAAGCTGTTGATATCAACAGAGATATGCACAGTCTGAGTCTTCCCACAACCCCACACCTTTTCATTGATCAAGATATATTCAATGCCTATTTCATAGAATCACAGAATAGTTCGGGTTGGAGGGGACCTTTAAAATCCTCTAGTCCCAACCCTCTGCCATGAGCAGGGTTGCCTATAAAACAATTTTAAAAGCCTATTATTTTGCCAATTCTTCTTTTCTTTAGTTGTTCTAGACTGTACTATTTACCCTAACAATCATTGGTATGAGATTAATCCATTAATTGCAATCCATCTGCCCTCTGGTTACCACAAAGGATTATTTGCTCATGAAGGATGTGTGCTTCTGCTCATTTGCAGTCATATAAATGCATGACATTCTGCTCCATTCCCAAAGGGAAAAGCAGTGCAGCATCTTCCATCAGAATTGCCGCTTTCCCACCTCCTGCGGCTGCTAATTTGGCTGGGAGAGCTGTGGCTGTTGAGATTTAAAGGCTCTAGGAATTCCAGCCATTCAGCTGTTAGTGGCTAATAAGCCAAACAAGCCTATGTACCAACACAGATGGTGAACTCCTATGGTCCATCCCTGGTAGAAATCAGTGGGAAAGAAGTAAAAAGAGACTGGGAAAGCTTAATTATTTCTGAATACACATTCTTAGAATACACATTCTTACAGTAGCCTGCTCGTGGGTGTCCAAAAAATAAGCATTGATCAAACTCTGATCCTACTGAGGAAAAGTTCAGCGTTGGCCAGAACTGTTGAGATGAGGGTGAGCAGGTTAAAAACATCTGAGTACTGTGCAATGTGTGTGCACCTGTAACATGGCAGAAAGAGCTGTCCAGAAGTGTCTGAACAGGGAGTCCTGTTCAACACTGAGGCAGACACCTCATGAAATCACATCAGAGGGAATAAGGATTGAGCAGCACTGCTCTGGTAATATTTAAACATCCACTGTCATCATTGTTAGATAAGTTTGCCGTGTTACCTCATAACAATGATTTTTCATTTTGTAGTTTTGAAATGTATTGCAGTCCAATAAAAATAGAAAGCGACCCATTTTGACTGAACTGAAACTACTCTTTTTGTAGCCCAGAAATGTTAAAAGGGAGGATAAATTTCAAAAATCATCTAAAACCCCCATGATTTTGCCTTGTTCCATTCATCCCATGAATAGAGCTCCTATAGATAACAGTGGTGACATCACTATCTATAATCCAGGAGAACTGGTACCTATTCCCCAAGGAAATAATTAGTAGCAGTTGTATAAAATATAGCAAGGAGATGCCCCATGATTGCCAGGAAAGCTCTGTCTCCATGGAACTGATCCACAGCAGCTAACAGGAGACAGCAGTGTGACTCAAGGAATGCATCTCATCCCCTTAAACTCACGGGCCATGCAGCCAGTGTTGCTATAATGAAGAAGCTCAGAATTCCACCTGCCTGCCCCTCATGAAACACCCAAGTCCATACATCCAGCATGAACCATGACCTGGAATGCACAAGACGTGGCAAACTGCAGCTGCCATGAGGCATAGAAGGGACAAAACATCAATTCTCTGTCTCCACACTCTCTCTCTCTCCCACATAGAGATGGGACATCCTGCCTGGCAACACTTCTTCACTGTTCTAACACTGTTCTAAGCCTTACTTTAGGAGGGGACAGAGAAATGAAATACCTGTTTGTCTTTGGCCAACTGGCAGGCAATTTGGCACCTTGAGGCCTGCTCAACACCACAACTCATCACCACCACCACCGCTATGATACAAACCAGCATGCACAGTGTGGAACAGGCCACAGTGTGGCACAAACCTGCTCTCCTCTTGTCACATCCAGCCTACAGTCACCTCCCCAACACCTTGAGTGCCACCCTGATATCACCAAAGTCAAACACAAGTTTCACTTTCTCATTGCAGTGAAGCTAAGGCTTTATTCTCAGATGACAACAGAAGATACATTACCTTTCTTGCCCTTGGCAAGCTGTAGCATTATCATCTTTCAAAGAGTCACACAAGATCCGTTTAGCTTACTGCTCTGAAACAGATCATTTTGCTTCTGGACTTTCCTTCCTGGCATTTGTGAGCAGCTGCTGCAGGGAGCTCTCTAATGCTCTTCCCACTGCAGAGCTTGCTAGAACAGAACCCTTTGGCCTTGGCAGACACACAGGAGATTGATAGCCTGCTCCCATGTCTGCCCCCTGAATTTTGAAAACCCCCTGCCATCTGGACAGAGAAAGAACTTCTCTGGATGTGAATGCATCTCCCACCGAGAACAAGTCCTACGAAGGGCATGAATACTGAATGCTAAACAAAAACATGCATCAGCACTTTCTCCACCTGAAAAGTTGAAGGCTGTACTCTCCAGCAGAGCATTCCCCTCCATCGTTTTGCAGTCATCAGGCTGTTACCTTAACTCTGTGCAGCAAGAACAGCAAATCTTTCTTCATCTCTCTTCAGTGCCTCCCTGCCTTACACACAGGCTGTGTTCCTACAAAGCCATAGATGCTCTCCAGGGGATGGAATTTGGACTGTAACAATTGGACAGATTAATACAATGGGAAAGGCATTACAACAGAAAGCTGATGACATAAGGACCTGTGGAATAGAAAGGTGCTGTAAAGGAACAGAAGAAGATTACTCACCCACATCAGAAGATTCCAGGTTCACAGAGGAAAGCTTCACCAAGAAGGGATCACCAAAAAGAAATCCTTCCCCACTGGCAGTCAACCCTTCAGCGAGGTCTAAGAGAGGTGCAGCCAGGCTGCGTCCCTTCTGCTCACACCACTGAATTGCCTTCACCTGCACTCCCAGGGCTGACCGGGTCCTTGCCCCAGGTGCTCAATCAGTGGGTCAGGCTGGGACTCAGAAGTTACTATACATGGGCCAAGGAATGTCATGATAGGAAAAGCAGAAGGAAAGAATTTACTAATAGAATGTGCTTCTTCCCCAGCTATTCCATAGCAACCAAAGATAAGTTTTCTTATGCTACTACATGCATAGACAAGTTAGATATAAATAACAATAATTAAAGAGATGTTTATTTAACATAGTCTTTTCTACTGAAAATATTTCAGCTCCATAAGACCATGTTTCGAGGTCAGCCCACTTTGGGTGTGGCACCTCCTCATGAACATCTCAGGCAGATAGTGGTGGCTGGTATTTGTCCAGCAATTCATGCCAAAGACATTTTGAAATCCCTCAGATGTACCATAAAAATAAAACTTAACAAGGAACTACTTAGGAATTTTCTCATTACTATTTTTTTTTTAATAGCAAGAAAACACAGATCTATTTGTAAATGTTTGTTTCTGAAAGCCTCCCCAAATAACAATATAGGTTTTTATATCAGCAGTGGGCTGTGTGTGCCTGGCAGTGTTGCTTTTCCAGCTGACATCAGGGGGTTGAATTCTCCATGAGAACCTGTGCCAGCGATTGCGAGGCCACTTCTATCTGCCTGCAGAAGGCTTCATCATCTTCCTCCTCCTAATCAGGCAGCCTGCAGTACACACAGTAACATCACCCAGATCAGCCTGCCCCTTCATTCTCTTACCTAAGCTCAAGAATACTTTCATGTGGTGAACCATGTCTCAGCTTTTGATCATAAAAAAAAAGAAAGAAAGAAATATGGCTCCAAATTAAAGGCCCAAAGATGATGCCTACAGCGTCTTTTCTATCCAAGTCCAGCTCGTGTGGCTACATCACAGCCCTGTCCTTTCCCCTTCTCCTGACTTCTTTCACCTTGAGCACTTCCAAAATGAGTCTTTCCACTTACATTGAGTTCTACACAAATTGATTTCATTAATATGAAATGTGACTAATTCCTCTGTTAGAATAAGTTAGATGTACTAATGACTACAGTTGTGTAGTATGTGACGGGAGAGAAGGAAGGAAGGAAGGAAGGGATTCTTCAAGATATTTAATTTCATTTAGCATACATCTTAGAAGGTGGATTTGAAATTAATAATAAAAATTGTAGTTAATGAATATGCTGCCAAGTACTGACCAAACAATACTTAAAAGTTTGCCCTTCATTTCCCCAATGCCTGACTACTCAATTTGTTTTCTTATTAAAATCCAAGGGCTTTGCAAAAATGCCTTTGAAAATAGTCACCAGGATATAAGCTGTCCTTGTATAAAAGAGTAAGAAACAAATTTTATGCTCCATTTCCCAGTTAATATCTTTCATTTTAAAAGGTTTGTATGGTACTTTAAAATCAATTCCAAGAGCAATAAAGTAATACCTTATCTTTCAGATTAATTGTTTATTTGAAAAGAACTGTTTAGCCAATGAAACAACTCTGGGGTGTGCATGAAGTCTGAGTTGGGGAATACTAAAGTTACTAGAGTGAAGTTATTAGGAGATTAAGTAGACAGCCAAGAGAGGAGGAGCAATAATATGATAGCCAATTTTGTTCATTGAGTAATAAACAATCAGGGTTGTACAAAGGATAAGCCTAAATAGTGATAAAATAAACTTGAAATGAACATAAAATAGAATTCCCTGAATTTATTTAAAGCACAATTTCCTGACATGGGTTTCCTGTTGGTATTTTCATTTTCAGTGAACTGATAGCATTTTATGCTGCTGTATGATATCAAAAATATACAAATTACTGAAGTCTTGCACAGCCAGTTGATGGGGTGGGTCCATCCTTCCCATTCCTCCTACAATTATTCCCAGAAGGGACCTGCAGCAGTGCTCACATCACACAGTGTGCTTGGGTGAGCCATTAGCAGCAACAACTGAAACCTTGAGGTTGAGCTTAACACGCATAAACCATTATTGCTTAAATCAGAAAACATGTTTGGTAGAGAGCACTCCAGGAGGAGACAGAAACCTACCTTCAATACAGATTCAGCACAGACAGCTTTGAAAAATGAGGTACAAGGATATTTTTTTCCATGCACAGCAAGATCAGAAAATATATATAAATTATGGAAATATGTTCACTGATGCAATTAAATGTACGGTAAAGTGGTCTTATCTGCAGGCAGGTCTTGCCCCTGCAGTGGCAGTCTCTTCAGGGAGATTTTACAAAATTGAACATGTTTTTCCCTCCTTTGCAGCAGAGCACGACTCCATTTTCCTCCTCACAGAGAATTTTTCAGTTGATCAATCCTCTGCTATTGCCAGAACATACAATATCAGCAATACCCTCTTCCGTATGGGACACTGAATTTTCCAGCAACTACAAGTGGGACTGTGAGTTCTGGCTCTTAAACTCAGTATACAAGAAAGACACCAACGTGCCTCTAGTCTTTTTTTATCATTGTTTTGTTTGCTAGCAATCTTTTGAAAGTTTGCAACTCATGTTATGTAGCATGGATCCTTTGAATTATCTGTTCATTACCAGCTTGCCTGTGATTATGAAACAGATTTTAATGTCCTAGTGTTCTTTCCATTCTTATGCTTCTATGCAGCAAGTCATTACTTCATTTTTTTTATATGCCAGACTGTCAAACAATGTTTCCCATTTTTGCCTCTGTGTCAGATATGTCAGAGCACAACATTTCCCTTGCTAATTAGGATACAGACGGCAGTGCTTGACATGTGGGCTTTGTTTCCATGTGCAGCTGCCAGATGGACTGGAGCAGAGGATGCCTAAGCATGTGATTGCAGGAGCAAGCAAAGCAAATACAAAGCCTCTTTAAAAATGGAAGCATTCTCTACAGGGAGTATTACCATTTCTATATGAATGCATCAGAGTCTATTTGGGCAAGACTGGCAAACTGCAGCAGAGATATTAGAGACTTTCTGCATGATGGCTGGGAAAATAGGAGCTGAAACCACGGTGTACAATTCCTTTGTCAAGCCTTTGCTTCATACCGTTGTCACTGCTGTCAGTTAAGATAATGGGAACTGTGTGTGAGTAAAGATGATGTAATTTCTTGGGAAAATACCAGGTTAATTAAAGCAACACTTTGGAGAACTGGTAAAACCTGGAGGATATTGTGACTAACAGCTCTGTGATGAAGAAAAAGCTTTTCATGAAATGCAAAGCAGCAAAGGTTTATTTTTCTCATGCAGTGGTGCAAACAGACAAATTTAGCTTCAAGACTGAAAGCTGCATAAAAAATAGTACTCTCTCAAAGTTTGAATCTTTCCTCCAGAAAGTCATTGCTGTTGGCATATATCAATCCCAAAATATGATAATCTCTATTCTGGCTTGTCTGCAATAGCCTCTGAACCATGGTTCAAGAGACTCATCCCTTCTTCACACATTTATCCATCTACATCAGGTGTAGGCAGGGGCATAGTTTGTTTCTCCCGAGATAAGTCCGACATAAGTCCACCAAAGATCATGCACTGACTTTCGGATGAAATGGAAGGCAGACTTCCTAACTTTAAGCTAACATTCCCACCTCACTGAAGTACATGACCATTTTTTTTGTTCAGCATTCCAGGTACCAGATAAACATGCTAGCAACTCAAAAACCAATGAAGATTCAGTTCTTTTTATTCCTACTATATATATTTTCTTTGTCCTTTAGCACCCAATGACAAAGTGAATGATGATAGATGATTTTTCAATTTGAATCATGATCATTGTTAGATGTTAAAAGGATAAAGGAAATATATCATTCTGAAATGACATAAGGAGGTGATGGTGTTATCACCCTTCAAAGCTCCTTCCAAATTGTTGGCAAATAGAAGTCTTCCTTGATGATGGTAATTTCATGGTCTTTATGTCTCCTTGAAGAGGAAGTGCACTTGATGGTTTCTATATTTTGTTATCAGTAATCTGGTGATTTTTCAAGGGAAAGAGGTCAAAACCCATTCACAACACTAAAAAGAAAGGTGACAACAAGAAATAAGTGGTGCAAGTGAAAAGAAAGGGAAAATTCCTTCATCAAACCAGGTTTTTATTGCAAACTAGGCTCAAATCAAATTTAATTCCAGTCAAAGTAGATTATTCATTTCTTGCCACAAGGTGCCTTCCAACAAACCAAGCAGGTCTATTAAATCTTCAGTTGAGGCTGTCTCATAAAAAGACACAGGGGAAAGTGGCAGATAATAGACAAAGTAGAGTGTACAGTGTAGGGATACACAGCAGGGCATCCTCTTTGGTCCTCTACTTTCAAGCCATCAAAGCACTGATATTTTGTCCTACCAATAAACAACCATAAGGGAAAAGGTTTTGAATGAAGAAAAACACTCATCACATTTATACAGACTTACTGAGCATTAACATTGTCAGAACAGTCTTAGGTTTGTAGTTGGTGTCCAGCAATACTCAGCATTTTGTCTGAGTTTTGTTAGAGAAGCCTTGACAGTAGGGCTGACTGCAGGTTGCATTTGGATTCTGGAAATAACTCAAAAAATTAACAGTAACAGTTTCTAACAGATTGGCACCCCCGTGTCAAGAAGAATGTTTCCAGAAATACTGGAGTATCTTGCTTCCTTTCTCGTGGGGTTCACTAATACTTACTGATGGCTTACCAAATAAAGCCCTGATTTTACAGCCACCAGAAAGTGAATGAAATCTGTGCAGACAGCTTTGGTCATTAGCTTTTACTGGCAAATTCGTCTGATAAAATTATCACCTGTTAAAGGCAGTGGGCAGAGACCCAGTTTACTACTACAGTGTGTTCTCTCATCACCACATGTATATCCTCAAGTTCAAATATAAACCAAAGTCCTCTTCTATGCTGGTAGAAAACAAGGCAGGCTGAGGTAACTAGAGGACTGCTCTGCTGGTAACCAATCATAATGGATTCTCCTATATGCAAAGTCAAAGCCGTTGTTAGAGATGTAAATTATACCCAGCAAACAGAGGTTTCCTTCTGAACTTAGTACATACTGGCTTGTGCCATCCAGCTTGTTGTCTGTCTTACAACCACCGTCAGCATTTCAGCAGAGTTGTTCTTTTAACACTCCTGAGGATCTGGCTATATATATATATATATATTGAGACTGCGTGTAAATGACTGCAGTTCTGCTACTTAAATTGATTTGTTTGTCATGTTTCCTAAGACAGAACCAATGCACTCTGGAAGATTTCTATCATCTGTTTATCATAAGCAATGCTTTTAAGCAATATTATGGATAGTGAGTTCAATGCACTACTCCTCCATCTCTTATAAAAGAGAAAATTATTGGAAAAAGGTTTTCCCTCTCCTATCTCCTTCTAGCACACTGCATGTATCCCATCAATGAATCACTCCTCCATCTCATCAAACATCTGTGCTCAAAAGAGGCTTTTTTCCTTGCCTCTGCTCATTAATTTATTTCTGCCTCTCTTCCACTGTTTCTTTGTTATACTATTTTTATTGTCCCTGGAGCACTAGGGAATGGGTAGGGAGAGTGTTGCTTGTAACACAGATAGGAGAGTGCAAAAAATTCTATTGCTCTCATGTGAATACAAAGCTGCAACAGATACGTGTACTATGTTAGAATCACATTTTGGATAGATATGAAAAGATTTGGGACCAACACAATTAGAGGGAGATGGATCTCGCTACACGTTAATGACTCAAGTCAAGGGTGAAAAACATACATGTCTGCAGTGCTTAAGCTAAAATACCAATAGCATACATATAGAGGCAGCATATGATAACATCTGAGAGTGACTGCATCTTTTGACCTTCATATCTTGATATCTTCTATTTCATTTTTTTCAAAGAAAGAAGGTCTTCAAGCATATGTAGGCAAGGTTCCTCCCTTTCTGATGCTAGAGTACATAATAGAGCACAGACAGACCTTTAAACAAGTAATGTTGAAAATAGACAAAGACTAGGTGCAACATAAGCATCACTAACTAACTTCTTAAAACAGTATTATTGAAAGTGAGCAGAATAAATGAGTATGCTTTCACTGACACCAAAAAAGTTACTTTAACAAGAGTTAGAGGTCTCAAAAGACTACTTTAGGAGGAGAGAGGAACCAAAGAGTTTTCAGCCTAGTTTTGGAAAGATAGTGCTGTCCATATCTCTAATATGAAAAAGGATCCAAGTAAATAAAGAGTCCTATGCTGGCCCATATTCTGCTTCCCACCCACCAGTACCCTCAAGTCTTTTTTGGCAGGGCTGTGCTGTCTCCTTATATCCTCCAGCTTGTATTGGGAGTGAGGGTTGCCCCGACCCAGGTGCAAGATCTGTACTTGGATTTTTTGAACCCCATGAGATTCACCTGTGTTACTGGTGAAGACATCCCCCTACTTCTGAATATTATTGTGATTACTTTTTCAGAGCACTGTCAACTGATTTTAATCCAGCCAGACCAGCCAAGTCTAGATCTGTGGTTTTCGTTAGTCAAGAGTCTTCTTTACTGCAGCTAAGGTGTCCCTTGCTGATTCATGGGTGTAAGACCCTATAGATATTAAAACATGTATCAGACACAAGCAGTGTGTCTTATAGATTATTTTACACATGAATAGAATGCATTAAAGGTTGTTTTAGATAACTGTGTCACTGACCACATACATCCCCTGGGGTCTAGGATTGCCTGCTCTGACACGAGGAGTTGCTGGTTCTCCTGTGCAGTGTCACAAGCCAAGCCTGCAGACGTGCTGTGCCAATGACTGCCTTTTAAAATAGATGGGGCAATGGTGCTGTGAGATTAGGTGAAGGGGCCGGCTGTGCTTAAGAGTGATGCTGATGGTGTTCAGTAATATTGGAAATGATTTCCTCACAAGTGTTAGCTCCCACACTCCTGGCAGAATCACTCATGTTGTTGAGGTGAAGAAAATGTTCCCGACAAGCACATCACCGGAGACATTCAGGTGTTTCTCCTCTGGGAGGAGCAAGGGCAGAATGATTGATAGTTCTCTGCCTATCTCCTTAACCACCTGAGGCAGGGTGCAGGCACGTCATGAGAGGTAAGAAAGGTTATTTATGTGTTTACCACTTCCCCTGCTGTCCTAAAGTGTCCCCTGCTCCTGGCAAGTCATTTGTTTCCTCTCAACCTCTGTCTTAGGACTGGGTGTGACTCCAAAACCATCACAAGCAATGCTATCCTTTGGTGTCACATGCAAAGTAATGGCTGAACTGGAAGGATTTTAGAAAAATAACTAAATTTGCAGCTTGAATACCCCTAGTATGATCACCTCTCCTATCAGTCAGATATCAAACGTGGCTCTTCAGAGGCTCAGGTAGAGAGAAAAGAGGCTGCCCTCCTTTTACACTTTGCTGTTTTGCAAAAGCTTTCACATCTCCGTCCTCTTTTGCTCTCCTCTCATTCCTCACGAGCATCTAAAAGGCAGCACAGACACAAACAGGCCATCACCCAAGCTTCATTTTTCAGTGCATTCCTAGTTATAAGAGCAGATACCTGAAAGTTTAAAAAAAACTTCTACTTAAATAACACCATTGAAAGCCTGTCTGAAAGGAAGACACTTAAAAATGGGATAAGTGGTACATTCAGACTGCGACAGGACTATTTTGAACCTCTCTTTGTTTGATATTTTTTGAGCTCAAGTTCAAAGATGACAGTGCGGTAGCTTCTCTCAGATGAAGTGAAATATGTGGGTGACTTTGATAAACGAAACTATTCTTTTCTATGATTAGCCTATAAGGAAAAAGAAAGAAAAATAAGGATAAACTATTCATCAGCAAAAAATAAAATAACCAAAAAGGATCAAATTCTGATCAGGTAGGTTCTCTGACTTCCATTTAGCAGTGAGTGAACAGTAAAATCAGAAATAACCTGCGAAGAGGGCTTACAACGAGGTGTGTTTTGTCAGCAGAAAGTGCGAGAAATGTGGGAGCTTATTGAAAGCGAGGGAACCTTGGTTTGTTGCAGATTGCTGCAGCTTTCCCAAATTGATTGCTCTAATGCAAGTCTGAAAAAAAAGAAAGGGAAAATATTGCACTGCTGCAAGTACCTGCAATGCAGCAGCCAACCTCCCTGAATCAGGAACACACTTAAATTAACAGAAAAGTGTCATCCTTCTTCACTAAGAATAAAAGTCATTATGCCTGTGCTTAATGGTGTTTCTAGATCTTGTAGTACTAGAACCCCCAGGAAATATATTGGCCTAAGAACTATGAAGCTTATTATCACACCACAGAAAAAGATGAGTCGCTCTCCTAGCAAAGCACAGCATTTCCTATAGGGGGTCCCTTACTTAGGATTACTGTCTAAGAGAAAAGACAGGCATCACTGCCTTTGAGCCACAAGTTGTGTTACCTACTTTGACAGTCTTCTTAATACTCTTACTCTATTTGACATTTATTTTAAAACTCAAGCTCCTGGAATGGTGACAGTATGGAAATACCAATCAGCCTCTGTTTTTTATGTTTCCCTTGTGCCTGGCAGAAGAGTTCTTTTAGCAAATATTTTATATTCCTTTCAGAGTCCTTAAGACATCTTTTTCTTCTATGAAAATATCCTAATTTAGGACTCTTCCATGATTTTGGGATGGTTTCCCTTGTGACATTGGTTGTAGTAGTAATGATAGTCCAAAGGGTAATAAGGCTGGGGAAGGGCTGGGAGAATATGGCCTATGAGGAGAGACTGAAGGAACTGGGGCTGTTTGGTCTGGGGAAGAGGAGGCAGAGTGGAGACCTTACTGCTGTCTGCCAATACCTGAAAGGTGACAGCAGCAGAGCGGGGTTGGTCTCTTCTCACTGCTGACAGGTGACAGGACGAGGGGAAATGGCCTCAAGTTGTGCCAGGGGAGGTTTAGGTTGGCTATCAGGAAACACTTCTGTACAGAAAGGGTTGTTAAGCACTGGGATGGGCTGCCCAGGGAGGTAGTTGAGTCACCATCCCTGGATGTGTTTAACAACCGTTTGGATGTGGTGCTCAGGGCCATGATTGAGCAGAGGGCTGTTAGAGTTAGGGTAGGATGGTTGGGTTGGGGTTGGACTGGATGATCTTTAAGGTCTTTTCCAACCTGAGCAATTCTATGACTATGATTCTATGGTGGAAGAAAGACCTTTGAGTGTGAATAGCAGCTGACTGAATGTGATTTGGTGCTGCCAAGAAGTCACCCTACAGCACCATCATCCTACCCAGGCTGGGCTGAGCACCGTCCCCTGTGATGCCACAGGGAGGCAGCACCCAGCCAGTGCGGAAGAGCTTGGAGCAGTGAGTGGGAACCCCAGGGTGCTATGCATGACCTTATAGGATGTTTCAGCCCCAGGTGTGTGCCACAAATACGTGTGTATCTGGATCACTCCTATTTATCCCGGGATGGGTGTGCATATAGGGGATCTACATCCCTAGTGTTGCCACTGAGGTTTATCTTGATATTGATATTAAAACTGTATGCAGTTCAACAATTTCCAGTTAATTATGTGTCATTAGGAATTTATCCCTTTGAATGTGATTTTGGTTTAAAGCATGTGAACCTAATCCTGGTGAAAACCAGCAGCGTTACTTTTTCATGACACCAGTAAAATACCTCATCATATGTAATGGTAGTTCAGGCCCTTATTTCCACTGACCTTTTGCTCATAGGAAATATAAATCACAGTTTAATAGCACTGCAGTGTAATAGCAGTATCCCAACCACTCCCCTACTAATAATAGTACTGCAACAATTCTGTTTAACAATTGTAGCTTACTTACTAAAGTGTCTCAGCACAAGGTTACCTGCCAGGTTGATCTGGGGAAAATACACATATATAAATAAATGTACAATGGTAAGACAAGCCATTGTATTATACCCATTAAATTTCATCTTCTTCAACAGTAACACCTTTGATCAAATTATACCCAATGCTAAACTTAACTACTACAAGCACAAGCTTGCCAGCTGCCTGTTCCCACCCTTTAAGCATAGAAGTTTTGCAAACAGATGTAGCAAAAAATAAATAAATAAATAAAATAAAAAAACCAAATCCCTTGAGCTTTGTTTATTTTGCCTAGTAATTGATGAGTAACCTCGGGGTGAAGATATGCATCACCCTGATGGTGACTGAGCACAAATATTAATTGTGCTCATTTGTATGCAGTGAGTTTCCTTCATAAACAGTTCAAAAGCTATTCCTTTATTTTCCTCTTGCCAATAGGCTGGCATGGGGCACAGTGGCAGTTATTTTATTTTTACTGCAGGAAGGGTGAAGTCCTGGTTAGTGATCTGAATTCTCATCCAACCACTCCTGTTTGAGCCCAGTAGAAGGAAGACCTGAATGTGCCTTGATACTGTACTTAATTGCACTATGCTGAAAGAAAATGAAATTCAGGAGATGGTTTATCTATTACTAATTGCTGTTTCGTGTTGTCTTTCCTAGCAACCAGTTGGGCTGCAATTTCTACCGCATCTGAAATCCAAAATGTGAAGAACATATTCCCTTTTCTGTGATTTACAGATCAGATACTTCCTGAAACTGATCTCAGTTTATCTGTATAGTTGTCTATGGATTTTTCTTCCATATAATTATGTAATTCTTTATGTTATTTGTTGCTGTAGGGTGGTGCATGTTTTGTAGTCTACATCTTGATGCTGACACGTTGCCAAGCAATGATACTTATCATAAAATGGATAATTATCAGCCCAATCAAAACACATCAGAGCCTGTTCAAATCCAACGTCTTTCTGGACACAGGGTTTAATAAAGATTTAATATGGCATAATTGCCACACTGTTTTCTTGTGTGATAGAACAAAGCATCTTACACTCAGCAGATGAGGTCACTCCAGCTGTGGTCAATGGTAATCATGAGCATCTACAGATTTCTGGCCTTTCACTGTCTGAATTTAAGTAAAGAACTGCAAAGTTCACCTTCCCACAAGCACATGCTTTAACAGATGTTGCATCAGCAGTTACTAATTCTATAAAAAATAGGACATTTCAGGAACAAAGCTGGTTCAAGAACACCGTGAAGGCACTAAGACACCTAATGGGAGAGTGGTTATTATTCATCCTCCCTCCACTAGAGCAGACAATAGCTGACGTTTTCTCCCATGGAGACACAAGAAAATGAGGCAGAAGAAAGCCTACCATGAACAGATACACTGCACAAAGTAAAGTCACAACCATCTTTCTTCCCTTGGCAAGGGGAGACACAGTATTAACTATACAAGGACAAAAAGGAGTAAGAGACAGCAGTGGTCTGAAGAGCAAAACTTCACATCCTAAGCCATCTGCCTAATATTGGATATATTTAGGTTTTTGTGTGACAAATAGGCCCAGATCTATTAGGGTATAGACTGAGTCATTGTTAGTCTTCCTTCAGGAAAGGGAAGTGTTAAGACAAAAAGGCTTGACTCCTTCTACAGTCAACGGGAAGAATAAGATGACCCCTTTCACAAGTAATTCAGAGCAGGAGACTCCTATGCATTTCAATTATTTTATGCTTACAAGGAAGTGGTGTGAAGATGAGATTCAAGCATCTTGAAAGATGTTGAATGAATCTCCTACTAACTGTACTTTTTTTGCTTAATGATTACATGGGAACTTTAGACATACAGATTTCAGTTATGATTCCTATGTTCATATGCTAACATCTACAAAGTATATAACCATATTTACTATTCTGGATCTAGTTGTCCAGACTCTAAATTTAGTGGAGACTCACTTTGCACTTAAAGGATAATGCAATCATCTTGAGTACTTTTCCTCTCACTCTTACAAAGGTAGCCAGAATAGATCAGACAGAAGTGCCTGTTGCTTTCCGTTGTGTATAAACAATGTCCACGATGATTGTTTTGGACACAGACATCTATACTTCAGGCATACAAAGCCAAATGGATACGATCCCATTTTTGATAAAGTGAAACAAATTCCATCAATATAAGTCTGGATTGAGTTAATCCAGTATTGTATCTTTCACAGTAGTTAAGTACAGTAGTAAAGAAAGACCAAATTCAGCTGGGCTACCTGTGACCTTACTGATTTTAGGTTAATGAACCATTTACAGGAAGCTCTAACTGTTCATCTAACATAGGGATGAGTTTTAAGTATCCACCAAATAATTTCTGGTAGCAGCTGTATGACTTGCATGGCATTCATTTCAATCAATGATCGTAAGCACAGGATCAAACATTCATATATACCCCCTCATTCAGTGTTTGAAAGAGTGGTCTGATCTAAATTCTAATGAAGTCAGTGAAGAATATCCATTGATTTAAATAGATTTTGCCTCTTGAGCAAGAAGATTATCAAAATCTGATTATTTCGCTAGAAACTTACTAGTACCATTCATGTGAAAATGATATTGTAGAAATAACCAGTGTCTCCAATAGTAACTGATTATTTTCTTTGGACATGTCAGGAAACTGCTAAGGACAACAAACTGATCAAGGACAATAAACTGACAATGGCATTTTTCTTCATGAAAATAAGATTACCCTCTGACCAGTAGCTTCATTGCTAAAGCAAAAAAATGAAACATTTGCAAGCGGAGTAACCAGCAGTACTATCCTACAAATGAAAAGGTGTCCTCTGTGCCTGGAGATGTCTGTTCTGTGCTGGGATCCATGAAATTTGCTATCCTATCTTACAGAATCAGTCAGAACAGCCATAATTTTTTTTAGAGATACCCACCATATGAGCATTTTCACTCTAAATCTGGTGTTTTAAAGATGGCTTTCGTTCCACACCATAATGTGACATGTATGGGTCTCAGTCACCAGACTACAAAGGCAATGTCTTCTCTTCTTCTTTCTACTTCTCTCTCTCTCTGTGTCAAATTTCCTATCAGCTCCTTTTTTCTAACCTCCCTAGGTCATATAGCAGCTATACAGTCCATGTATCAACCACCCCACAAATATAAAAACCTGTTAAGCTGCCTGGCCCTGTCAACCAAATTTTTAATAAAGACATTAAACAGCATTTTTCCCAGTACAAACCCCAAGCATGTTGTCTGATAACCAACTGGAAGTCGGGTTTTGTACCACTGAACATCAATCTCCATGCCCAGGGGTCCAGGAAATTTTTCAGAAGCTTTATCATAGACTCGTGCAGCCCCTATCTCCTACATCTGCCTGTAAGCTTACTGAGAGAGATTGTGCCAAAATCCTTACTAAATTGAAGCAAAACAACAGCCACTGCTCTTCTCTTGACATCTCATCTCAGAAAGTAATCAGTTATTCAGCAATACACTCTTCTGGCATTTCAGTTTTTTTGGTCTTGTTTTTGAGGAAAGAAAACAGTGCAAATAAAAGTCATGAAGAAATCAAAGCACCAGTGTTTCCGTTTGACATCAATCATGAACAACAGTGAAATGTTAATAAAGCACAAGCAGCATTTTTCTTGCCTGAAAAAATGTAAGTATAACAAATGTATACAGCACTGGTGAAAAAAGGCTTTTATTGTTCTCATTCCACTGCCTTGGAACTGCACGGGGCACCAAGGCACTCTGTCACAGGTTTCTGGTGCTTCAAGTTCTGTGTTCCTACCTTGAGATAATAGGTAGGTGAACCAAAATAAATGGACAACCTGGGTTGCAGTGCTTGGCTAGCTCTGTGAATCCCAGCACTCTGAGCTTTTCTTTGCATTTTATTTTCAGTATTTCTGAAAGTCAAGACAGGAAGAAAGGCCACAGTTTGGCTCTGTCTGTGCCGTCATGCAAACATACAGCAATATCACACTAATCTATTTGATTTGATGTCTGAGAAATAAAAAAATTTGGAAAGAAAATTTCTTCCCTCTCTTTCAGTTCCGAAACAAGAGCAAATCACAAAGCCAAGAAAGCAGTAACTGGCTGTGAAGGCTTTTTTGAATGTAGGCCTTTGCAAGCATAGAGGCACAAATATCTTTCATACCTGCCCTCATCGTTACTTGGTTATGCACAACTCAGGGAGCCTTTGGAGAAAGAGATCTTATTGGGACACTTGTTACTAAACTCTAGCCCTTTCTGTTCTAAGAGGATCTAGCTACATTTATTGCTCTGTTTTCACCTCTTTTCTCACAAACAGTGGTACAGCCCTTGTACAGGGCAACATGGATGCTCTCAGACCCCCTGCACCAGGGCAGCTTTGTTTCTCTCAACATCCTTCAGCATCTATTGCATGACCTGAGCTCTCCAGGTCTGATGGGATGCTCTCGGGGGAGTGTGACAGACATCTCAGTGTTAATTAATTTATTGAGGTCTATTAGATTAGTGCTTCAATGGATGGGAAATTTGAAAAGATGCACAGTAATGTCAGGAGAATTAAAAAGTTTACTGTAACTCTCCACTGTTTCTTCATTCCAGGTGGCTCTGTTTTGCTTAAGGATCTACACGGATATATTTTTAATTCTAATGTTAGTTATGTTGAACATCCCTACTCAAATAGATGAGGTGATGCCAAATGAGATCTTTGTTGAGGCTAGCCTAAAGTAAAGCATGTAAAGTAAAGTATTCTTTGTAGATTCTTTTTCCCGAAGGAACTTGGCTATCTTAGCAGATAGAGGACAGTCTCTGTTAATAGCTCTATGGCCATTGAATCACACGATCACAGAACTGTAGTAGCACAGGGGTTGGAAGGGACCTCTGGAGATCATCGAGTCCCCCCCCCCCCCCCCCGATAAAAGCAGGTTCTCTACAGCAAGTTGAGCAGGAAAGTGTCCATGTGGGTCTTGAATATCTCCAGAGAAGAAGACTCCACAAAATGACTTTGACTGTTTCAAAAATTGAGCCTGTGCCATTTCTGTAGGCAGTGGAACTGACTGGAGGAGAATCTGGATTGTAGAAGTTGATTTTATCAAAAAGGAAAATAAACATCTTCCTTTCTGATTTTCTGAAGTAGGCTCAGCTTTCACTTGATGTCTGATCTTCTGTCATAAGAGGCAGAAAAACAACAGATAATGCAACTGCAGTAAGTTCAGGTTATTCCTCAAGCAAGGAAGTGTCAGGAAATGCCTGGCTTGAGAAGTTCATATTGTAAAAGTCTGCTTCGTGATAAAATATTTTCTTAATATTTTTGTGGAAGACTTGGTCTCAAACCCATAACAAATGAATATGCAGAGTTACGATGGCCATCGGTGCCAGCTTGCAGATCCACCTCAAGACTGGGTTGAGACTGGAAACAAAATAGTATTTTTAATCTTTCCCATGAAGTGCAATTGACTTTCTTTCTTTTTAAGTGAAAAAGCAATTATCATTTTCCACCTTTCACCAAAGCTGTTTCTGACTTCCTACTCCATCAATTAGAGCAGGCTTACATAAAGTTCCATGTGGCAGTGAACACCACCAATGAAAACTTCCAGGAAGAATAGGATTAGATATCCCAGAGTTTCATGGTGAGATGTTGCAGCCCTCAGAAACTCTCACAAAAATATAATCCACTTACTTTATAGGTAAATGACTACAAGGTGACAGTGTTGTCCTGTTTGACATGAAGATCATAAAGGAAAAGTTAAGCATTATTAAATGGGATTAAGTGGGTAAAAACATCTATAGCATTTACTACTGATAAGTATCTTACGCATGTTCCCTAAGAAGAAGGAAAACATTGTTTAACAGCTCACATAAAAGCCTATGTACCTTAATCAACATTTTTTCCCCATGATGAGTTATAAATCTCTTCATTGTAAATGTTCTGCATAGATATAGAAGAAAAGTATTTTTTTTGTTAAAAAACTTGCATCAAGAAATTCAAATAAAAACACGAAAGGTATGAATATAAATTGCATGAATGTAAATGAACCAGACCGAGTGAAGATCAAACGTATGTATGTGAACCTCCAGTTTGTATTTTCTGTTCTTTTTGCTCTGCATTTCAAGCTATAAGACAGCTTTCTCTTTATTTCTAGTTCAATACAGTTCAGATGCATGTGGGGCTAGGATGGTCTTCTGCACTTCTACAGCACTACATCCATGTGTTTGAATTGAAAATTGAGGACATTTAGCATGCTTGTTACTGTGTGATTGCTGCTGTCATGCCACATTGGGCAGCTGGGCACTTCACCAACAGACCAAAACAAACACATTTTATTTTGTTCTTCTTCATGCCAGTATCAAGTCATTACTGTTTTCATTTTTTATTATTATTATTTTAATTATGAAGCAAGACTACCTTTTTTTTTTTTTTTTTTTTTTTTTTTTTTTTTTTTTTTGTGGTTGGCATGAAAAAAAACTGAGGTTACTTTTATAGCCTATGTAATTTTTCCAGGATGAGAAATGTAAAAAATGTATTTAGAATTACAATGAACAACAGCCAATTGTAGGGTCTTCTTGGCAAGCTTTGAGTGCCAGAATGTCATGTTCCACACTGCTGTCTAGCCAAAATGGGCATCTCAGCGCACTTGTTGTTTTCAGGCAGTCACTATAGTCATTACACAACAAAAGGAAAGGCTCTTTTTATAAAATCTTGCCTATAATAGTAATAATAGAAAAATAGAAGTATAAATTTTTGCATGCATGATGTGAGCTAGGCATTGTGTCTGGTATTGGCAAAAGATCGACCAATTAATGTCCAGATCACAGATTAGAATAAGAAGCTGGGAAAGAGAATATGGATTTGGGCTGCTGAAGGCAAAGTGGGAAAAAGTGGAAAAACTGGCTCCAAAAAGGTGAGAATTTAGAGGAGAATAGAGGTATGTCCAACATTCCCAGTTAGAGCTCTTCAGAAATGAAGGATACTTCCCAAAGGTCTTAAATGACTGTAAGTGATACTCTAGTTAAACCAAGGTGGGTCACTGCAGTAAATAAATGACATCTTCCTCCAAGAAAGGCCTCCACTGTGTTTCTTGTATTGTAAGCCAGTGGTTTTGGACCTTCTCAGAGTGTATCCTCCTTTTTTCAACACACACACACAAAGGAAGGATTAACAAACATTCAGCATCTTCAAACTTTTTTTTCTAAGAGCTAATTTCACTTGTAATAGAAGTTTGACTGCATCTGACTGGCTGGGTCACCTTCCATTCAAAATGCCATTTGTCCTAGGTCTGTTTCCATAGATGCACAATTCAGTGACATTTTGTTCCATCTGCCCATCTGGTTTACAACTGCTTTCTCTTCCTCCAGATACAAAAGTTGATGACTATGACAAATAAAAGATTAAGCTGAAAAACAATACAGTCTTCTTATTTCATCACACACACTATTTTTAAAGGTAAATGTCACCGAACTTCCAACTCACTTTTTTATCTCTGCAGATTTGCAAGGAGTGAAAGTCAAAAGGAAGATACAGGGTCTCCAGCAAGTGGTTGCACTCTCCCAAGCAGAGGTGCCAAAGAACGTCCACCAGAATCTTCCCTTAGAACTTTTCAAATTCAACTCCTGCAGAACCTTGGCTGTATAAAACCTGCTTCATTATTAGCCTAGAAGTTAGTTTCAACATGACTGCCTCAGTTTTCTGGAGATTTTCTGGCCAATTTTCAGAAGTGATTTTAAAAAAAATTCATAATACTCACTGTCCATAAAAAAGGAGGATGGTTTCATGGTAAAACAAAGGAGGGAAGGGCAGGTAGGTGGAATCATCTCCAAATTCTCTGTGGTAAAGTTAATTTGAAATCCAGTTTATTTGTGGAAACTCACACACAAGTTGACTGTGGATGGTATCTCCTAAGTCTGCCCTGTGTCAGAGGTGCTTTTGGATTTACAGAAAATGTATTGAGCACATTTCTCATGATGCCCCACAGCTGCAGTAACATAAAACCTATTCCTGACAGATACAGGGCTGATAAATTGACATAAAGCACTTGGCACTTTCTGCAGTTAGTTAACAGAAGTGCCTGGAACTTTGGTACCACAGGAGAGGAATCTTCACAGAGAGAGTGGTGAGGTGCTGAACAGCTGCCCAGAGAGGCTGTGGATGCCCCGTCCACCCCTGGAGGTGTTCAAGGCCAGGTTGGATGGGGCCGTGGGCAGCCTGGGCTGGTATGAAATGTGGAGGTTGGTGGCCCCCCCCCGTGGGGGGGGGGGGGGGGGGTTGGACCTTCATGATCCTTACAGACCTATCTGTAACTGGTGAGCTGAGGATCAAAAGGATGAAGGAAGAAACAGACAGGCCCAAGACAAGAAGACAGCACATCCATAACATCAGGGCAACTCAGCACACCGTTGGCTCTTCCTCTCAGTGCTGTGCCGGGTTGGAGGCTGATCCCATGGGTAGGATCAGTGTGCACACTGCCCCACAGGCAGCTGAATAACACTGCGGTACATGGCTGGATGACAAAACAAGAGCTTGCTGGTCTCTGCTCAGAGACCCCAGAGTCACATTCTGCTCACACATAAGTCAACCATAAAGTTCACCAGCACCTCTGAGAATGAGATCAGGCCTTTTCCATTACATATTTAATGGTCCTCCAATTGTTGCTTATGAAAAATGACAACGTGCACTACCAAGAGAGCTTTCTATCAGGAGAAAGGAGCAGCACCAACTGAAAGGAAAAAAATTGTTGAATTGAGCAGTCCACTGTCCCAATGCCATAAAATTAATCCATAAGGATCCCATTCAGCAATTGCTTTGCAATTACTGTAAGCTCTGAGATGACAAATCTTTGTCCTTAGCCTTTGCCATCCCAGTGCAGTCACAGAAGCTTAGAAAAATAAGCTGGAAAATATCTCAAGAGGTGATCTAATACCTTGCCTTTGTTATTCAAACAAATAAAGTGTAATTTCTGCACTGCACATCCTCTTAAAATTACTCCACTACAATTACCACCACTTTACCAACACGACAGTAACAACAAACCAAAGGCTGTGCCACTCTCTGAGCTCCTTGAAAGATTTACAGCAAAATGCATTCCTGCCTTCATTTTGCACCATGAAGTAGAGTGAAATTGTTAAAGCACCTTAAAGAAAATCACACAGAGCCTATCTAGAAATCAGGTGAGATCTTTGTCTGCCCTACGGGTGCTGTGGTTAGGAGAAGGTGAGGGTACTACATGGATGGCACTGCTGGGAGCTGCTTTTTCACTGCCCATATTCAGAATAAGGCACTCACACCACAGTCCAGTACAAGACTAAGAGCAACGAAGGCATGCATGTGTGACCACAGTAGGTGCCACGTAAAAGGTAAAAATGGTCAGAAATGTTTTTCCTCATGGTGGGTCCCTCATCATACTGTTAGATTTTACCCTCAGTGAGGCGGATAGAAGCTACATGTAAGGGAATGTAAGATGTTACCAATAAAGCTGTATGCCTATATGTTCCTGTACTCCAGACAGACAGCAAACAAGACAAATTCTACACAATTATCCCCACAAAAGCTCCAGCAAAGCCCGTTGGCAATGAGGTCTTTTCTTTTTTTCTATTTTTTTCAAACAACTCTATCAAAATGGATACTTCCAGGGCTGAATGGTGCACTGCTCCTTACGTCAGGTCACCTGTGAGGCAGGCGTTGTGGTCAGGTTTTATCGGATAACATCAGAGCAGATGAGCCAGCTTACTGTAGGTACAGTAATGAAAAGCTGCTGATAGAGGTAAGTGACCCTGAGGACAAAGTTGCTGAGTTCCACAACAGAGAAAGAAGCAATGCACTGACAGTGAAGGTCCGTCTTGAGATAAGTCAGATGCGACAGCAAACTAACAGAAAAGTTAATTAGCAGCAGCTGAGTTCTTGAATTCTTGTATGTGATCCAGTTTCAGGGAAAACAGGAGTGAAAATGCTTTCTTCGACCAGCTTTCAACATCCACAGCTTCCCCAACACTTCTGAACTGGTTCTAAAAAATGAGACAGCAGATACAAGGGATGGGAACACGCACTCAGTACTTTGTCAGTTTTGATTCAGAGTACTGCAGGGTACATCCTACTGTCCCAGACTTAATGAGCAATATAAAATATGTATTTTCTGGTGGAAAGGTCATTTTTAAAAGCAATGGGACAAATACGAACAGGAGCTGCACTGGAAAATTACCCACAAAGGGCTGCCTTAATGCAAGATTTCATTTAATTGAGGTCTCCTCCTGCTTCCCAGTTCAGCTCAGCCCATTAAGATGTCACCTCCAGATCACCAAATCAAGGTCTGTAAATATCAGACACAGTTTCCTATCCTGCTTCTTTAAATCCTTCAAGCTTTTTCACAGTAAAAAGGAAAACAGATTTCAGAAATGGGAGACCTACAAATGAAATCACAATTCACTGTAAAGTTCATGTTTAATTATAGCTGAGGATCAAATCTTACATCTTTCCAAAGGTAAAAGAAATCAGAAAAACTGAGGAGTACTGAGAAGTACAGAGGAAGAGAAGCCCAGTGTAATTCAGTGCTTCATGTCATTCATGGAGCTGAAATATTTTGAAAGTTGATATGAGAATGAGAATACAGCTGTGTGGTTTGCATGTCTCTTATTCCTTTGTATAAGCAAATGAATTTAATAATAAGGAAAGTTTCCATATCTTCAGTACTGGAAGCTGAATTGTTCTCCTGATTTCAGGTGAAGCAAATCTGGGAAAAGGAAATGTGACTGTGAAACTTTTGTTCATTGTTGATAAAACCTTTATTTAATGCAGATGTTGTAACAGAATAATCATTTTCTGAGCTCTTGTCTATTTTCTAATGGACATGTGGATGTTCTGTCATCCTTAACCAGGCAGCCTCTTCCAGTTTGGAGGGAATAAAACAGACCCTTATCCAAAGCAAACAAAACAAAAAAAGAAGCAGGGTTGTGGGTTAGGGTAGGGTTAGGGCTAGGGCTAGGGCTACGGTTAGGGTTAGGCTTGTTCTCTTTAATTATTATTTTATTTTCTTTTATTTTTTTGTAAAATGTATGAAAAAGCAACTGGAACAAAGTGGGAAATTATAAGAGGACATTACTGATAGGCTACTGGAAATTATTTACCTATTAACATCAGAACTTGTGGAGAGAGAGTAGAAGCTGGGACTGCATATTGGAGCAACCCAGGGGAGAGTGAGTCTGTTTTGCATAAAATATTGATTCTTCCCTATCTGCATTCATTTTGCAACAGACAAGCAAGACTTTGTACTATTTCACGAAGACAAAGCAAGAGGTCTGTACTTGCAGATTTACCAGTTCAGTAAGGCACTCTGAATTCAGAGATGCCATACAAACTGCAGCACTACCTGGTCCTGAGCATGGGCTTCTCATGAGGTTTCCTTCAAAATATAAAACCTCCACGAAAGCTGTAAGAGATACAACATAGACATATCCTACTTAGGAGAAACTTCTCCTGGTGAAAATTTGGCCAAGATGAGCACTAATTAAATTTCATTACAGGTGTCAATTTGTGGACACTTCTCAATAACAAGGGCCTTGGTGTTATGGAAAAAAATATTGTTATCATAGACACATGGAATGGGTTGGGTTCATCATCATCATAGAATCACAGTTGGGTTGGAAGGAATCTTAAAGACCATCCAAACCCAACCGCCTGTTGTGTGCTGGGTGCCCCCAGCTCAGGCTGCCCAGGGCCCATCCATGGCCCTGAATGCCTCCAAGGATGGGGCACCACAGCTCTGGGCAGTGCCAGCACCTCACCGCCCTCTGAGGGAAGGATTTCTGCCTAACCATCTGAATTTTCCCCCTGTAGTATCCAGCCAGAGCAGCTTCCAGCTCTTCATCCACATTCATTCTTTTTCATTCACAGCTGAATGATACTGCCAGATGCAATCACAGATCATAGCATCCCTGTTTGCATTTGCACTTTAATATTTCAGCATGTTTCTCCTATGCTGTACCTTATGCCTCTAGGCACTGCGATCATGCTGAATCCTGCCTGTGAGCAGCACTGGGCTGGTTCATCCCATCTGCAGACACTTTATCCTTTAATGAGATTCCTACCAAAACCATGTCTGTGAGGGACTAGAGTGGGTACGTTTTAGCTTAAAGAAGTGCTCTTGGTGCCTTCTTCCACTATGGAAAGGGCAGAAATAGAGAAGATGAAAACCTGGCTATTCTCACAAATGGGCAGTACAAGAGTAAGAAGTGAAATTTCTGACTTCATAGGAGGAAAACAAATTTCAAGTGGGACAAGCGCCCAGAGAGGCTGCAAAATCTCAGTCCTTGGAGATGTTCAGAACTTGAAAGCAAGCAAATCCTTGGGCAGTTCAATCTAACTTTGAAGTTAGAATAGATCTGAGAAGAGGTTGGACTGGAGACCTGCAGAGGACCCTTCCAGCCTGAATTATTCTATGAACCTATTCACTATTCTCTTTCATGTCCCAGTATTTAATGAAAACCCTGAATGGTGACCCTGATTAGAGAGATGCTTTTAGCATTAGGTCAAGGTCATTAAATAGCAAAAATCTCAGAGAATTCTACTGGCATCTCACAGATTCAGCGAGCTCTTAATGTTTGCTTAACCTCAGCCCTATCACTTCTGTGCCGTGAAGGGTAGTGAGGTCTAGATGCAACTGCAACCCTCTTGTGGCACTTTTTTAAAGAAATAAAACATAAGCATATTACTTTTAACAAATTCCAGCACTGCAACTCATGATGAGGTTGCCCAAGGAGAGTGCAAGAAGGTCAATGTATTTTAACATTTCCGTGATATACCCTCCCAGCACCTAACTGCTTTCAACTCAGACTCTTTCCTAAGCCAAAGGTTATGTATTTTATTTCAGGCCTTTCAGTAAAATTCTTTTCCATTAGTCGTCTGGACAATTCTTAAATTTATGGATTTTTTTCTATCTACAGTATCATGTACTAAGTAACGAAGGGAAAGAACCTACAGCAAGAATAGCAGCTCTATGTACACTTGAACTAAAGCCATCACAGACTTCTGACTAACTCACGCAATTTTTGAATGCTCAATTTACAAAAAAAAAATCAAATTATTTTCGTTTCACTCAGAAGAAAGCAAAACAACCCACAGAAAGCAATACTGTAATAAAACAACTCCAGTCTTCTAACCACTCTGCACAGCTGTGCCCATCTGGAAGATGTCAGCTCAGTTAGCAAACCCCAGGCAGAGGGGTGCTGTGGGTCTGGATCTACACAGCCACACAGTGCTTTCCCCAACACAGACTGAGCATCTTGAACTCAGTCCCCATAAAAATGGACATGGAAGCTCCAGGATGAGTAAGATTGATCATTTCTTGGTCCCAGCACACATTTTCTGTTACTTTCTGCTACTTCTCGGAGAAATTTCTAGATACTGCTCCTTACTTTGTTGTGAACAGGTTTTGAGATTAGATTGAAGGGAAATGGATAGCAGGTAGCTCTCACGAGGCCCCTACATTACTTCTGCAGCACGCTGGAGGAAAGGTTGAGAATGAAGCCCCAGAGAGCCCACAGTGGTTAACACAATTTCCTTAAGATTAAATGCCTCAGAAAATCAATTTCAGAGAGACATCCAGACATTCCATGGGGACTAAAGGGTTTTTAATACGGTCTTTTTATCAACCCTGTATTTGATAATACAGGTCATTCTCCTGTTTTCAGATCATCCACCAGGAGCTCCTCCCTGGATGTTCACTTCTATGTTCACTTCTGGGCCCTTTCCATAAATGAGAAACAATGATTGCCCTATAATCTCACTTTCATTACCTCACACCTCCTAGAACCCCTCTTTCATCCTCACCATCACTTTCTCCACCAGTTTATGCAACCTCTGTAAGTATCTTTCACTCCTCAGCCTCACCTGCTTTGGCAGGAGATGTGTCTGACAGCCCAACACTGCACGTTGTGCTCCCAGCTCAGGATGCTCTCCTAGAGCACTCCAATTGGTCTGACCAGCTCTACTGGCTTGAAGACAAGGATGCAAACTCTTTGGTGAGTATCAAAGCACCCATCACCTACCACACCAACTACAGCACGTATTTCTGGGTACCACACTGGCCAGCAGTTTCTATGGATTAAGAAGGAATAAGGATTCATGAGTCAGCTGTTGCCTTCAACCCAGCAAATCTTTACTCTCAGTTCAGCAATAGAGGCTTTCTGTTTTCTGTCATTGCTTTTGAAGGAAGTGATCTCATTTCTACTGGAGTTCTTTTCTTCTCACTGTTTAGCTCTGATCAATTATCCAAGTCAGACACTGGAAACCATCACAACTGGGAACTGTGAAATAAAACAATGAGATCATATTGATCAGGAATATTTAAGATCAGAAAAGACCGGACTGTTAAGAAATCGAGTGCAACAAAACTGTCAATTAAAAATATGGTTCTGCCCATTTGAAATTAATTACAAGACTGCCAATTTCTTTTGCAACCGCCGAGCAGCTCTGCAGTGTGAAGCACAGCACACAGCACACACTTCCCAACAAATATAAAGCACTTTTTCTCTCATGGTTGTGTTGGAAATGGATTTCTTACAGGCTCGGGGGCAATTCAATAAATCTGCCATTGAAGCCATGAGCTGCTGAAGCAGCAGCAGTGAGGCAATGGGCAGCAGGTTACCCTTGTTTATACCAGCTGTGGTTGTTAAATCCATTCTTGCTAAACACACCCTCTTGCCAGGTATTAATAAATCAAGGGGGAATGGTTTTAAACTGAGACAGGGGAGGTTTAGGTTGGATATCAGGAGGAAGTTTTTTCCCCCAGAGGGTGGTGACGCACTGAACAGGTTGCCCAAGGAGGCTGTGGATGCCCCATCCCTGGAGGCATTCAAGGCCAGGCTGGATGTGGCTCTGGGCAGCCTGGTCTGCTGGTTGGCGACCCTGCACATAGCAGGGGGTTGGAACTGGATGAGCATTGTGGTCCTTTGCAACCCAGGCCATTCTGTGATTCTATGATTACTCCCTCTGCACTTAGCAGAACAATTTGCATGTTTTTCTATATATACAACAAGGATTGTTAGGCAACAACAACAACAAAAAACTTATAGAATGTAGAAATTATATTTTCATTTTGCTGAATGTTTGCAAAAAAAAATTAAACAGATGAAAAACATCTCTGTGGAGCTGAGCACATGCCTGTGGGTTCCGAAGCACGTGGGTTATTTAATCCATCCTTTCTTTGGATTAATTGTTGCTTCTGGGGACAAAAGGAACCAGGAACCTTCAGAGAGCAGCACAGTGTGTGCAGACAGGACCGGTTCTTTCCCAGCAGACTGCTGAAGTTGCTCACCAGTGGGTTGGTGCCTCCCAGCACCTTGCGATGATGCCCTCTGTGTTGGCCTGGAGGCTGCAAAGAATGCAGGGTTTGCAAAGAGAGAAATGCTCACCCTCAGCCAGGCTTCTGGGACGCCAGGTTGTTGGTGAGCTCCTCAAGAAGGCAAAAACTGTGGTGGTGGCCTCTCTGCATTTATGTCCAAACTCAAAGATCTGTGAACAGAGTATTTGGCTGCACTGGGGAGCAGAAGTGGGTGGAGTTTGGAAATAGAAGACAGCAGAACATGAACGGGAAGGAAATTTTCACCAAGAAGGTCCTCACTTACATTATCTGATTTGAAACAAAAAAACATAATCATTTTTCACACAAGCTGTACTACAGTATAATAGCACATGTCGTACCTTCTGGAACCCAGACCCAACATTAACCCACATGAGGTGCTTTGGGCAGAGCTGCAGGAACCAGAGAAGTACAGAAAAGATGCTTCTGAACGTGTATTCTCACAGAAAGATACCTGAGCCATTATGAACCTTTTTCTTAAGGGAATTGAAGAGCAAGCATGAGAAGTTTTCATTGTAAGATGTTCTTAAGGACAGAACTGATTATAATACTTGAATGTTACTCTTGATTTTAACAGACATAAGACTATGTTTTCTTCCTACATAGACACTGAGAAGAATCAAACGCCTCAGTTTAGGATTGAAGAACTGCAGCTCAGGGTAATGTGAGAGAAACAGAAAAACGTGTGCATGGCTGCTCTGCCCCCTAAGAGCCCATGTGATAAGTACACAGGAAGAGAGGTGCTTCCATAGTCCTACTTCAGCCAAAGGCAGATGCATATGCATAGGAAGTCTGATTCACTCCAGCAGAATTTGTGTTTTCTCTTAGCAGGAAGAAGCATCCCTCTGGGTTAGTCAAGGCTTCCTCAAAGCTTCCTCAGCAGTGACACAGCTTTGTACTGAGCAAACAATGTCATCTATGGTTGCTTAAATCCTGAGCGATTTATCTGTCTGTGGCTGTAATACAAACAGCCAACTCCACCCTAAGCCGCTGGCAGTGGAAGTCGTATCTCAAAAGTGAGCATTTCCAAACAAATTTCAGACACATATTACAGAGTGGGAGACACCAGCCATGACACAAGACCAGGCAAGAAGCTGGGAAATATTTCAAAAACAATTCTGCTGTGAGTCAGTAGGAAGCCTCTTAAATCACCACGTCCAACACTGTATTGGCAAAATATGCAAAAGTGCAGCAATAGAAGTGATAAGATAATGTATCCCCTGGATTTATGGCACATTAAGTACCACAAAATTCCAGGCAATAATTTATTCAATTTTTTACTTGATGAAAATGAGTGTTTCGTTCTTAAGTACGGAAAACTGCAAAAACACACATTATTTTAAAACGTTGGCTATAATCCCAATTTTTGCTAGAAAACAAATCTGAGAGTTAAGATAGAAGGAAGCAAGCCAGGTAATTTTTATTTTTAATTACTGCTTAATTTAAATGATAGCACTTGACATCTACTTTGGCCTTGTTGTGAGGGTCAGAAAAGCCTCTTCATTCTGATATCTAGTCAGATCAGACACGGCTTTCTCCAGACAGTTCATAAAGAGCTGCAGGGATGGGGATGTCAACAACTTTCTGAGCAATCAGTCCAAGTGCCACCCCATCCTCTCAGAGAAAACCTTTTTCTTCACGTGCAATTTCAGCTCCCAAGCCACTGCCTGTAGTGCATTAAAACATCTGCCTCTCCCAAGCAAAGATGGATGGATAATCATCAGAAGGAGGTTAGCTTCACCATACTGGTAAATGGCATTCAATTAGTTGCAGGCTGTAATTAGATAATACTTCGGTTATCAAATATTTATCTGGTTTAGATAACCTCTTATCTTCCTCACCATTCATTAATAAGATTTATGTCCTGGCATTTTTGAGTTCTGTGTGGTAAAGTTAACTGGTAATTTTGCCATGGCATCCACCTTCTGAAAGGGAGCAAGGATACAGGAATTAAGACCTTCTGAAATGATAGCCATTATCATTCCCTTCTAGTTTGAATTGTTTTGACTCATTATAGTAAAAGCAAATAAATACATTAGTGCTTTAATAAAGATTGTGCACCTGGTGTTATTTGACATGCTGTGTAACTTGGATGATCATTAGCAGTACAAAAGCATCCAGAGAAGGAAAGAAAACAAAAGTCCCTCATTGCCTTGATTTATTGCAATGTAAAAAAATCCATTTTGAGTACAGTGAGCTGCACTCTTACCTGCTGTGAATTTAATCTGTAAGGAAAGAAATTGCTGAAATAGACTTAAAATTATCACCAGAATAGTGTGCATTTCTGCTTTGCCAGCTCAGTGCTAACCAAAGAGACTCCTATGTAAGACCCATCCTTCCAGTTCTTACAGGGTCCATGGAATAAATAAAATGGTCCAAGGCCTGGTTCTGTTCCACTTACTACCCACATAACTTTTGGAAAGTTGGTAAGACCTAGATTCATCCCACAGAGCTTTAGATCACCAAGTTAAAGGAGTCCCCAGTCCCTTTGGATTCCTTCTACCATCCATGGAGAGAGAGAGTCTGATTTTCCCTTCAAAGGTCCGTCATTATACGCAGAGGAAGTCTGTGTTGGCTGTTATATCGTCACACCCATAAGAAAAGATTCTAATTTGAGTATTTCTTTCTTAGCTCTTAGTAAATATCCTTACTCACTCTTGATCTTCACTCCCACACTCCTCTGAGAAATGCCCATAATAGCTCACAAACCTGTTGGGTTGCCATCTCCTCACAGTGAATGTAAGTTATGTACAGGGGGTGAGACACTGACTTGCATCACTGCATTACAGTTCAGAAGTTTCTAATCTGAATTGAGAGAGTACAGCCCAATACAGCCTGAACTCAAGAAAATGACTCTTGAATAATTCATTTTTTCATGAGGAAGGTCTTTGAGATGTTGTTAATTTTCTACTATGCAATACATCTCCCTGGCATTTGTTCTGATTTATGGTTTGCCTTTTCATGAAGAAATCATTACTATGGACATCGAGAAAATTCATAATTTAAATACCCAAATTCATATAAAATTTTGAATGGAATCCAGTAGAAAGACATCACATTTACATATTCACAGCACCTATTTCTAATTGAGTTCTAATTGGGTTCACAAGTTAACAAAAATACCCTTCTTTGTGGGTTTGGAGAGAGAACAGAAACCACTCTAATTTATTGCCATCCATATTTGATATGGCTCGCAGTAATATCAATCCAGAGTATAAAATTAAACAGTGATCCCTGGTCATTCAGCCCTCTGACATTCCTGCTTTAAATGGAAATCATGCATCTGGAGAAACTTGTGCTGAAAACTTAAAGAAATTGTGCATTCTTTTCGACTTAAATGGGGAAAAAGAAAGAATTGATGTCCACAAGGGAAATATAAAATAGCATCAGAAAAAAAACCACACTGCTTTTTATGCCAGAGCGAAGCTGGGATGGGGCACAACAGCAGGACATCTTATTTGTGTTTGTGTATCTGTATGGACATCTTTTATGTCTTAGAACTTTTTGTTCGGAAAGTTTTTTCATCCTTTTGCTTTGTAAGGAATATTAATTTAATGTCACAGGTGCAACTTCACCCTTTCTTTAAAAAGCCCCTACCTTTTTAATAACTTCTTAACAAATCCCAAACCTTTAGGTTGCACGTGCCTTACAAGGATTCAGCCCAGCACATAAATTGTTTGTCCAGTTCCCCTACAATGAGCACTGCCAGAGGAGCACAGAGTAACACAGCCTCATTTCTGATGTTCCTATTTCCATCCAGGTGATGCTTGAGATCCCAACTGCACTAACAGGGACCCTCTGAACCCTTGCTACCTCCAACATTTTTTGAACAGTTCCTCAGGTGTCTGCACCACTCTGTCCTTTGTTAGCTGTTTTTTGTTTGGGGTTTTGTGTATTTTACCCATTATTCCCTTCTGCAGAAAGGGAAACAAAGACACAAATCAAGAAAAGGCACTGAGGTGCAAAGACTGTGCAGCTTTTTTCTACTGCTTTATCTACATGGCGCCATCTCTGAGCTAAAGAGCATCAGCTTAAATTTTCCCCAGAGATGATTTATAGATTTTCCTCTTCACCTGCATATTCTTTTCCTTCCCTGCCCTGCCCCAGTAATAACAGGAGTTGCATTTTCTGGCTTTGAGAATAGATGAATAGAAGAATTCTGTATTTTGTACAAAGCCCTAAAGCGCAATTTCTGGCTATCAAGTAAGAGAAAGGGCAGTTCAGTCTCCAGGCCCACTTGGCATTTGTCCTTTCTACACAAAATAAAAACAAAAAAGAAAAAAAAGACAGACTAGGATAAGATGTGAAGCAGGCTTTGCAATATATACTTGTCTACTGGCATCAGGAGCAGCACCTGTAAGCCCGGGCTGAGTTCACATTTCATGACAAATTGCACAGTTGCTCAATTCATTTTCTTTTTCCTGCCAAATTAATGGAAAAAATGAAGAGTTCCTAGAGACACATTTATTATTTGGCTTTGTCCAAAAATTACTGTGTTCAACTAGAGGCTGATAATGCTCAAAATTCACATGGCGTTGCTGAGAAGAGACAGGAGAGATGAGTCTCATTTACAAGTGCTTGTGTCTGTCCTTAGATGACTTCAATAAGGTTGCCTCAGTGCTGTGTGCTTCAGTATTCTCCTTTGTGGATGGGGTTGACCCCAACCTGATCTGGGTATTGCGCTCTCTAAAGCAGTTCAGTTCAGTTCAGCTTCCTCTTCCCTCATTGCATTACAATTCACAGATTCTCTTCTCGCAACAGAGAAGGCTGGGAAGATTTCCAAAGCAAGTTTTCTATCAGCAGGAACCCTAAGTTTTCTCATAACAAAATTGTGAGTTCAGAAGAAAATTATACTCTGTCCTGGACTGATTCAAAACCTTCCTTTAAAATAGATCAGGGCCTTAGTAGTTCTAAACAGTCCTCATCACTTGCATTTATGGACATTAAATGTCCAGGTCATAAAAGGTGATGGTGAGAAGGCTGTTATTAGCTCCTCCTTACTCTTCAGAACAAACCAATCTGTGTCGAGGGGCACACAGTGACACTGGGAAGATGTCACGTAATGGGAATGTGTCATCAAAACAAGATGAATGCATGCAATTAATTGCAGGAGTACACACCTGAGATCAGGCGATGAGTGCCCAGGTTCAGATGTACCACTCTGCCCAGCCTCATCCTGTGCTATTCCGAGCATCATGAGGATGATTGAGAGCCTGGTTAGGCAATTCCCAGCTCCTTAGCAAATCAGCTATGTACTTGATGGGAGCACTTACAGAGGTAACCTGGCAGTAATGAGACAAGCTGTGACCAAAAACGACTGATGAGCACAGACTGATAAACACAGGAGAGTATGTCTGCCAGTGGAAAAGTCAGCCTGGAAACAGCCTTCAGCCTCATAGCTCAGTCTGGGAATGAAGGACGTCCTTGGTGTGTGGTGGAATACCTCATAGCAGAGGCATCCTAAAAACACTGCTGTTGAGAACGAACTAAGAAACTGAGAGACAAATTATCACCTGAGAAATTGGGAATTGTCGTGAGATGTTAAATTGGTGTTTAAAGAAAAAAAAAAAAGCAAAACAAGGAATATAATGACTTTCCTGTTTCAGGTGGAAAAATGAAATGAATAGCACCCACTGATTCCCTAAGAGATGGTGTCCTATACCCTCTTATATCTCAAGGGTAGGTTAAAGTTCTAATTTTTACACAACATGGGCATTCTCTCCAAGAAAACCACCTTCGCTGCACATGGTCCTTTTTCTTTCCTCTTTTCTTCTTTCCTCTTTTTTTTTTTTCCTTTCTCATCACACATGTTGAATCTCCACTGGAACATCAGATCAACTCCATGACTCTGTGACACTGACTATGAAAGTCAGTAACACTCCACCCTTCATGACTGTCGTGATGAAGATCAACTCTGAAATAAGACTCTGTCCTTCCATTTGGGCCTCCTTTCTGGGCCCACTCCTCAAAGAGGTCAGTGTCCTTCATGGTTGGTTTTGGACACTTTTATCCTGGTCTTTCCATGAGGTTGGTATGAATCTGACACTCTCTTCCAGGATTGGTTTGATTTGCTTGGTAGTGGTGATTTTATGAATACATGTATGTATAGCTGAATATCATAGAAGGGCCTGGGTTGAAAAGGACCGCAATGCTCATCCAGTTCCAACCCCCTGTTACATGCAGGGCCGTGTAAATGTTGTTTCAGACGACATCCTGGAGGGCTCATTTGCTTGGAGGACAACCAGACCTGTTCAGTACATCCCTTCCCTCAGAGGAAAATCTCTACTCTCTTCATATTTGAATGAACGTCTAAACCTAAGAATGTGCCTGCCTTGCATGTGGCACATCCATCAAGCTGACAAATGCTAAAATAAACAGGGAAAGCCTCTTGCAGTGTTCACAAACGCAAAACACCCACAGCGTCCACTTAGCTACTCCATTTTCCCAGCCTGAGCAAGACTAGCTTTACACAATTGTTGCTACCATTTTGGTTTTTCTAAGGCCAGACTAACTTAAGCCTTTCTAAACGGATGCTTGCTAGTCTGAAATCAATAGAACATCCTACTGAAGACTGATGAGATTGCAAGTTGCACACTTTTCTTAGAGTTTTTTGACAGCATTAGAAAAAAGAGCTGTCTGCAAAGAAAATGTGGAAAAGTAAAGAAAGGGTTCAAGCTATGAGTAAAAGTCAAGGCAAAGCTATCAGGACCTTTGAATACATTTGGCAGTTTTGGTGCTTAGTTAAACAGAGGTAGGAATATAGGACTTCTGTGGTCAGAACCAGTGGTACTCAGAGAATTCCCTTTGAAGCCAATGAGACCCTTATTGTTACTTCCAGATGAGATCCTAGACCAAAACATGGGCCCCCAACACAAGAAGGACTTGGAGCTGTTGGAGCAGATCCAGAGGAGGCCACAAGGTTTCTTAGAGGGCTGGAGCACCTCCCTTACAAGGACAGGCTGAGAGAGCTGGGGATCTTCAGCCTGGAGAAAGGAAGGCTCTGATGAGACTGTATAGGGATCTGAAGTGACTTTACAGGGCCTGAAGGGGCCTACAGGAAACCTGGGGAGGGACTTTTTAGAAGGGTATGTAGCAACAGAAAGAGGGGAGAAGGTTTTAAACTGGAAATAAACAGGTAAATTCAGACTAGATATCAGGGAGAAATTCTTTACTGAGAGTGGTGAGACGCTGGAACAGACAGCCCAGTGAGGCTGTGGATCTCCCCTCCCTGGAAGCACTCCAGGCCAGGCTGGATGGGGCTGTGAGCAACGTGGTCTGGAGGGAGGAGTCCCTGCTGACAGCAGGGGGTTGGAACTGGGTGATCTTAAAGGATGCTTCCAACCCAAACCATTCCATGACTCTGTGAAAACAAATCTCTTTGTGCTGCTTAATGTACATATGAGGCAGAAGTAGAGCATTGCTTTCTGCAACCAGTTTTGAGATGCTGCTTGTGACAGAAGGTGAGTTTGAGGAGCACTGTGCGTTCTGCTCATCTACCAACGCCATTTGAGGGACAGAGTCACCAGGATACCTCAGAACTGCCCTTTCACTTCAGGAAAGGACTTTCCCTCCAAACAATTAATTGATTCATTAGTCCTTCCTTTTTCCAGGAAGCATTTTGCTTCCTGATCAACCATTACTGAAACCAAGCTTTATCAGGAGACACAAAAACACAGCTGGAGGTAAAGGTCACATATTAAAAAACTTAAAATTAACTGCACAATAGAGAAACATACAGGGAAGATAAACGTATGCCTAGGACTAAAGAACAGATATCAGATCGCAGATGATAATATTGTTTGAAGTATTTTTATAAATGTGATAAGGATAAGCAGTGATGTTTAAATTAGGATTGTTCCCTTTTGTGATCAGGCACTGAATTAGAAAAAAAAAATCTCCATAATACAAAAATCTCTGCAGTAATAACACAGGAAAATAGAGTCCACATACACTTCTGACAGTATTAATGATCCCTTTTATAGAAACTACTCTGCAAGCATGGAGAGAATAATTGCTTACATTTTTTACCAGCAGCCTTAAAGTCAGTGTCGGTTTTGTGGGCATATTGGAAGTACATTGCTAATCACAGAAACACTGCTATGCTTGAAGTACTTTTACAATACTTTTCCTGAATTCCAGAATGAGATGCAGATGCTCCATCCCTGCCAGGAACCAACCCTGGCCAGGTTCCCTTCCCTGCCCTATGAGCAGAGCAGTTCAACACAGCACAGCCGCACACTGCTTTTATCTGCCCTGCAGGTGCCTCATTCCTACCGCCTATCAGGAACAGTCCTTGGTCCACATGTTCCAGCCTGGGGAACAGGAATGGTCCAGAGGTGACCAGCAGGGAGAGGAAGGTGATGAGCTCTTGTGAGGCACCATCTGCAGTACTGTGTCCAGGCCTGGGGTTCCCAGCACAGGAAGGACATGGAGCTCTTGGAGCAGGTCCAGAAGAGGGCCACTAAGATGATCAGAGGGCTGAAGCACCTCTCCTATGAGGAAAGGTTGAGGAAACTGGGCTTGTTTAGCTTGGAGAAGAGAAGGCTCCAGGGGGACCTCGTTGTGGCCTTCCAGTACTTGAAGGGAGCATATACACAGGAGGGGGAACGGCTGTTTATGAGGGTGGATAGAGATAGGACAAGGGGGAATGGTTTTAAACTGAGACAGGGGAGGTTTAGGTTGGACATGAGGAGGAAGTTTTTCCCCCAGAGGGTGGTGACGCACTGAACAGGTTGCCCAAGGAGGCTGTGGATGCCCCATCCCTGCAGGCATTCAAGGCCAGGCTGGATGTGGCTCTGGGCAGCCTGGTCTGGCGATTGGTGACCCTGCACATAGCAGGGGTTGGAACTCAATGATTATTGTGGTCCTTTGCAACCCAGGCCATTCTATCATTTTGCCTGGGCAACACTAAAGAGACTCACATGTCTGGACAACCACATGCAGACAGACAGAACTCCATATGAGTCATGAGCCCAACCTGAGGGCTAGTTAGAGCAAAGGAGCACTGCCCATACACAACTGCATTCCTAACATAGAAAATAAAGATTCAAATAGTATGGATGCAACCTGAGAGCAGACATCAGTATCTGTGACAGTGTTGCCTTTTTCCAACAGCCTGAGATCAGAGAGAAGGGCCCCAGGGTGGTCTGCACTCTGGCAGAAGTTTCCTCTCCATGTGCTGGGGAATCACACAGGAGAAATGAGCAGTTATTAAGTAAAGGATTCCTTATCAGAGCAAATATTAGAAGTGCTACAACTGCTGGTAGTATTTATTCTCGCTGCTCATTTATTCTTGTTGCTGTCTTCAAACTTCCCCCCCTCCTCCATGCAATTTGTTCTCTCCTCAACAATTTTCAAGCACCTTATTTTGCAAACTCAAAATCTATATTACTAAGATATTTCAATAAGATGAGGGTGAACAGGAGGCCTTTCCTCTCACACCCTCAATAGTCAACTCTGTCAGTACTCTGACTGGATGGATACCCAGGCTGGATGTGGCTGTGGGCAGCCTGGTCTGGTGGTTGGCAATGCTGCACAGAGCAGGGGGGTGAAACTAGATGACCATTGTGGTCCTTTTCAATCCAGGCCATTCCAGGATTCTGTGAAGATACTCTGCACATTTTCTTCCTCTATGTCCTGTCCAAAACCTTACATCTTGCACTGGCTTAACAGATGCAGAGCAGAGGGTTTTAAGTAAGGAAGTAATCGTCCCTTCCTTTGGAATTAAAAGAAAATATAAGAGTAATTTCAAAGCAGCATCACTAAGCAGATATTAAACTGCAGCAAGGAGCACAACCCCACATTTGCCTGAAGTGAGAAGCACATCCTCCTGCAGTGCTTCGTGCCATGACAGGCAAGGGTGTCACCCCATCTCAGACACCTCGCACACTTCAGGGGAACACCGATCAGATGATTCTTACATTAATAAGGCCATCCTAGTTCAAGCCTCGACATATTAAGTAATAACATCTTGTGGAATAAACCTGAGGTAATAAATTATTTCTTGCTCAACAAGACATCAACAAAACATTTCAGCTGATGGCAGGACAGTCTGAACAGCCCTCTCTGAATTAAAACCAGTTTTAAACAAGAGAAATGGATTTCTTACCTCAAGCATTGCTCCCTTTCCTCATGCAAAACATTATCTGCCTGCCAATAAGGGTTTCTCCCTACAATGCTGAATGGAGACTCTGTTAGTTATACTCTGTGTCAATACACATATGCTGAGAAGAACGTGTGTGTATTTTCAAACACATTACCAGGAAAGGAGAGGAAATACTCGGATGACCCAAAGCCTCAACAAGCTCTTTAAATTTAAGGTGCATCTCTGAGCAGTCGTCAAAACATCCCTTTTTGAAGCTCATGGTGTATGGATCCTCCTGTACCTCTGTTTCTGGACTGAACTTGAATGGATAATTACTGATCCTCTTTGAAAGAGGTGGAAGAACAGCTTCCAACCATGGATATTGGATTTCAATTTAAGGAGCAGTTGAGTCAGGATCCGATGCTCCTTGGGAAATTGTATTCTTCAACCAATAAAGGACATAATTTATGAGATTCCTATGAGCTAATAGCAAAGGAGCACTTTGTAATCATCAATTGTATCAGCAATTAAAGATTACCTCTGGTTACACTGCAGCTTTTGTGGCAAACTCTGGATTGTCACCAATGCTCCTGATTGCTCTGACACGAAGTGACACCAACTTCCCATTGTGTAAGACTGACTGCCAAACCCCTGGCCTGAAGCTGAAAGAGAACTTTTAAATAATGTACCAATAAAGTAAATTATGCAAGCAATCGTTCCAGAAAGTGTCTGAACTCATCAACAGATTAGATAACAAAGAGGTCTTTTTACAAGTAACTTAAATAAGCAAATTGAAATGGGATTTCTTCAAGAGCTTCTTCAGCACTTTCTCAGCAGCTACTTGGGTTTCCTGGGCAATTTCATTAACTCTGGGACTTGCAAAGTCTATCATAAACATTGAAAATCCCCCTTTGTTTTTTTTCTCATGTGATGTTAAGGCACTTTCCTTCTCCACCAGCTGCTGGGCCAGCTGGCAATGTGGGGACAATGGCCTTTCTTGCATTCCTCCCTTTTACATTAACGGCATGGAGCAGGAGATGAATCCACAGAGCACCACAGCCCCAGCAGGCTCAGGGCTGCAGGTCAGTGCATCACTGCTGTGACCCTCAGCCTCCAAAGGGGTGAACAGGCACCAGAATGACCCATGCAGCATGGCAAAGGATGCTTCAGTGACCTTGTTTCTGCTGCCAAATATTGTTACATTGCCATTACCAGGGATTTCATCTCTAAAAGCCCTTATAGAGAGATCTAAACATCTTAGAGGTCTTCATCCCTATCTCCCTTTTGCATTAAAGAGAACTGTCACACTTGCTGCCATTTCAGTTAGATATGAGGAGGAGGAGTTTTTCCCCCAGAGGGTGGTGACGCACTGAACAGGTTGCCCAAGGAGGCTGTGGATGCCCCATCCCTGCAGGCATTCAAGGCCAGGCTGGACGTGGCTCTGGGCAGCCTGGTCTGCTGGCTGGCAACCCTGCACATAGCAGGGGGTTGGAACGAGATGAGCACTGTGGTCCTTTTCAACCCAGGCCATTCTGTGATTCTATGATTTGTTAGAGGAGAAATTATGTACCCAGCTCTGCAAACCATTTTGTGAACAGCCAGCTCCCACTTCTTTTTAAGTTAGACAAGCTAAAGTCTTTGGTAAAAACTGTTTCTGGGTCTCAATTAATACATTTATTTTAAGCATTTAAGTGACTTCTGTATAACCTGCAGCTGCTGTTACAATCCCAAAGAGAGGTTGGAGCTCAAAGGTGTTTCTCCTGTTACACTGCCAGAAACATGATGGACCCCAAGAGATACCTGTCTAAAAATGTTAACATCAGGTCCTCAGACCCTTCCATTCTGCATCTTAGTGGAGAAGCACATCACTGTCCTGGAGGTATGAGTGAGGGTTCTGGGATGGACCCGTGCCTCCACTAGTGGACGTCCTTTCTTTGGGAACAGTATTTCCATGGCTTTCCAGCCACCTTGTAATTGCTCCAGATGGTGGATAGACCTTAAGAGAAAAAAGATTATTGCTATTACGGATAGATGAGCAAATTCACCTACTTACTGGTATGCGAAGGGGGCATACCTGTGCCATCCCTGACATCTATTTCACAATGATAAAAACCACCCTCTGGAGATGCATATTTCTTCCTACTGACTCTATGCAGTCTGAGGTGACTAGCTCAGATTTAAACAATGAATTTTTAGATGAGTAACCTAGGTGACATAAATCCAATGCAAAAAGGAGAGGACACCTTTATGTGTGAGTAACAGCTGCTAATGACAATGAAAAAAAAACATTTTGGCCCAACATCTGATTTCTATTGCTTCAGCCCATACAGAAGGTAGCCGTTACTCCACACCAAAGTAGTAAGATGCTGTCATAAGATTCGTACTACAAACATATGTCTGAGCTGTAATAAATATATATTCATATTTTTTATGATGTATAGTGCTCCCAGCTGTAAGCATTGACATTATTATAATGGAGAGCAACGGGGGATACATTGTGTTAAATGGCCTGCAGTAATTGTGGCTCTGAATTGAGCTAATAACCATCAAAATGTGCCACAATATCTTGGAAGAGCATCTTTGCAGCTTATGCAAAAGTATAATGCTGAGATTCTTGGGTTTACTGAAGGCAAATGTCTCCTCACCTGTGAACCTGACTTGGGTGAAACCACTGTCCTGATGCTATATTTTCAGTTTGTATTTGGAAGCCTGCTGTAGGAATGGGTGATGACTGCCGTGCGGCCTCGCTTCATCACACAGCTCTGCAAGACAAGAACCCACAGCCAAAGGCATTGTGTCAGGATTAAGGAACTGGATTTTTCCTATCTCAATTTCATCTCATGCAATATAGTTCCAGTGACCTTAGTGCAGTCACACCCAACTTACCAGCAGGGAAACACATATCATACTGAAAGAATATAACTTCTATCTCTGTCACGAATTTCACTTCATGTGGCTGGAAATCAGCCTAGATTCGCATAACTGAACTTTCCCCCCCATTTCCAGCTGTGCCAATCCCCTGTTCCTCAGTCTTACCACTCTTCTTTTTAATTCTGTTTACATCAGAAATGATGGAGTTGGGAACATGGAATAGGCTGCCCAGGAAGGTGGTTGAGTCACCATCCCTGGATGTGTTCAACAACTGTTTGGATGTGGTGCTCAGGGCCATGATTGAGCAGAGGGCTGTTAGAGTTAGGGTAGGATGGTTGGGTTGGGGTTGGACTGGATGATCTTTAAGGTCTTTTCCAACCTGAGCAATTCTATCACTGTATGGAAGAGCAAGCTGGAGGAGGATGAGTTGAGTTTCATATTAAATTTGCTTTCCTTGATGTCAAGGAGCTATGTGGTCTATTGACAGACTATGCCACTTGGTCTCTGGGCCAGAGAGCAGGTCCTCATTCATTAACAGCAGGAAAATGTGGTCCTATTTCCTGAGAGCTACTTTTTCTCCTACAGCAGGCAGCTCCGTCATTTCTCCTCATCCTTGTACATTCATCATGGACAAGCAGCAGCCCAGGGCCCAGCTGTATCTTCTCAGCACCACCACCTTGCTGTGTAACTCTCCTGTAACCAGGAACAAGGCTTTCAGGCTGCTGCAACTCTTTTTTTCCTTTTTCCTTCCCTCTGATGACATACCACAGAGCTAGCAAATAAAGAGCAAAGGAACTGTCTCTACACCTCTAGTTCATCATACATTCCCCATTTGGCATGTAGTTGAATTCCCCTTCCACATGGTTTCGGTAACAGCGCAAAATAGCTCACCAGATTCGGGATGTATCACTGCTGTAAGACCACTCTTGTGCTGTAATGCTGGTTGTAAAGCAGTGTAGATGCCTCAGCCTCACAGCCCTCCATCTGCAATGCTCACATGGGAGACCTTCAGGAGAAAGACAGGGGCATCACATGGGTTATGGGAGGGAGCAGCATTGCCTGTTCAAGGTAATTTGCACTGGCACTTAGCAAGGGCTGACCTTCACCATGGCTGTGAGTTGCTGCTGAACACCAACTGTAGGTAAGACATCATGATGCACAGTTTCACTGACTTAACCTCTTCCTAACCCTTGCGTAAAAAACAGGCTGTTTAGTGAGTCAAGCAGCTGTATATGAGAGTAATGGTTTAATCAAAACCTCAACTAGAAAAACAAAAAGCAAAACAAAGAAAAAGATAGGGCAATAATGAGTCATTTCCAACACAAAACCAGCAATGATCCAATAGCCCTTTTCACCAGCAGGACAAGCTTACAAGCACATCCTATGTCTCTGCTTGCTAAATAAATCAGGCGACAAAATATCTAACCTCCACCAGCATATAATAGCAGTCAAGCAGCATGAGAAATCCGTGGTACAGTGCCCTCATCCACACCTTGGCCTAATTTTCTAACCTGTGTATTTGTTACCATAGAGAACGGATAAAGCAAACTGCAGGAGGGGACTCCTGCAGTGGAGGACTCACTGTGCAAAGGAAAACAAGCAGCAGCTGCAGCATGGAGCTGAGCATGAGGGAAAGTGGGCACCTGGATCTCCTGATCCCCTGGAAATAAGGCAGTAATAAAACATACAAGAGGAGAAGAGGAGATGCATGAAACACCACAAGAGATAAAGTGTTGGGAGTGATGAAGTAATAGAACCTAAGGAAAAAGAGTTTTGGTCAAACAAGTGAATAAAGGAGAGGGAAGAAAAAGAGAGAGAAGCAGAACCTAATTTTCCTAATTTTGCTTTAAAATAAGTGTGTCCTCTTGTCTTCACTCCTATCTTAGCTTCAGCTGGGATGGAATTGTTTTCTTCAGAGCATCTGCTATGACACTGTGTTTTGGTTCAAGGAGAAAAGCAATGCTGCCAACACCCCAATGCTTATCATCCATCACTAAGCAGTGTGCATGGACCCAAAGCCATTCCAGCTTCTCAGTGAAGGGCTATTGTGGAGCCCAAGGAGGGGAGGGGATAGAATCAGCACAGCTGACTTAAAGTGGCCAAAGGGATATTCCATACCATATGACAGCATGTGGAAGAGCTCTGAAGAGGGAAGGACTTCTGGCTCTTCTGCTCACTGGGGGGTGAGCAACTAGGAAGGCATCACTTGTTATAGACATTCATATATTGCCATCACTATAATCCTTTTCCTTTTCTCATCTGAGTAAATCTTTTTTTTTTTCCTATCCTCTCCCCCCCCCCCCCCCCCCCCGCCCATGGTGCTTCACCACCTGCTGGGTTCAAGCACAGCAGCTCCTGTCCCTCCCACACTGGACAGCCAACTGAAAACACTGACATGCAGATCCCTTTTTCTGTCATGAATAGAAGAGTGTTAAACATCTTCCATTTAGCAGTTTGTTTCCTCTACAGATCCTACACTTAAAGATCTAGCTAAAGCATGATGCAGTTATTTAAGGGTAGGGTCACTAAAAACAAATGTCCTATATCTACAGATGCATCTGCTAAATTCTCATCTGACCCAGCAGTGTCCTCCAGCACATTTTTTCCCTGCTAGTAACTGAAAAATCAAATTGTCAGGAAGCTGCACTTACCCCATATATCAATCCACTAAAAAACAGAAGCTGAAGGGATGCAGAGGAGGCGGAAACTGCAGCAAGGCATTTGTCAGATGCTGCACCTGCTCCCTGGCAGATTGCTAAATGCAGAGGATGTAGGAGTGAGCAAATCTAAACAAGGATATCCTTCCCTCACATTAGATGTGTGTTAGTGCTGAAGAAGAGCATCAATAGCATGCTCACAAGAGAGAAGTCTATTTGCTGCCAGAAAAAATGCAGATGTGGAAAGATTCAGGTCACAAAGTGTTTGGATGGGGGGGGGGGGGGGTCTGAGAGTATGAGCAGTAACACTGGTCCTTTCCAATGATTAATTTCAGCCTGAGGAAGTGGAAATACAGAAAACTAGGTGTTTCCAGGTGTAGCTCTACAGCTGAGGAAGCTTCAGCCTGTAGGTGTACCTCAGGCAGGCTGCTGTTCACAGTGGTCTCCAGGCTGAGAGCATTCATCAGATGAGAGCATTTAGAGCTGTACCAGCTGTGATTTAAGCAGAGGACATTATGAACATGGCTCTTCCCACCACTGGTAGGACAGGAAGCAGCTGCACTCTGTGCTCAGAATATGGCAGCATGCAGCAGAGGGGGGCAGCTGGGGGCTGGAAGCAGACATCTCTTCAACCAATACAACTGAAGCATCAAGGATGTATGCCCGTGGCCTAAAGAAAATGAAGTGCAAGGGATAACATCAGACTCTTGCTACTCCAAAAGCACTCTAGAGATAAAAGAGAATCTCCAGTACCAGGATCTGTGAAGTTATTGAGTACAAGGGGGATTGATTTTAACATCACCTCAAGCCATCTAGCACAATTTCTCATCTGTCCTAAGGCTGCTGGGGCCACATCAGAACCAGATCTGTTCAGAGCACAGCAGCATCAGACTAACTAGGTACTGTGAGATGTGCAGCTGTTTTCAGAAATACAGCAGAAATAAGCAACATTTAGCATATATCACAGTGAAATACTGACACTTAGGTACATGCCATCAGAAAACTGGGATGGAGGATAGTAGCCAAAAGATGTGATACAGTAATGAGACAGACTGGGGAGTTCCAATTTGATGAAAACCTGCATTCTCTTGGGTCAAAAATGTTGAAGGGGAAGACGGTTTGATTTGCACAGAGAATGAGATCCCTGTGAGTAACTGAAAGTGGACATGTTATGGGAGAGCTTCGCAGAGGTTTGAAGAACAATTAACATGAATCGGAGACTTATTCCTAGATGCAAACAAATTTCTTAACTACGTAGTCACTGCAGTTACAATGGCTAGGGTTGCATTACCTTCAGTCCAGATAACTGGGAAGGTGTTATAAGCAGACAGTCTAAAAGATGCCTTTTGATTAGGCAGTATCTTATAGGAAAATAAACAAAGGGAAGAAAAGCCACAGAAATTTAGAAGGGCATCAAAGCTGTGAAGGGTCCAGGGCACAAATTTTACGAGGAGATGCTGAGGGAGCTGGGATTGTTCAGTCTGGAGAATGGGAGGCTCAGGGGAGAATTCACTGCTCTCTACAGTTACCTGAAGGGAGGCTGTAACAAGGTTGGGGCCAGGCTCTGCTCCCAGATAATGCAATAGGATGAGAGGTGATGGCCTTAAGTTGCAGCTGGGGAGGTTCAGGTTGGCTGTTAGGGAAAACTTATTCTCTGAAAGAGTGTCCAGGTGCTGGCACAGGGTGCTCAGGGAGTGGTGGGGTCACCGTCCCTGGGGATGTCCCAGAACTGTGGAGGTGTGGCACTGAGGGACATGGTAGGTGGGTATGGGCTGGACTAGATATCTTACAGGTCCCTTCCAACCTTAATGATTCTACGTACTCTCTATTTCACCTATATGGCAGTATAACAATCAATCTCTCATGTGTGGTATATTTCCACAGCTCCAAGAGATAAACATCTGTCCTGTATGGAGCCAGGATTTCCACTCAGTTATCCTTGTGGGTTCCTTCCAATTCAGGGTATGACTTTATGATTCTCTATGATCTATCTTATAGGCAAGAACTGGAAATAAAGGAGAGGGATATGAACCTTACTCACACCTTCCAGTACCTAAGGAACCACATTAACACAAACCAGCCTGAGCAGAGGGTCTCTAAATACAATGCCATGAGTAGACTCCAGCTCTCCTGTCTGTGCCCTGGGTTGCTCAGAGAGCAAGCTAAAGGAGAAAACGCTTCATCTGTAGGAACTGGCAATTGTGAATGTGCCTGGTCTGCTCTGCATCAGCAGCTCCTGATGATGATGCACAAAGAGCAGATGGTAGTATGGGTAGCTCTGGGCAAAGCTGGAGCAAACTAGCCAATTCCATTAATCTCTCCCCTGTCAGGCTTACTCTCAATATATGGTAGTTACACTGGCAGCTGATTTACCATTCAGCCCTGTCTGCTGGCACAGGTGTTAGCTGTATCTATTTGATAACATCATACTTTTTATAATTGTATCATTCTGAAATTAAAATAACTTAACAACTAAAAAGCCTAGCACAGGCTCCCACTGCCCTGCACCTTCAGCCAGCCTTTGACAACTTCAGCAAGCAGGTGTGAAGTGGCCCCACTCAGGAGGTACAGGACAGGGAGGATCAGAGCCAGATCCCAAGTGATGGAGGCTGGCAGGCTTCCTCTGAAATCAGTGTGCAGCTCCAGCAGTGGAGACCATGCCAGCTTCCAGAGAGAGCAGGTTTTCTTGCAGCCCTAATAGCCAAAGTGCTCTGCACATTTTTTACTTAAACACGTCCACTCTCATCACCCATCACACCTGGACACATGGGGACATTCACACAGCATCACTTTCTTACAGATTATCTTCTGGTGACACAGCAAAGAGAAGCAAGGCAGGGCCACAGATGGAAAGAGACACCTGCCAGGTGCTTTCTCATTTTTGTATCTGGCAGTTCTGCTCTCCTTTATTACTCCTATCATTCTAAGGGTTTTCCTCTCTGAACTTTCAGTACTGCACAACTGTTCAGACGTCCCTAATAAACCTCATGTGTCAGCTGACCTTGCTCAGACCACTATGAATAATGAATGCCACAGAGATAACATCTGTCAAAAAGAAAGCCCTCCTGAGTGTTTCATTGACTGCTCTCCACTCCTGTTCAGCATTAACACCATCAGGAGCAGAGACCCCATTGATCTCCTCCCCACTTGCCTGGCTAGAGATGCTTTGCAACAGCAAGAGGCACTCACTGCCCTCTGGGCTGTCCTCATTACACGGCACATTCCATCACACAAAGTCCATAAAGAACACCACCACACACAGAACCTACACAGGCACTAGCCACCATCAGCTCTAAGGATGTGCTCATCATTGCAAACTGATGCTGTCCATACAGAAAGCTTTAGCTCTCATCTTAGCCCAACCAAACTTGGTACACGAGGAGTCACCAAGGAAATAAAACAATAGATAAAAAAACTACTAGAAATCTGCCAACAGCCTGCACTAAGACAGTAAATTCCCTAGCACTTAGCTGGTTGGTCCTTAAAAACCAATGCTGTAGCATTATTTACTAGCCATATGTAGCTTGGAGCTACAGGTCCCAATAGGCACTAAGGGGGTGCAGTGCAGGTCCATGCAGGCAGCAATAGCTATTAGCTACCAGCCATGTCCCAATACTGCAGTCTGGCACCTGAGCTGTCTTGCACTCAGACTGCGCAGTAGCCAGGCCAGAATCCCTTCAAACAAAGTCTATAGCCTGTGCTGGCAGGCTAAATGAGCACTGTAAGCTTCTCTAGCCTTGAACTACCTGAGGCAAAGTTAGTGCAACTCTTTATGGTTTCACTAATCTCACTGGAATGATATTGATCTACACCAGCTGAGAATATATCCCATTTATAATTTCTTCACCAGTTCAAACCAGCATGATAACATGATACCAGCAGAAGGTGAGCCAGCCCACTGGCATGCTGTGGGGCTACTGAGGAGCAACCCTTGCTGATCCAGACAGTAATTCAGTCCATTTAAACACTCAGGTTTTTTTCTTTCTCACTTTGATTCAGAATCTGTCAGTCATTGTGGAGAAGACAAGGCAGTGCAGCAGGTGCTTGGAGACCCACACTGAATTATGCACAGCAGAAAATCTACAAAATATACTTAAAGAGCTGGAAATTCATCATGTTTGACTGAAAATTGCAGAGATAACCCTAATTTCCAGGTTAAATATTTCATCAATTAAAGCTGCATTTGCAATCCTTTCTTATTTGTCTGCCAGTCTGCATCTACTGCTGAAACAAAACCATCACCATAACAGAAATCAAAAAGGGTATTTGATGCCCTGTGTGTATGGCAGCCTAAGGGTTTAGGGAGGTTTTCGGTGTGTTTTAAAGAATAGGAGTTTCAGCTAATTAATTTTTTCCATGTATTTGCTTTAGTTTGTGGAATGCCATAGTTCCTATTAATAGAAACAGGTAATTAGATGAGAAAATGAATCAAGCTTTGCCACACACATTGTGCTTACAGAGTTGAAAGGGCAATATTCATATTTAGGAGAATACAATAGCTGCTTACAACTGAACAAACTCCTGCTGAACCATCCCATTCATAAAACATATGCAAGCATACTTCAACCCTCAAGCCTCTCATGAGCCCAGCTGCATCCTCAGTGTGTCTTCCAGATCTGTAAGGTCCAACCCATGGAGTTACTGCACTAAACAGTGATGTACTTTGCTTAAATCTAAATTAAAGCCTGCAGAGCCTTTGGCAGCCCAACTATTGCCAAACTCCTTGCAAAGATGTCATTAGTAAAAAGCAGGTTTGCAAGTGATAAAATCGGTTCTGAAAGCAGTGATAATGGGGAACCTTGCTCTCTGCAACTCAGTTACTTTAATACATCTGCACAGTGTTGGGCTTACATGGCAAGGTTTTGGTGAGATCAAAGATCAAAGGTGAGAGGAGAGAGGGAGGTCTGCAGCCACTTCTGCTGCTGGTGCTGAGCAGAGCCTCACAGGTGACACGGAGCCTCAGCCTACAGCACCTGGCACCCACAGCCACCTGCTGGCTTCCAGTGAGGTGCTCATCCCAGCACCCAACAAGCTATGTTTTGAGGTACTATTGCTTCATTCTAAAATTATCTTTCCAAACCTCACTTGTACACATCATCCCCCTTTAAATTGATTAGTCATTATAATTGACTAAATTTGATTTAGTTTTGATTCTGATTAACTATTTTTGAACCTTTTGCACATCCTGAACCTTCACACACATCCCTCCCTATGCTGAGATCCCATGTCTTGGATATTAATGACACACATTCTGTCACTTTAAAAGATACATGTTTTTTGGCTACAAGATAAAAAGACCAAAACGCTGAAATTCTAACTTTGTCTTTTTTTTTTAATTAAAAAAAGTCAATAAAAAGCATACTACCTTGAATATTTATTCTGGGACTATATATCTAAGAAATTTGTTTGCAGTTCCAACACAACAAGGTTTGTTAGTTGGGAAAGGTAAAAGAATGGTGAGGAGATTGGGGTTGAATTATTGCTGGAATATCTGCACCAACTGAGTCCAAAAAGAATTTGATACACTCATAAATCCAACCACTTTCTAAGGTGCATTTTGGAAGTTTTTACAGCCATTATTGTGTTGGGCAGAGTGA